>NW_020954572.1:13528783-13673744 GCF_900497805.2 Vombatus ursinus | reverse complement strand
TATCTATCTATCTATCTATCTATCTATCTATCTATCTATCTATCTATATCTATATATACATACATACAATTTTTTTTCACTCCAACTACCCCAATACTGACAAAGGTCTCATGAGTTACAAATATCATCTTTCCATGCAGGAATGTAAACAGTTCAACCTTAGTAAGTCTCTTATGATTTCTCTTTGCTGTTTACCTCTTCATGTTCCACTGGAGTCTTGTATTGGAAAGTCAAATTTTCTATTCAGCTCTGGTCTTTTCATCAAGAATGCTTGAAAGTCCTCTATTTCACTGAATGACCATTTTTCCCCCTGCAGGATTATACTCAGTTTTGCTGAGTAGGTGATTCTTGGTTGCAATCCTATCTCCTTTGCCCTCCAGAATATTATATTCCATGCCTTGCAGTCCCTTAATGTAGAAGCTGCTAAATCTTGTGTTATCCTGATTGTGTTTCCAAAATACTTGAATTGTTTCTTTCTGGATGCTTGTAATATTTTCTACTTGACCTGGGAACTCTGGAATTTGGCTACAATATTCCTAGGAGTTTTCCTTTGGGGATCTCTTTCAGGAGGAGATCGGTGGATTCTTTCAATTTCTATTTTGCCCTCTGATTCTAAAATATCAGGACAGTTTTCCTTGATAATTTCTTGAAAGATGATGTCTAGGCTCTTTTTTTTTATCATGGCTTTCAGATAGTCCAATAATTTTTAAATTCTCTCTCCTGGATCTATTTTCCAGGTCAGTTGTTTTTTCAATGAGATATTTCACATTGTTTTCTAATTTTTCATTCTTTTGGATTTGTTTTACAGTGTCTTGATTTCTCATAAAGTCACTAGCTTCCAATTGCTCTATTCTAATTTTTAAGGAAGTATTTTCTTCAGTAATCTTTTGGACTTCCTTTTCTATTTGTCCAATTGTGCTTTTTAGGGCATTCTTCTCCTAATTGGCTTTTTGGACCTCTTTTGCCATTTGGTTAGGCTATTTTTCAAGGTGTTATTTTCTTCAGTATTTTTTTGGGTCTCCTTTAGCAAGCTGTTAACTTGCTTTTCATGAATTTCTTGCATCACTCTCAGTTTTTCCTCTACTTCTCTTACTTGCTTCTCAAAATCCCTTTTAAGCTCTTTCAAGGCCTGGGACTGATTCATATTTTTCTTGGAGGCTTTGGATGTAAGAACTTTGACTTTGTTGTCTTCTTCTGGTTGTGTGTTTTGATCTTCTTTGTCACCAAAGTAAGATAATATAGTCTGACTCTTTTTGCGCTGCTTGCTCAGGATCCCAACCGATTACTTGAGTTTTAAACTCTTTGTTAAGGTAAGAGTCTGCTTCCAGTGTGGAGAATGTACTGTCCCAAGCTTTGGGGGTTTGTACAGCTGTTTTCAGAGATACTTCTAGGGACCTGAAAATTTTCAGTTCTTCCAAGGTGCTATGATAAGGGGCGAGGTGTGTTAACTCTCCACTGCTACAACAAGCTCCACTGCCAGCGCTCCTCCTCCACCCCAGGACTGCCTCTCAGAACTGTGACCCAGATCCAAGCATAGGCAAAGCAAGAGATTCCTGCCTCAGCACTGGCAAAGAGATCCTTGCAATCCCCCTCTGATCAGTCACTCAATTCCCCCTCAGTCTGTGGGCTGGAAGCTCAGGAGGTAGCTGCTACCCTCCTGGGGTGGCTGAGACCTAGCTTCTTCTCTTACCACAGTCACAGACTTTTCCCACTGACCCTTCTAAGTTGTCTTTGGCATTAGTGGGTTGAGAAGTCTGGAAACGGCCACAGCTGCCTGCGACTCAGTCCTCTGAGGCCTGCTCCAGGGTCACTGCAGCCTGTGCACCCACGCCAAACTGCGCTCCTCTCCCAGTCCAGTGCTTTCTGATCAGCCATCCAGGTTGTCTTGGGCTGGAAATTTGTTTCACTCTCTCTTTTTGTGGGTTCTGCTGCTTTAGAATTTGTTTAGAGCCATTTTTTATAGGTATTTGGAGGGCTTTGGGAGAGAGCTCAAGACAGTCACTGCTTTCCTGCCGCCATTTTGGCTCCGCCCCCTTGTCATTTCTTATATAACATTATTCCATTCCATTTATATTCAGTCATTTTTTCATCCATTCCTCAATTCACAGACACCCTTTCATTTCCAATTCTGTACTAAAACAAAAGTGCTGCTAATTTTTTCCACATCTGGATCCTTCCTGGTTTCTTTGACCTCTTGGGGTACGTTCCTGGTAATAATATCAGCTGGGTAAACCAAGTTCATGACGAGAGCTTGTTTACCTGCTCAAAAGAAGGGTTAGCTCAATGGGTGGATTAACCCAGCAAGCTATTTATGGCCAGATTATCCCTAAAGAGGGAGAGAGACCTAAACTGGGCCAAAGTTTCAGTTCTGTCTTTCTCATCAGCTAAGTCACTACTTTAATGTATCTTAACAAATGCTATTAGGCCTGTTGGTCAGTTGTTTTTTCAGTTCTGTCTGACTCTTTGTGACCCTATTTACAGTTTTCTTAGCAAAGATATTGGAGTAGTCTGCCATTTCCCTCTCCATCTCATTTTACAGATGTGTAAGCATATTAATAGGATTAAGTGACTTGCTCAGGGTCACAAAGCTAGTAAGTATCTGAAGCCAGATTTGAACTCAGGAAGACGTGTTCCTCACTCCAGTTCTGATGGCCTAACCATTGCACAACCTAGGGGCCCACTATTAGGCTAGGAGAGAGAAAATAAAAAATCAGCAACGTTCATGGGCATGTCTTTCTAATAAGCAACTAATTTCAACTTGACCTCTCTCCCCTCCCCCAACTCAATTGTAAACAAACCAAGATCACACCTTTCCTCTTCCTTCAAAGCTCCCGTTAATTCAGCCACCCACCAGTCCACAGTATTACTTTCAATAGAGAAGGAAGTTCAGCTTACTTTACTCATTAGAGACAGTCATTTCTAAACAATCACAGGGCAGAACATGTCCATTGTATCATCAAAAGCAGCAGGAAGTCTTTTCTACCTTCACTGTTGGGTTCAAACTCTAATCTTTACGCTAGCTCCATTCAAATAATTAAGCTATTATTTATCAATACCGTTTGCTTCATTAAACAAATAAACAAACTATAGTCCTTCTACCTCCACTGGTTCAACAGGAATCTCTTGCTTCTTCTATTACCCTACTCACACTTTATTTAGAATTTTCAGATCTACATCTCAGACACTAGTTTTGATAACTTCATATCCCTTCCCAATTTACTTTTAACTTCTGCTTCTGTTCTCTGCAGCCCTGACTCCAAATAGGTAACCATTATTCATTTTTTATCTTAGCTTCACTTCTAGACTCCATGTGTACTATTTCAGCTTTAATCCTGTGGCCCTATGTCTCATCTCCTCATGACTGTCTTTGCCCTGGGCTCTCTTCCCATTTGTGGTACTTCATTGAAAATATACCTGATAAAGCAACTGGGGAGTGTTGAGGGGGAGGGAGGGAGGTGTGTGTGTGTGTGTGTGTGTGTGTGTGTGTGGGTGGGTGGGTGTGTGTGGGGGGTGTGTGTGTGTGGGTGTGGCAAGTGCTCAGAACATTGTATCTCAAACACCTGAGGCTAAAATTTTCAAAAAAAAATTTTTTTTTCTTTAGCTTTTAAAATCCTACACAATTTAGCTCCTGCTTATCTTTCCAGTTTTGTTAAGATCTTATTTCAAACAATTAGCAGGATAATGAAGTAAGGACGTTGTTTAGATTCCATCCCTCCTCTGACACTACCTACCTGACCATGAATAAATCATTTGAAGTCTCAGAGAGGGGAGCAGGAGTGAGAGAGGAAGGGAAAGGCAGAGTTGAGAGGGATTGTACATCTACCTTGATGGTCATGTTCATAGTAAAACCTACAATAGGAACATGTTGAGGAATCTTAAAGAGTAAAGGAAAATACTATTTATGGAAGGTGGGAGCAATCAGAAGAACCACTGGATGAGTCAAAGGCAGAAAATATTGAAAAATTAATTTTGCTTAGTTTTATAAATAGGCTGTAGTAAACTGTTGTTGGTCAGTTGTTTTTCATTTGTATCCAACTCTTTGTGACCCCTACTTGGGGTTTTCCTGGTAGAGATACTGAAGTGGTTTGCCATTTCCTTCTCCAACTCATTTTACTAATGAGGAAACTGAGGCAAACAGGATTAAGTGACTTGGACAGGGTCCCACAGCTAGTAAGTGTCTGAGGCCAGATTTGAACTCAGGAAAATAAATCTTCCTGACTTCAGGCCCTGGCACTCTATCCACTGTGCCACCTAGCTGCCCTCTAGTAAAAAATTTTAGAAATAAAATGTTAGATACATTGCAGCATCTCAGATGAATGAGGGGTGAGGAAATAAATAGATATCAAAGAATAGACACAGACACTTCTGCATAGAGTATATGGGAGAGAGCTTGATCAGGGTCCTTGATCAATTCGATTCCATCCAATTCATTTGATGAGATCACATTCCATATGGGGCAGTTAATGGTAACAGAGACACTGAGGTTTTAAGACAGTCACAACTGTACCTGGCAGATGGTGTGAAATGCTTTGGTTCACATCAAAATGTCCTATTCTAAGATTGCAAAAGAGTACAAAATTGGTGACTCATTTACAACTCATAAATGTCAAGAAGTATTGACAATTCATTGCTCCTTTAGGAGATAGGAAGAAGTTCCTCTATTAATTTGATAGAAATAGAGGGTGGGTAGCCATTGGCTAAAGGGTCAGTCACACCCCTGAGGGCCTTTAAAGAGACAGTCAACACTGTAGACACAAAAGGCTCTAGGGAATCAGGTAAAAAGAGTGAGTTCTAGTTGCTTCATAACACAAAAAAAACATCTTTTTAATATTAACATTTCTCAGCAATTACTGATAAATGATTATAAATCATAAAGTGTCACTATTATCAAAGAATCAAAGCGGTGGGTGTATCCAAAAAAAAGCAATTAAAATATGTAAGTTGGCCACAGTGTAAGACTTGCACGGAAACAAATGGAATAAAAGATACCCCTGAGGACATGTTGAGCTGGAAAGGTAGATGTATCAATCATGTGACAAGAGGAAGAAACAATCCAAGTGTTACATTGAAAGACATAAAAGTTTTAAAGTCTAAGAAGTAGGGCTCCAAGGTGTTGATAGATGCTTTTAAGAGGGATTATGGAAGTATGTGGACAGGAATCTCACAGGATGAGAAGGCAGGACAAGTGGGTTGTGATCTGTATTAGGAGAGGAAGTGCCTTATGAATAAGATCCATTGAAGTGTTGAAATACTGACATCATCATAATGATAATCTAATAAGAATTGGGTGGCACAGTGGATAGAGTGCCAGGTCCAGGGTCAGGAAGACCTGAGTTCAAATCTGCCTTCAGACACTTACTAGCTGTATGCTTAGTCTCCTCAGCTATGAAATGGGAAAGTAATAGCACCTAACTCCCAGGGTGTTGTAAGGATCAAATGAGACAATAATTGTTAAGTGCTTAGCATAGTTTCTGGCACATAGTAAGCACTATATAAATATTAGTTATAATCATTAATAAGTAACATTTATATAGTGTTTAAGTTTTGAAAAGCACTTCACAAAATTTTTTTTTCATTTTATCATAATAATGTCGGGTGTAGCTAGATGGTGCAGTGGATAGAGCACTGGACTTGGAGTCAGGAAGACCTAAGTTCAAATCCAGTCGGGGGCATTTATTAGCTTTGTGACCCTAAATAAGGCATTAAACTTATCTGGCCTCAGTTTCCTCTTCTGTAAAATGAGATAATAATAGTACATATGTCCCAGGGCTGTTATGAGGAACAAATAAAATAATATTTGCAAAGCTCTCTGCAAACCCTGAAACACTTTAAAATATTAGCTATTATTACTATGAGGCGTATACTATTATTATCACCATTTTATAGATGAGAAAACTTAGGCAGACAAAGGTTAAGTGAGTTACCCAGGGTCAAATAACAAGTAAGTGCCTGAGGCTGAATTTGAACTTGAGTCTCCCTTACTCTAAATCCAGCACTTCTTCCACTGAGTCATCTATCTGCCCTTTAAAAGAATATAAAACATAGCTATCTGTGTAGTCTGAGTATTATTATTCCAATGCTGTTGTTGTTCAGTTGTGTCCAACTCTTTGTGATTCCATGTGGGATTTTCTTGGCAAAGATACTCAAGTGGTTTGACATTTCCTTCTCCAGCTCATTTTACAGATGAGGAAACTGAGGCAAACAGGGTAAAGGTTTTTGCCCAGGGTCACATAGCTAGTGAGTATCTGAGGCCACATTTGAATTCGGGTCTTCCTAAGTCCAGATCCAGCACTCTATCCACAGTGGCACCATCTAACCACTCAAAGTTATAGAGGAGAAAATGAGGATCACAAAAGTTCAGTGAATAAAAAGCTGAGACTTAAAACCAGGTCTTCCTAGCCCAGGGCCTCCTTGCTTTCTTATACTGGTAATTATATTGACCAATCATTCATTATAGTGAGAGAGACCTTCAAGGACCTGGCAGGCAGTAACCAGCTACAGAAAAAAAGAAATCAGACAACTCCTCAGATGCTGGAGGTTTTGAGAGGTGGTAAGCCATTGTTTATCTTTCACCTATGTATTTCTAAAGGTATAGAAATATAGCCTATCTATAAAATCACCAGGAAAATGCCTGATTGTTCTACTATTCTGTGAATTGTTCAGAATTTCCTAAAATAAGACATGCCCTCTGTCACCTAATTTTTGAAACATTTCTTCTTAGTTCATAGTCCATTCTATTCACAGATTTAGGTCAACGAAGCAATAACAATGAGAAAGGATCCAAGCTCCTCACAATACTAGCTATCATTTTGGAGAAGAGGAAAAAAGAATGAGAAGATAATGCTCAAATCTGTTTGTGAAATGTTCTGAAAGGAGGGGATACATTTGCAAAACTCTTACATTTCTCAGTGATGATTGTCACTTTCCAGTGTATACTTAAAAACTCAGCTCAGAATAACAATACAAAAAATGAAGACAGACAGAAAACAGCAGAAATACCTGAGGCATGTTTGTAGTTGACACATGGAGGACCCTGCAAAAAGTCTACCACCTAGAACAGGAAACTCAGAAAAAATAGCAAGCCACACAAAAAGCAGACTGAGGAGGTGTAAATGAATGACGCTGGAAAATGGGTGTGAAGAGGTCATATCCAGGGAACAGCTTTTCATACATTCTGAATCTAGACCACCTTTCACATTTTAATATTTTCTCTTAGTGTTGCTTTTTAATATATGAAGGAAGGAAACCCATCATTTGTGTAAACAAACAAGATTGATAATTTCCCTTCACAAAGAGTCAGACACTGATTTCATCTTTTAGTATCATAAAAATGTAAATGTTTTCTTTCTTCTCACTCATGTTGGGGGATAATAATACCCATCAGGCAGTTGGTTATCAGGTTATCAGGCAGTTGAGTAGAACACCGGATATAGTGTTGGCTTTGCAAGTAAGGAACTCCTGAATGCAAATTTTGCCTCTAATATGTGATGTTGGCAAGTTAATTAACATATCTCAGCCTCAGTTTCATCCATTGGCCTTGATGGATTCCAAGATCCCTTCCAACTCTGTCTATGACTCTCTTTATCTCCCTCCCAGGACTGATGAGGCTTTTTTTGTTCAGTTATTTTTCAGTTTTGTCTGACTCTTCACGACCCCATTTTGGGTTTTCTTGGCAAGGGTACTAGAGCGGTTTGCCCTTTCTTTCTCCAGGTCATTTTACAGATGAGGAAACTGAGGTTAAGTGACTTGTCCAGGATCACACAGCTAGTATGGGTCTGAATCTGGATTTGAACTCATGAAGATGAGTCTTCCTATTTCCAAGCCCAGTGCTCTATCCACTGTACCACCTTAAATGAGAACTTTATGAGCTTTAAAACACTACGCAAGTATCAGTTTTAATTATACTGAAATTAAATCAATCATTTATTAAGCAATTACTGTGGGCCAGGCAGTCTATTAGGTGGTAGGAATATGAAGATGAAAAAGTGACAGTCTCTGACCTCAAAGAGCTTCCTTAAAAACAATCAGGAGAGAAAATATGCACACAAAGTTGACTTTAGAAATTGTAAAAACAGTGAAAAATACTCATATTTTCCTCGATTCTAAATCCTCTTGCACAGTGGATCTTGAAATACAATTAAAATGAAACCCTAAGAAACAATCAATCACTTTGCCCAATTAGGGAACTGAAAGGGACCAGATCACTGCCTAATGAGGCAGTAGGTGGTGCAATGGATAGCTACTAGACTTGGAGTCAGGAAGACCCAGATTCAAATCTGACCCAGAAGTCACTAACTAGCTGGGTCACCCTGAACAAGTCACTTAATCTGTGTTTGCCTCAGTTTCCTTAACTGTAAAATGGGGATAATAACACCTACCTCACAGAGATATTTGAGGATCAAATGAGTTAATATTTGTAAAAAGTACTTAGCACAGTGCCTGGAACATACTTAATGTTATGTAAATGCTTAGTCATTTCCCTTCCCTAATGTTTGAGTCCTCCTCCCACCCCCAGCATATCTCTGATAGATGGTCATCAGGATTTTGCTTCAACACCTCTAGTAATGGCAAATTAAGTACATGTTAAAGCAGCCAATTCCATTGTTGGGTAGCTCTAAATATTAGAAAGTTCTTCCTTAAGTTGAACCAGAATTGGTCTCCTTCCTCCACTTTCCACCAAATAGGCTCAATTTTGCCCCCTGGAACCACTCACAATAAATCCATTGCATTTCAAGAGATCCTTGCCCTTCCTCTATTTAGTGCTTCTGTGAACATCTGATTGTTGGGCAACCATCTCTGGAAAGGAAGATCCAACTCTTTTTGGAAATTCCTGGCAAAAATACAGACATTGTTGTAGTGTGAGTATCTCAGCCACTGAAAATAGGCATATGGGGCTGCTTACTTCCTCTAAACGAATTCACGGTAATTCAAGATTTTGGCATTGAAAGGGAGGGTACAGGGAGAACATCTGTACTGCATCCCTTATTCATCCTACACAAGCCAAATGCATTTCTACCACCAGCATCCCCACTCTATAAGAACCTATTCAAAGAGGCATGGTCAGACCTGTAAATTAGCATTATTTTTTTCATTAAGGGCTAATAGAGGGAAGAGGTTCACTTACAATGTAGCCCAGTGGTAGGAAGTGTGCCCCAGAATGGTTTTGCTGACACAAGGAAATTTCCTTCCTTGTAGCAAACCCCCAATGTCCCACACCCTAGTTATATTTCTGGTTATGGTGTTTCAGAGCCTCTGCCAATACCAAACTACTCTCTTCCCAATCATGTTTCTTTTCCAAGAACAAGAGATCACAGGCACAATACTCATCTTTTTTCCTCCCTGACATATTCTTGGAAATGTTTAAAAAACAAACCCAACCTATAATTAATAGCTCTGATCAAGATAGAAGGCTGTGGCTGAATCACACTCAATTAACACTTAAATCTGGGAAAACACTTCTACAGAAATACCTGTATTCTTGTTATTGTGACAACTAATCTGGAGACTGCATTTCACTCAATAGGCTTCCAATAGCTACTATGTCACATTGGAAAGTTTAACAAACATTGTTGCTAATTTGAGGCTTTTAGCCAGTCTCTATTCACCATCCTGATTTAAGTCAATCACTTCAAAGTCTAATTTGCAAAGGATACAATGAGTCCTTCACCAGAAAATACAACATTTGAGGCCTCATTCATTTTTGAAATTATGCTTCTCAAAAGACATTTCCTTGTTCTTTGCCTATTTTGCCCTAGTTATTTCCATTTGAATAATCCTGATTCCTTTCCAGTCAGAGGCTCTTCCCTACTCCAGAAGCCAAGTGCTGGTCCACGAGCCAATGCTACTGCTATTCCTCTCTTCTCTCCAGCTTATCCTAACCTGTGGGTAGAAGCAGCTCAGCAAAACTAAGAGTGTCCCTTGAGTTTTGGAGGGAACTCAGAGACCTGTGAGTTGAGGAGATCACAGCATCACTTCTCAGGAGGTCCCTCATCTTCAGTCAGTTTTCCCATCACAGCATCAGAAATTGCACATACCCTGTAATCTCTTATGAATTTCATTGACATAATTTGGATGGGGGTTAGGGATGGGCACCAAAAAGAGACCCAGGATGCTTCTGGAGTCTTCAAGTTTTCCAAAGGATTTGAGTTCAGGATGGGTTGTTCCCAAGTAAGCTTGGCATCCTCTGACTTGAATGTCCTGGAATTAAATAAATAAATGAACCTTTGAGGAAAGAATTATAGGTTCACAGACTGAGTACTACAAGGGAACTTACAGGTCATCTGAATCCAGTTCCCTAATTTTAAAGATGAGGAAACTGAGGCAAAGAAGAAACTGAAGTAAAGTGCCTTCACCAAAGTCACACAGATAGTAAGGGGAGAAGCAGAATTTGAACCCAGCATCTCTGATTCCAAATCCAGCCATTTTCCCATTATGCCTGCCAAAGGTTCAAGTGCAAAGCCTAATCTGCTTAGGTTTTGCCCCAGCAGACCCCAAGTTAGGTTTTGGTCCAACTACAAAGAATTTGTGTTAGAGAAATTACAAAGCAAACCCATATTCAACTTGTGGATGAAGATAGTCAAATGACCTCTATGTCAAATCACAATCATCCCAACTTAAAGCCCTGTGCTAGGCATGGGTGCTAAGCTAAAACAGAAGCAAGTTATTGATTACTCAATATCATTTGACATACAGTCACTTATGAGAATAAGAGGAACATTGAGGACTCTGTGTAATAAGTCAGGCAGTAATAAGCATTATTTAAGAGTCTACCATGTACAAGGACTGTGCTAAATGCTAGGGATACAAAGAAAAATAAAAGACAGTCCCTGCCCTCAAGAAGCTTACAATCTAATGGGAGGGGAGAAACAAATACATACAATTTATATATGGGATTAATAGAAAATAATTTGCAGAAGAAAGGCAACAGAATTAAGAAGCATTGGGAAAAGCTCCCTATAAAAGGTGGGTTTTTAAGTGGGACTTAAAGGCAGCTAGAGAAACTAGGACATTGAGATGAAGAGGAAGAATACTCTAGGCACTGGGGACAGCCAGAGAAAATGCCCAGACCTGAGGGATGGAGTATCTTGTTTGAGGAATGTCAAGGAAGCCAGTGACATTGGATTGAAGAGTGTGTGGTGGGCAGTAAGGTTTAAGAAGACTAAAAAGATAGGCGGGACCTAGATTATGAAGGGCTTCAAATGCCAAACAGAGGATTTTGTATTTGATCCTGAATGCTACTGGAGGCCATTGGAGTTTATTAAATAGGGAAGTGACATGGCTGGACCTGCAATTTAGGAAAATCACTTTGGTGGCTGACTGGAGGATGGACTCTCCCCAGGAATGGGGAGAGGCCTGTGGCAGGCAGACCAACCAAAAGGTTATTGCAATTGTCCAGGCATAAGGGGATTGAGGGTATGTACCCAGGTGATGGCAGTACCAGAGGAGAAAAGGGAGATCTGGCAAAGATAAAACAGACAGGCCTTGGCAACAGATTGGATAGGAAGGGTGAGAGAGAGTGATGAATCAAGGATAACACTTTGGTTGTGAGCCTGGGGGACTGGGAGGATGGTGGTACCCTCAAAAGGAATAGGAAGTTAGGAACAAGAGAGACTTTAGGCCAGGGGAAAGATATGAATTCAATTTTTCACATGTTGATTTTAAGATGTCTACTGGACATCTCATTCAAGATATGTAACAGGGAGCCAAAATAGCAGAGGATAAGCAGCAGCCCAGCTGAACTCTCCCCAAATTCCCTTCCAAACAACTATAAAATAACCCCTCAAATCAAATTTTGGAAGAGGAGGGCCAATAAGAGGTCAGAGTGAGATATTTTTCCATCCTAAGACAACTTAGGAGATCAACAGGAGAGGTCTGTGACACCAGGGTGGATACGGGCCTGAAGTGAAGCACAAACAGTGTGCCCACCAGTGGTGGGCCTTGGATTTGGCTGTAAAAGCTGCAGCAGCAGCAGCTTCAGGAGCTCTTAGCACAGAAACAATAAGGGGAGGGCAGACAACTGGTCAGAAAGAAATTACAGGTGACCCTTTGCTGGTAACAGGTGCAGCTGGTACTGATTGGGGCCTTTACTGCCCATAACCAGTTCTGGGTCACAGTTCCAGAGCAAAAAGGAGTCCTTCTCATCTGTCTCAAGGGAACAGGGGTCCTGATCTCAGTTCCAAGGCCAGAAAGAGCACTAGCACTTGTGGCTGCAAGAGAGTAGAGAGCCTGATCACAGTTCCAGGGCTAAGAGTAGTGCTTCCACTTGCAGCTGCAGGGGAGCAGGGATCCTTCTTGGATGAAGACCAGAGCACAAACCAGGAGAACAGTGACCACACTGGATCACATCATCTTGGAAATACCAAAAATCTGCAGACCCCTGGAACTAGCTCTGAAAACAGGAGCACAAAAAAGCCTGAAGCTTGGAACAGTACTTCCTCACCCCCAGGTGAGCAGAGCCCAACTTTAAAATAAAATTCAAAGTAAAGAAATAGGCTGGAAAAATGAGTAAACAACAAAAAAAAGCATAACAATAAAAATTATTATGATGGCAGGGAAAACTGAGACATAAACTCAGAAAAAGATAACAATGTGACAACATCTACAAGCAACCCCCCCCCAAAAAAAATGTTAACTGAACCCAAACCCAATGAGAATTTCTGGAAGAGTTAAAGAAAGAGACAAGAGTGGTAGAGGAAAAAATGGGAAAAGAAATGACAGTATGTAAGAACGTTATGAAAAGAGAATTAACAGCTTGGCAAAAGAGACACAAAAAATAAAACTTAAGAAAGTAACACCTTAAACAAAAACAGAATTGGCCTAATAGTAAAAGAGGCACAAAAATTCATAAAAAAAGAATTCCTTAAACGGCAGAATTGGCCAAATGAAAAAGGAGGTACAAAAGGTCACCGAAGAAAATAATTCCTTAAAAATTAAAATTGGGCAAATAGAAACTAATGGCTCCATGACACATCAAGAAACAATGAAAGCAAAGTCAAAAAAATGAAAAAAAAATAGAAGAAAATGTGATTGGAAAAACAACTGACCTAGAAAACATATCAAGGAGAGATAATTTAAGAATTATTGTACTACCTGGTAACCATGATCAAAAAAAGATTCTTCATATCCTATTTCAAGAAATCATCAAGAAAAACTGCCCTGATATCTTAGATCCAGAGGGTAAGATAGAAATTTTCATTGAGATCACCTTTCTAAAGAGATCCCAAAATAAAAAAATATTCCCAAGAATATTATAGCCAAATTCCAGAGCTTCCAGGTCAAGAAGAAAAATATTGCAAGCAGCCAAAAAGAAACAATTCAAATATTGTTATGACAGTCAGGATCACACAAGATTTAGTAACTTTCACATTGAAGAAGCAGAGGGCTTAGAATATGATATTTGGGAAAGCAAAGGAGCTAGGATTACAACCAAGAAAAACCAACCCAGGAAAACTGAGTATAATCCTTCCAGAAAAAAAAAATGGATATTTAATGAAATAGAGGAGTCTCAAGCATTCCTGATAAAAAGACCAGAGTTAAATAGAAAATTTGACATTCATACACAACTCAAGAGAAGTATAAAAAGATAAATATGAAAGAGTAATCATAAGATACTCAGTAAAGTTATACTGTTTATATTCCTGTATGAGAAGATGATACATGTAACTCCTAAGAATTTTATCCTTAGAGGGAGTCTACATAGAAAAAGGTCTATGTGAGTCAATTATATTGGGAGAAGAAGGAGGAGGGAAGGAGGAGAAGGAAGAGAAAAAGAAGGAGGAAGAAGAGGAGAAGGAGAAAGATGAGGAGAAGGAGAAGAGGGATGCACCAGGAGAAGGGAAAGGGAGAGGTAAAATGGGGAAAATCTCCTCACAAAAAAACAGATGCACAAGGAAGAGCTTTTATGGTTAAGGGGGAAATGGGGAATGGCAGGCAATGCTTGAACCTCACTACCATCAGAATTGGTTCAAAGAGGGAAGACTATATATCTACATCTATATCTTTATAAAGACAAACACACACATACACAAACATACACACCAGTCAGGTATAGAAATCTCTTACCCAATAGGGAAATAAGAGGAGAAGGAGATAAGAGATTGAGGGAGGAGATGATAAAAATGAGGGCAGATTAAGGGTAGCAGCAGTCAGAAGCAAAACAGACTTTTGAGGAGGGACAGGATGAAAAGGGAGAGAAGGATAAAGAGAAGAATATAGAATAGAAGAAAATACACAGTAATAATAACTGGAAATGTGAATGGGATAAACTCATCCATAAAACAGAAGCAGATAGTAGAATGAATTAGAAACCAGAATCCAACAATATGTTGTCTATAAGAGATAGTCTTGAAACAGAAACACATAACAAAGAGTTAAAATATTGGGCTGAAGCAGAATCTATTATGCTTCAGCTGAAGTAAAAAAAAAAAGGCAAAGGTAGCAATCATGATCTCAGAAAAAGCAAAAGCAAAAAGAGATAATCAGGGAAACTACATTTTGCTAAATGGTACCATAGACAATGAAACAATATAAAAAAAATATAGTAAGATTCTCTGATAAAGGCTTTACTTCTCAAATATATAGAAATATATAGGGAATTAAGTCAAATTTACAAAAATAAGAGCCATTCTCCAATTAATAAATGGTCAAAAGATATGAACAGGTAGTGTTACAAAAAGAAATCAAAGCAATCCATAGCCATGAAAATGCTCTAAATCACAATTGATCAGAGGAAGACAAATTAAAAGAACTCAGGTATCACTTTACACCTCTCAGAAATGATACATGCCAGAGGGGATGAGGGAAAATGTTATTTTTCAGTTGTTTTCAATAATGTCTGATTCTTTGTGACCCCATTTGGGGTTTTCTTGGCAAAGATACTGGCATAGTTTACCATTTCCTTCTCCAGCTCATTTTACAGATGAAGAAACTGAGGCAAACGTGGCAAGTTAAGTGACTTGCTCAAGGTCACACAGCTAATAAGTATCTAAGGCCAGATTTGAACTCAGGAAGATGAGTCTACTTGACTCCAGGCTTGACACTATCCACTGCTCCACTTAGCTTCCCTGAAGGAAAATAGGTACACTAATAAACTGTTGGTGGAGGGTGAACTAATCTAAACATTCTGGAGAACAATCTGGAATTATGCCCAAGGGGCCATAAAATTGTGCATACCCTCTGATACAGTAATACCACTACTATGTTTTACTCCAAAGAGAAAAAGGAAAAAGATGTATACATATACATACAAAACTATTTATAGCAGGTCTTTTTGTAATGGCAAAGAACTGGAAATTGAGGGGATGCTCAACAATTTGGGAATGGCTGCAGAAGTTGTGGCATACAATTGTGATGGAGTATTATAAGAAATGATGAGGGGAGTGGTTTCTGAAAAAAATATGGCAAGACCTATATGAACTGATTCAAAGTGAAGTGAGAAGAACCAGGAGATCATTACACACAGTAACAACAGTGTTGTAATGATGATCAACCATGAAAAACTTGGCTATTCAGATCAATACAATGATCCAAGACAATCCCAATGCACTCATGATGAAAAATTCCACCTCCACAGAGAGAATTGATGAACTCTGATTGTAACTTGAAGTATACTTTTCTCACATCCCTTGTTTTTTGCTTTTTTTTTTGCAATATGACTAATACGGAAATATGTTTTCCATGGTTTCATATGTGTAACTGATATCATTTTCTTGCCTTCTCAGTGGGTGGAAGAAAGGTAGGAGAAGGGTAGGAGAGAATCTGGAACTCAAAATTTAAGCAGAAAAGAATGTTAAAGAGAAATAAATAATAAACTTATTTTTTAAAAAGATATTTAATAGGCAGTTGGAGATATGAGACTGGAGGTCAGCAGAGAGGTCAGGGCTATATGGGTAGATTTGAGAATCATCAGTATAGAGAAAAATTGAAACTACAGGAACTGATGAGATCACCAAGTGAAATAGTACACAGTAGAAGACAAGGGAGCCCAGGATTAAAGCTTGTGGGACACTCACAGTTAGTTGGGGGGGGGGGGGCTGGATGAGGATTCAGCAAAGGAAACTGAGAAGGAGCTCTTAGATGGGTAGGAGGAAAATCAAGAGAGAGTAGTACTTCCAAAACTTAAAGAAAAGAGAATAGTCAGGAGAAGAGGGTGATCAACACTATCAAAGGCTACAGATGTCACAAAGAGGGCTGGGAAAAGGCCATTGAATTTGGAAATTAGGAGATCACAAGTAACTTTGGAGAGAGCAGTTTCAATGGAATAATGAGGTCAGAAGCTGAATTGTAGGATGTTAAGAAGAAAGTGAAAGAAGAAAGAGACGAAGTGGAGGCATCTTCTGTAAATGGTCTTCTCATGTTTAGCCACAAAGGGTAGAAGAGATATGGGACAATGGAGAGAATGGAAGAATCAAGTGAATTTTTTTTTCTGGTTGGAGGAGACCTGGGTATGTTTATAGGCAGTCAGGAAAGAGCCAGTAGATAGGGAGAAGCTGATGATAAGTGAAAGGGGGGAAATGAAGAAAGATGGAAGAGATAGAATGGAATGGGATTACTGGTACAGGTAGAGGGATTTGCTTTGGCAAGGAGTAGGGACATATCTTTGTGTGAGACAGGAGTGAATGAGACAGTGGCAGAAGGCATCTAGGATGAGGAAGAAGAGGGAAAGGGATATTTTTCTTTAGAAAAGTGGGTAGAACAAAAACTAAGGCCATTCTTAGGAAAATAGGTTGAGTGATAATGAAACTTAACCTTTGTACCCATAAGATTGTAGCCTTCCTCTAAGACAAGGAGTGTCTGGTTCCAGGACCCATCTTTCTCCACAGAGAAAAGATCAAGATATGGATTAAAGGCAAAGACTCTAGTAGGGAGGCGAGTGGTTCAGGAAACTTGGTTACTCAACATTCCAGACTATTAACTGAGACTATGTATTTTAAGACATCTTTTCTTGTCCAAAATTCCTGTCAATGTTACCTCAAATCATCTTGCTGCACAGAGTAAGGTCAGAAGAAATGATGGACTATGCCATTTTGGAATTCTCTCTCTCCAAGTTAGAAATTCTCCAGTATTAGATTAATGTTAAATTAAATGAAATTGTTTCTGGTGGACTTGAGCCTAAAAACGGAGTAATAGGACACATATGGGGACACACACACACACACACACACACATTTTTTTTTTCCTTCAACAGTTGGTTTTTCTTTTTTATTACTAAAACTTGAATACACAATGAGAAAAGAAATAGAAACATTATAAAATTAAGCACTGAAACTTAAATGCAGAATAAGAAAAGAAAAATAAACATGTCATGTGCACAGAAGAACATAAGAAAGGATTCAAAATATAGCAATAAATTTCCATTTCAAGAAAGTCTATATAATAAATACTACACATTGTGTTGAGAGCTGTCCATCTTTTCTCTGCTTCCTTGTAAGTTTTTTTTTGTTCTCTACTGTGCACTTTTTACTTTGTTTTTTTTCCCCCTCTTCCTCCCCTCCCCACCAAGGTTACAATTGAGCTTGGACATATTTATATATAGACATAGATATATACATAAATACATACATATATACACATACATACATACATACATATATACACATATACATGCATACATATAGAGAAAGAGACATATACTTTCCCTAACAAATTCTACTTCTGATCTTGTTTTTATGTTTGTGCATATCTCTTATTTCCTATCTCTCCTTTACATACATAACAACAAAATAAAACAAAACAAAAACCCTGAACTTAATAGAAGATTTAACATACAAGACCCAAGAGAAATATAAGGTACACACCAAAGACTAATTGCAACGGGCTCAATAAGGACAGACTGTTCTCCTTTTATGTATGTTTGCCTCTACCTGCTACCTTGCCCTCCTATTGCTTAACCTACCTCTCCCTTCAAGGATCCCTCCCTTATCCTCCCATTCCCATTAATCTAAACACCCTTCTAAACCCCGCTCTTAACCTATTCCTTCACCCTCCCCTTTAGATATCCCTCCCTTATCCCCTACCTATCCCCTTAGTGTTTTTTTTTCCTGAATTTAGAAGACTTTTACACTCTTCTAGATATATATTATTGTTCTTTCTTGAACCCATTCCTGATGAAAGTAGGTTTCCTGAACTACTAGCCCTCCTCCCCCATCTAATTCCTCTGTGTTGGTTCTTCCTCTTATACCTCATTTGTATAATTACTCTTTTTAGTTGTTCCTAGATGGTTTTACTTTTTAAAGTCATATCATACTCAGGTCTACCCCAATCTTTCTTACAAACTACCCAATTACTAATAACATCTTAGACATATGTTTTACATTTTACATACATAAAAGGAGAACAGTCTGTCCTTATTGAGTCCCTTGTAATTAGTCCTTGGTGTGTACCTTATATTTCTCTTGGGTCTTGTATGTTAAATCTTCTATTAAGTTTAGGGTTTTGTTTTGCTTTGTTTTGTTTTTTTTAACTAAGTCCTGAAAGTTTGACTGTTCATTAGATGACCATTTTTTTTTCATTCAGGATTATGCTTAACTTTGCTGAGTGTGATATTTTTGGCTGGAACTCCAGTTCTTTTGCTCTTTGATATATAGTGTTTGATATGTAATGTGGTCTTTTAGCATCACCGCTAGTAGGTCTTGTGTGATTCTAATTGTGGCACCGCCATATTTAAATTGTTTTTTTTTCTTGTTGCTCTTAATATTTTATTCTTAAGCTAGGGGAACAGTAGTTTTTTCTTAATGGTTTTTCCATGTTCCTAGGGAAGGCTCAAAATGGGTATAAATGGTACAGGAAGGTACTATACAGAAGGCAAGGCAGGGCAATAAGCATTTATTAAGTGTTTACTTTATTATATGTCAGATGGGGCAGCTAGGTATCTCACTTGGCCTGGAGTCAGGAAGACCTGAATTCAAATCTGGCCTCAAACATTTACTAGCTGTGTGACCTTGGACCAGTCACTTAACCCATTTGCCTAGGAGGCAGCTAGGTGGCTCAATGGATAGAGTGCTAGGTCTGGAGTCAGGAAGATCCAAGTTCAAATTTGGTGTGTGACCTTAGACAAAACTCTAAACCTCTGTTTGCCTTCTCTACTGGAGAAGGAAGTGGCAAACCACTCCAGTATCTTTACCAAGAAAACCTCACCGACAGTATGGTCCATGGGGTCACAAAGTGTCAGATACAACTGAATGACCAAGCAACAACAATATGCCAGGCACTGTGCTAAGAACTGGGGATAAAAATAAAAGCAAAAGTAAGGACAATCCCTACCCTAAATAAATTACATTCTAGTGGAGGAAAATAGTACATAAAAGAGAGCTGAAAAGCTTTGGAAAGAGGTGCTCCAGCAGGGGCTTACTCTATAAAGTTAGAATAGAGCCAGGAGGGGAATAATCATGGGCTAACCTAGGCTCCTCCCCAAAATGGAGGGCCCGGAAGGAACTTGCCAATGGGAAAAGGGAGCTTCCATGTAAGAATGATATTCCACAAAGAACAGGCACTAAGGGAAATTCTGAGGTGAGAAGGCATCTAAGGCATGGTGTCACAGTCTGGAAAGTCAGAAGCAGAGCCAGGAGGAGAATGAAGGTTATCCTTTAAAAATTAATTTCAAAAACAATTAAGGAGGTATTGACAAAAGGGGGTAAAAGTCTAAGCTTCTACCAAAGAAATGCATGAAGAAAGATATATGGCTTCAGAAGCTTTCATCAGATGCACAGATTGGCTTGGAATTTAATTAATTCATGTAATCAAAAAGTATTTATTAAATACCTCCCATATATCACATATGCTATGCTAGATCCTAGGAATACAAAGACAAAAATGAAATAATTCTACTTTGATCACTTTTGCCTTATTCCAGACTCAGAAGATTCATTACAATAATGAATACAATTTGATTCTGTCATGCATATTCTCCTAGGGAAAAAAATAAAGATGACAACCTAGATCCCCATGAATTTTATTTTGAGATGTTCCTCGGATAAATGGTTTTGGTCACATGTGAAAATTTTCTGTCTATCCATGTTTTAACTTTAGATGTTCTCCAAACTTGTACTTGACATGGCAGAGATTAACTTTCAGAGATGCCTCATTCCACTTGTCAGAATGGCATAGCTAAAAGAGTTTAGAATTTGGATTTGGCATCAGACAACTTAGGGTAGAATCTCAACTGTACCACTTACTACCTGTGTGACCTTGGGTAAGTCTCTTAAACTCTCTATGCCTCAGTTTCCTCATATATAAAATTTGGGAATCAGAGAAAATCACCTAGCTAGTTTCTGAAGCCCCTCTCATCTCTTAATGTATGACCTTAAGACTTACTGTTTCACTTGATAAATGGAACCAATTCCTTCACCTTCTGCCTGTAGTTACCCACAGTAACCAGGTATTTTTTAATGGAAAAAGGGTGGGAGTTGACAGGAGCATGGGAATGGAGGCAGAGCAGAAGGAAGTCCAACTAGGCAGAGGTGAACCCTGTCCCCTCACCCTCTCCCACAGTCTCTACCAGCCTCCATCCCTTTTACCTCTTCCTCCCCTATGTATAGTTGAGGGGAGGATCTTGAAACACAGAATGGTACATCATGGAAGCAAGCGTACCTCACCCACTTTTCTCCAACATGTCAGCATGCAGGGCAAAGCTCTGACTTCACTGCCCTAGTTACAGCTCTTCTGTTGGCCCCTGCAATATCCAGGGCATTTCCCTGCACGTGGATGGAAAGTGTCCTCTTATATTCTTTGGTTGGAAATCTGAAGCTGCCCGGGGCCTTCTGAGTACAGTGGAATTTGTAAGATTTGTCTAATTGTTTTGAACATAAAGTTGGCAGGGGGTTCTCTGTGTTACCAGGCAACTGAACACTCTGTCAAGAGCATTTTCATGAAGCCTTTAAAATCTCTTTTTTCCATAGATTACCATAAAAGTTCCCACAACAACTCTACGTCTGTCTCTGTGGAGAGAGCAGAAGGAAGCGATGGCAGCCAAGAAGGGGGAGGGGCAAAAGAAGTAGCTCTACCAATACAAACCTAGGGAGAATTGGGAGGCAGACTGGATGGGGCACCCCTGGGGGAGACGGTCATCAGGATTATCTTCAAATGGCATTAAATTTCCTCAGCAAATTACAGCTCTATGTATTTAAGCCTTAACTCAAGTACTATGAAGTGATAGTTTGCAATGAAATGGTAATCATCTCTTTAAAACCTTTATAGACAAATTCAGAAGCCCCATTTTATTCTGTTCTAGCCATTCTCCGTTGGTTGTTCATTCTTGGTGTGCGAGGACTACCAGGGGATAGGGAATTAATTTTGTTGTTCATTCGTTTCAGTCTTGTCCAACTCTTCATGACACCTTTTTGGAGTTTTCTTGGCAAATTTCCTTCTCCATTTCTTTCTCCAGCTCATTTTACAGATGAGGAAACTGAGGCAAACAGCATTAAGTGACTCGCTCAGGGTCACACAGCTAATAAGTGTCTGAGGATCACATTTGAACTCAGGTTTTCCTGACCCCAGAGCCAGCACTCTGTCTACTGTACCACCCAGCTGTCATCAGGGAATTAGGACAGAGTCTTTAATGCTGGGATTACTATCTCATTCAGACAGACAAATAAGACTTAAATGAAAAACATTAGGAGAGAATGAGGAATATAGGGGAGACATAGATTGGGGAATGTGGATAGCCCATGGTGCATTCCTAAATACTTGTTGTCTGTGATATACAGGGCCCCTTGACTTGGAAAGCTCTTTAGTTTTTGCCTGTATCCTTACTCTATATGATCTTAGATTTCTGTCATGGGTGGTCACATTCCTAGATCTCCAAATGAAAAAAAAAAAGGTTGTAATTACACTGTGTAGTTATAAGATCCAGTTTTGGTGCTGCAGAAGAAATGGCTGCCTCTTCTTCCATTTGCCGGAGAGGGGGAGCTCTATGGACACTGGGTGCAGGGTGGTGCCTGTCCCCTCACCATCTTCCCACAACCTCTCTAGGGCCTGAAAACCACCTACTTTTAAATGGGTACAGTCCATTGGAGGACCTCAAGGTACAGGAACAGCACCAGGTTGAAATATGAAACGTATCATTTGTTGTCGAATGCAGTTGCTTCATCGTTTGGTTCTGTTTAACTGTTTTTCTTTGTTACAAGTAAGGTCCACTTATGGTAGTGGTGAGGGAGGAGTATAACTGAAATGACTGTGATGTACAAACTACAGATATAAATAAAACTTTAAAAAATAAATATATTTATTTTTACTAGCATTTATAATCTATCCCTCCCATTCCACATCCCCATCATTGAACAAC
Source organism: Vombatus ursinus (assembly GCF_900497805.2). NCBI lineage: Eukaryota > Metazoa > Chordata > Mammalia > Diprotodontia > Vombatidae > Vombatus > Vombatus ursinus. The sequence continues at coordinate 13,651,465 of NW_020954572.1, read as the reverse complement.
AACAACAACACGAAAAAATAAAAAATAAATAAATAAAATCTTCATCATAAACATGTATGTCCATAAAAATGAATTCTTACATTGGTCATGCCCCAGAATATATATTTTTAAGTTCATTATCTCTTGGGCAGGTGGTAAGTAGCATGTTTCATTTTCAGTTTTCTGGGCTTGTGGCTCACTGAAACTTTTTAAACATTATATTTAAATTTCCTAGGCTCATGGAAAATGAGTATTCCCTATTAGTTACTGAGTAAAAATTTCAATGCTTTCAGGACAGTCAATGAAATTCAACTACTGATCAGGACTCCCCTGAGGAATCTTGCTGCAATATAATTTATATTAAGCATGCAAATTTTTTCAGAAATGAAATTCTGCCAACCTGTAAAAATCTTATTTGACAAATTACTTTGTTCAGAAAAAAGCACCTCATTATTTTGTCCTTTTTCAAAAAAGTGAAAACCAAGAGCTCACCATCCAACAGTTATACCATCTCTGCAAATTAAATGTACAAATTCTGTAATTAATCAAAATTTTTCATCCTTTTTAATGGAATACTCCTAAAGCTAATGGAAAGTGTAAATTCCAACTAGTAATGACCTCAACCTGCCAAAATCCCCTGAATTTCATATTCAAACTTCTATGTTATCCCCCCAAAATGGCCATGAGTTCATTAAAAGCTTTCTTTGAGAATGGGAAGTCATTATTGTGCATACATTTAATGAAAATTTGGAAAAGAATATCCAGATTCACTGAACTTTGCAACCTTGGGGATTTTCCTTTTAGAGACACGAAGTGCTGAAAACTATTTATAGACCTGTGTTTTGCAAGATCCTAACCTCAGAGGGTTAGAGCAAACTCAAAGGAAAAAAGACAAAGCTCCTATACAAGAAAACATTTGGTATTATACTGGTTAAAGAATGAAAGTACGTAATCTCTACAGAAAACATATTAACCTTGCATGTGATCTTAGCATCCTAATCTAGAAGACAGTCTAATACACTGTGGGGAAGGATGGAAACAGAACCATAACATGACTTATGTGTACTGGGGGGAATGGGAAAACCATAGGGGAACATGGGTATGCAGATAATTTAGTGATATTATCTAAATTACCCTAAAATGCTATTAGCTTAACAGGAATGCATACATTCTATTTTGGTGAGGATTCCAAAATATCGTTTAACATCTAGGCCTCAATTTCCTCATCTGAGATAATAGCTGGAGAGTTAGTCTTAAAGTCATGAATAACTACGTATAAGTCCCATTCTGACATATGTCAACTTTGTGACCACGGGCAAGACATTTAATCCTTCAATGCCAATTATGGTTCAGTGGATAGAACCCTCAGCCTAGAATCAAGAAGACCTAAGTTGAGATACCTACTAGCTATGTGACCCTGGGCAAGTCACTTAACCTGTCTACCTCAGTTTCCTCAACTATAAAATGGGGATCATAATAGCACCTATCTCCCAAGGTGGTTGTGAGAATCAAGTGAATTATACCTGGCATATAGTAGGCACTTTTTTCCTTCTTTCTTTCTAGGACTTAAAGTTATAGAAGAGTTGTTCATTTGTACTAGTAGAATAAATTTCTTCAGTGAGAGTTCACTATATTGATAAATCACAGATACAAATGAAAAATAACAGCTAATGTTTATAAAGGGTATATTAGTTTATAAAATCTTTTGCATACATTATTTCTTTGTGAGGTAGGTAATATAGGTACTTTCCCCAATTTATAGATGAGGAAATTGAGAGACAGAGAGAATATATATGATGTCTAAGATCCTCCAGGAACAAAATTCTATGATTATATGACACTCTCCCATTCTGCCCCACCCTAGACTATGAAAGCTCCCAGCCTTTCCCTCAACCACTGTATGGGCTTACAACAGCACTTTTGTAGGTGCCCTCAGGGAAATTCCTCCTCCTCCCAGCATCACTACCCCTTTTCCTGCAGATCTCTCTGAGGCTGTGGCAAGTACGCTTCCCAGAGGAAGCTGTGGGTCAACAAAGTGAATGGTAAGAATTCTACCTTCCTGCTTTGGGTCTTGGGTGGAGAATGAGTCACAGGATAAACAGGCATGGCTAGGTTGCAATAGGAATCACAGACTGTCATTGTTCACCTGATTGTCATTTTTAATGACACCTTTGGTGCAAGCTCAGTATCATCTTTTACTTTCCACTCTCGCCTATCCCACATATTCAATCAGTTGCCAAATTTTACAATCTCTTTCATCACAACATCTCTCATATGGACCGCTTCTCTACCCAAAATGCTACCTCTCCAGTTCAGCCTTTCATCACTTCCCATCTCCAATTCTTCCTCCATACAGCCACCAGAGTGACTTTCCTAAAGCACTAGTCTGATCATGTCAGTCTCCAATGGGTCCCTGCTGACAGTAGGACCAAATATTTTCCATCTTTATCTCACCCTTTTAAATTTCTGTTTTGGTATAAGTTTTATGATGTATATAGTTATTAGTATAGAATTATATATAGATGTATATTACATGTTACATATAATTTATAAAGAAGTAGCTATACACCATTAGGGATTTGTGTGACCTTTTTATTAACTGATGGGATACACATTCAAAAAACTGTGGAGATACCTGTTTTAGATGGTTTCATGAGTTGCTATGTTCTCAAAAAAAAAGTACTGGGTCATAAGTTTCTTTAAAGTTGCATGGTGCAATGGAAAAAAAAATCAAGATTTGGAATCAAATAACCTGGGTTCAAATCCTGGCTCTGCCCCTTCTTACCCGACATCTTGAGCAATGTCACATGATCCCACAGGGGCCTAACAGGGTTGTATGACCTTTTAGGTCCCCACCCTTTTAGCCACCTTTATCCCAATTCTTAATCTATATTCCTAATTAACCTCGTCCATGGCCAGTTCTATTCTGGAAGCCTTTCCATCTTGGTGAGACCTGCCAAAGTTCTGCTCCTGTGACATAGACCTCAAGAACCTTGATGCCTAAGGTGGACATCAGTAAAGATTGTATTTACTCAATAAAGCTAGTCAATCCATGAACAATGGCTGAGTGCCTCCTGTTTACAAAGCACCTTACTAGAGACTCAGGGAATATTCCTATCCTCAAAGATCTTAGGGGTAACTCAGGGAATTTGGGGGGTTGGCAGTGACTAACCTATGCGTTTTTTGGGATATGCAATTTCCCATAAGGAAATTCCTTCTACAAATGCAGATTCTCTATCAATGAGGACACACTTGATTTCCAACTTATGTTCTTAAAGAATTGCCTGGGGGCACTGAGAAATCTTTGTTTTCAAGTGACTGGTCCAAAGTCACACAACTGGTTCATTTTAGATACGATCTTCCTGACATCTAAGCCAACTCCCTATCCACCACAGCACAGCTGCATGCTATCTCCTGGGGTAATAACATCCATTTGATGAACATTAAGTGAGTGTTGTTACATGCAGAATTTTATGCTAGGTACTGACAGTACTAAAATGAATAAGTATGATAAGAATCCACAGAATGGAGAAATCACTTGCAGCTATGGGATTAGAAAAGGCTTTCCAGAACAGGTGGAAGTCATTAGACCTTAAAAGACATTAGGTATTAATGTATGGAGAAAAAAAAGGAGGGGCTTTTCCAGATGGGCAGGATCCTTAAATATGACTCTTTTCTACAAATGGAGTTGAGAAATACAGGAACATTGAGTTAGATATGGAAGGGATCTGAGGGGCCATATCATCTAACCAACTTATTTTGCAGCTGAAGAAACTGAGGCCCAGAGAGGTTAAGGGACTTGCCCAGAGTCACTCCAGAAGTAGGTGGCAAGGGACCAGGATTCATACCCTCTCTACTGTTCTTTCCACTATTCTGTACTCTGTGTGAAAAACATTCAGGTCCTATCCTTAATTATTAAGCCCCTTCTCTTTCTTCCAAAGTGTCATGATACTGACATGCTTATCTCATCTTACCAAAATGCGTGAATGAAACTTTGAGAAGCCAGACCCATCACTTAAAGTCCTTGTCCTCTCTCCTGAGAAACCTAATCAAAATGTGACTTCTGTTTGTTAACTATGATAAGGATATCTGTCCATAGAAATTGGCTCAAGGCCCTTAACTCCTTTCATCCCCCACTTGCCCAGGAAAAGTCATCAGATAATTTACTTTCATTCAGTGGGGCTCAGAGATAAAAGCTTCTGACTCTCATTAGCAATCCCAGGAGCTCCTCCTCCAGCATCCTCTTGACTCTCCTGTCAACAATCCTGATGCTGGGAATAAAGAGACTGTCCAAAATGGAATTAAAGGGGGCAGAAGAGCGGCTCATTTTCCTCCTGCTCTGCATAGAGGTGCAATGCAGGCAGCTCCCTCCCTGGAGAGCTTTCTTTTCCATATCATTGCCTTGGCAGTCCCTCTTACATGACACAATTCAGGCATCGCTTTTAGCCGCCTGCCATTCTTCCAGGGGTTGGGGAGGGACCTAAAGGCAGGCAGACAGTGGTCCCCATAGGAAACAGACAGGCAGTTTTGTAACCCTGGGAGAATCAAGCCAGACTTGAAGGGGAAATCTGGGAAATGGATTTGAAATGTGACTGGAAACAGATTAAGTTTCCTCGTGACCCTAAAAAGCACCCACTAAAGAAGCAAAAGCTTTTCAACAATGCATAAGATAACAGACTAAAAGCAATCAGGCTGCAACCACAGGAATGCAAATCAAGTGCAAATTTAGAGGAAAGAAGGCCTTCTTCTCTCGAGGTGGCTATATTTTGGCAATCTAATGCCATAGACTCAGAGGAAGCAGGATCAGGGCAAGACAGACTCTAAATAATAATAATTATTATTATTATTATAACAATAATAATAATTTCTAATAAAACACTTTAAGATTTGCAGGATGCCTTACATATATTATCTCATTTAATTCTCACAATAACCCAGTGAGGTAGGTATACTTATAATTCTCTTTTTCCAGATGAGGAAACTGAGGCTGAGAGAGGTTTAAATAACTTGCTCAGGGTCACATAGCTAGTAAGCTTCTTAGGCAAAATTCAATCTCAGGTCTTCTAGATTTCAAATCTAGTGCTCTGTCAGCTGTTCCTCCTGACTTCCATAGATAGACAAATAAAATGGAAGTTTTGAAACTTATCATAATGACCAGGCATTCTAAATGCCCAATGGGGTTGGCCAGTGAAGCATAAAATGACCAATAAGGAAGACTTCTACAAAATGAGGGCATTAGGCTAGATGGTCTCAAAGCCATCATTTAGTTCCATACCTGTGCTCCTATGGTCTTTGTCTTCTGAGATTACCTCACATTTACACTGTATGCATCTTGTATGGTTTGCATGATGTCTTGCCCATTAGAATGTGAATTTCTTTTTTTTTCTTCTTTTTTTTTTGTGTGAGGCAATCGGGGTTAAGTGACTTACCCAGGGTCACACAGCTAGTAAGTGTCAAGTGTCTGAGTCTGGATCTGAACCCAGGTCCTTCTGACTCCATCCACTGTGCCACCTACCTGCCCTTAGAATGTGAATTTCTTGAGAGCAAGGACCAGAGTTTTAACTTTCTTTGTAAACCCAACATCTAGCATAGTATCTGGTGCATAGTATGAACTTAATAAATGCTTGTTGACTGACTGAATTACCCAAAGTCCCACCATGGGCTATATTCTTCTTCAGAACTTCAGGATGGACAGCTCTACATTCCTTGTAGAGTTCTATTAAGAGGGCAAGCTTAGACTAGAGTCTGATTAGATCACCCTTTGTGAATGGTTTCTTAAGAGGGCTTGCTTCTTGTAGGTACGTGAGGTACAAAGACTCATCACAATGAGCTCTCTCCCATTCGTTCCCTTCTTTCCACTCACATGATAACCACCTTTATTCATGCCATTATCACCTCGCACCTGGACTATTGCAAGAGACTCCTCTTCCTCTGGAAGAGATCACAGAGTCACCAAATGACAGAATTTGAGGGTCGGACAGGACCTCAGCGACCAGATAGTCCAACCCACACATGGAAGGTTTCCCCACCCCTGTCCTCAACCCACAACATGCTTGAAAAGCAAGGACTACAGATCCCAAGCTGGAAGGGACCTCAGACCCTATCTAGTCCAACCTCAGATTAGGAATTCTCCAATTCATCCACGCAGCTCCCCAAATAATCTAATGTGATGTTATGTCACTCTACCCTGCAAGGACCTTCACTGGGTCCCTGTTGCTGTTAGGGTAATATACAAGCTCTCCAGCTATGTACCTTAGGTCTTTCACAGTCTGGTTCCACTCAATCTCGTCCAACATTTCACATTACTCCCCTTCATCCAACTCTGCATTCCAGCCAAACAAGTCTACGTTATGTTCCCTGATTTTTGACATTCCAAATCTCTGTCGGGCACCTTTTCACAGACAGTCCCCCTTATTTGGAATAAACTCTCTCTTCACTTCTCCCTCTTAGAATCTTTAGCTTCCTCCAAGGCTTATCTCAGTTGTCACCTCCTATAGTGACATTTTTGGATTATTGTTAATTCTACTTCCCTCCTCAAGTTATGCTGTTTTTATTTACCTGCTATATCCACCAATAGAATGTAAGGTCCTTGAGGGAAAGGGCTCATCCGTTTTGTCTTTGCATCCCCAGTGTCTTCTGGTACATAGAAGGTGCCTAAGAGTCACTGAAGGTAAGTGCCCTGAGGGCAGAAATGATTTCATTTTTGTTTGTACTCCCTAAAAGCTAGTACAGTGACTTGCGTGCGACAAGCGTTTAATTTTATTTGAACTGAATTGACTACATGAAGTTCCTATGAGAACCATATTTATACAGCCTTTCCAAAGTCTGTATTACTCTATAGAGCCCAGGTCAATCAGGAATTTTTATTTGCATGGTACAGGGAAACATAATATGAAATCTAAGAGAATATTCTTAGACTAGAAACAAACTGAGACCAGGAATAACTTTCGCCAAAGTGGTTGCAGAAGCAGGGGTTCTTAACCTGGGATCATTGAACTTGCTTTAAAAAATATATAATCTTATATATTTTATTTTATGCATTTAAAAACATTATTCAAAGAAGGGCTGCATAGGCTTCTCCAGACTGCCACAGGAGTCCATCCATGATACAAAAAAAAAAAAAAAGGTTAAGAACTCCTTTGCCAGACAGAATCACATTGGAAGACTGAAGGCAATGCAGGGTCACCAAGAGGTGTCCTAAAATGTGTGGATCTGGGCCAGAGGCCCCTATAGTACAGTGCCATCAGTATCATCACATGCCCCAGGCAGTACCCAATAGCCACCAACACGGTGTCTACCCCACTGTGCCATGTCAGAAATAAAGCTTCTGAGTGCCCTCTGGTGGATACCCAGTGGATAAACCCTATTTTCAAAAGGAAAGAAAAACAAACACCTCTAAAAAGGACTCATCTCTCACAAAGTCTAACAGTTCAATGTTTTCATTTCATGATATTTTAGCAGCATGAGTCAATTGTACTGAAAATGTTTCATTAATCAGCACATCTCCCCAGGACTTTTCCTCCTGATTCATTAAAGCTTTTTACACAACTGTTCCCCTGAGTGAAAAGTATTTTTTAAAGCTCATTTCTAATGAGTTGGACAGAGGTTGAAAAAATACTCTGCCCACTAATCTTCTAGAAAAGCAGCCTGCCCACTGATCTCCCGCGATTTGCATCAAGTCACAATTCATTTCTATCATGGGCGAGAGAGGGTGACTGGCTGCTGGACAATAATGAAAGGCTTCCAATGTGACTTGATGCTAATGGTGAACTCACTCATTCCCCAAGTCCAACTCACCCTTCCTGCCGGCTGTCATAGCCCACAGCAGCTCCTTCAAGCTTGTGAGCATGCAGAACTGTGGGAGTTGCCTGTATACAGTAGAGCTGTCTGGAAAGCACTGGAACTGCCATCAAACAATACTTGTCAAATATGCTGGCTCTTGGCAACCCTTTCTGGGCCAAGTAAAACAATCCTCCTTCAGATTCCACACTGCATGACCAGTTCCACTGAGTCACCTGACATAGCACTACATCATAAGAAATGCAAAATGGGATTCACAGCAATGAACCAACATAAACAAATCTTCAATGACCAAGCACATGGTTGAATAGCAGAGGGTTTAGATAAATTAATTTTTGGCTGATCACTATTTTTCTCCCCAAACCATTCTAGTCTGAGACTATCTGGCTAGGTTTGAGAGACCACTTGGCTAGATTCTCATGATCTGGGGCACTGGACCCTCCCTTTACTTTACCCAAAACTTGTGGATTAGATTTGGTCCTAGGGACCCTGGCCTGTAATTTTTCTTCATACTCATAGATTCAAAGACAAACCCCGCCCTATCATCCTGAGGACAATTCTAATTACAATATGGCTCACAAGTCCAGGGTTTGCCCTAAAGAGGAGACGTAACAAAGCCACTGAATGTACATACATATATACACATACCTACATACATATGAGTGGGTAGAGAGTCTATATCCATACATGTATATATATATATATACATACACACATGTATGCATACATATATTTATATGTACATACACATATGTACATACATATGTTTATATACACACATACACTGGGCACCTATGGTGCAGCACACTTCAGGTGACATGGAATATGAGTTACTATGAGAACAGATGACCTTCACTGCCATTCAGTCACTTAGGACTGGTAAAAGTGATCTCATCTCCTTGGGCTCTAATTCCAATTTATTTTTATTTCTTGTCAAAGTTCTGGCCTTAACCTCTTCCATCTGAGTATGATATTTTTCCCAATTCAGAAACTAAAGAAACAGAAATAATTTTCTTCCACCTACCCACTACCTCAACCTTGCCTCTTGCCTCTTTCCCTGCTCTCACCACACCCTTTCTTATATCCTGCAAATGACATTTTAATCCTAGGGAATTTTATTTAGAGCACTAGCTCCAAAAAGACAAAAACTATGTCCCTTGTGAATGGCATAATATTAATTGATGGTAATGGTGGGGAAACTACTTTAAGTAAAGGATAGTCGAAAAGTCTGCATTGAATAATCACTCATCACGTGACTTCACTTCTAAAATTACTCCTCAAATGTTTTTCAATTTCATGCTCCACTCAAGACACACTTTTCTGAATGTTACTAGGATAATCAGCAATTTTATACTCTGGAAAGCAGAACTGCTTTACTTGTGTAATATCCAATCAACACCTAAAATATGACCCAGGAAGTAAGCATATTTACTACTGTATTTAACTATAGGAGCACACATGTGTATAGAGTACTGAGCCTGGAACCAGGAAGTCTCGTCTTCCTAAATTCAAATCTGGCCTCAGACACTCGATAGCCGTGTGACCCTGGACAAGTCACTTAACCCTGTTTGCTTCAGTTCCTCATCTATAAAGTGAGCTGGAGAAGGAAATGACAAACCAATCTAGTACCATTACCAAGAAAACCCCAAATGGTGCCATGAAGAGTCAGACATGACTAAAATGAATGAACAACAAACCTAATCTGTACATAAAGATCCTGCAGAAGTATAATGACTTTGTTTTAAAGTATAATGTTATCTGTTTTATTGCATTTTTATTTACTTTGTTAAATATTTCCCAATTATATTTCAATTTGGTTCTGGCCACACTCAGGAATGTTGCAGGCCATAACCAAGTGTTTGACATTTCTGCCCTAGCTTATCAAAATCCTTTTGGATCCTGATTCTGTCATCCAACGTTTCCAAGCTTTGCCTCTACTGCAATTTTGATGAGCATGATATCTATGTGTTTATCAAATTCATGGATAAAAATGTTAAACAGTGCAGAATCAAGCATAGATCCTTTCATAGCAGGGCCAGAGAAGGGGGAAAGGAACTACTATGTGTACTGTACTAAGAGCTTTACAAATATCTCATTTGATCCTTACAACAAGGCTGTGAAATGGGTGCTACTATGATCCCTATTAGGGAAACTAATTCCCTGTTAGGGAAACTGAGACATACAAAGATTAAGTGACTTGCTCAGGATCATCCACTCATAAGTGTCTGAGATTAGATTTGAACTCTTTTTTGTGTGTTGTTGTTCAGTCACGTCCAACACTTCGTGACCCCATTTGGGGTTTTCTTGGCAAAGATACTGGAGTGGAAGCATTTCCTTATCTAGCTCCTTTTACAGATGAAGAACTGAGGCAAACAGAATTAAATGACTTGCCCAGGATCACACAGCTGGGAAGTGTCTGAGGCCAGATTTGAACTCAGGGAAATGAATTTTCCTGACTTCAGGCCCAACACTGTATCCACTGCGCCACTTAGCTGCCGAAAGATTTGTACTCAGGTCTTCATAACTCCATAGCCAGCTCTCTATACATTGTCCCACATAGTTGATTCATGAATATATAAGTACATGTATACACTATGTGGACTCTAAATTTTAGGTTTTTTTAAGTCTCTTTTCTTTGGCATTTGTCTTTCAATCTTATTCTGTTGGAATAAAGAAAGTCTTATATGGAATTGGGGAAAACACAAGGAAAAATCATACATGGGCTCACTCAAATTCTAGTCTATTATCATTAGTATATTCTAATACAGAGCAGCAATGTCTTTGATATTATGTATACATCTACCTGAAGAAGATCCCATAGTTTAATTCTCCTCTTTCAGCTCTTAGGAACATTGCTTTGTCACATCCCTATATGCCATCCCACAGCACCATGACATTAAATCATGTTCCAAACAAGAAATTAAATCATTTTTTTCAGTCCTTGAAGCTCTATCTTGGCCTATATTTTGTTGATTTAATCAATAATCGATACTTAAGGACCACTTACTGTATACAAAGTACTAGGTCCTGGGGGTGGGGAGAATAAGTATTAAAATAAAAAAAAAACCAAGAAGAATTCCTTAACTACAGAAGCTTTTGATTGAGTTGGGGACAAAAAAACTATACATATATGAAATATAACACTAGATAATAAATGTGACAAATGTTTCAGGCAGTAACTATACGTATATAGGTAGTGTTAGTAAAAATGTTATAGGTAGTAACACTCAGGGAGTCTAGGAAAGAGGGATTACTTCTGTATGTAGTGGTTATGGAGTGTTACAAATTTGTCTTTGCTAACTGTAGCCTAGACTCTAGAGTCAGGGGTTTCAATCATTTCCTAATGAAGTCAACAATGTATCCATATAACTAGTTTTGTTTTGTTTTTTTCATTAACTAGAACCGGTATCATAAGACCTAATTCCAGGTCAAGCAACATGAAATTCTCACTCGAATCAACTTAAGATTAATTCAATGGCAATGGGGAGGGATACTGAAAAACCTAAGAAAAGGCAAAGTTTCTCTACCCCTGGAGAGCAGCTCACCTTGGTTGTGGCAGGCAGGCAAAGAAAGCACACCATTTCATCTGATCAATGATATTTCTCTAAAGTTAGATTACTTATAATAGTTCAAAATTTGAGTGGGTCCATGTGTGTTTCTCTCCATGTTGGCTTGGCCCATTTTAACTGCCCTTGCTAACTAAGTACTGATTTCAGGAGTTTCTATGTAACTGAAGGACTACATGTGTACTCTAAATTTTAGTGCCCTGAGTTTTTACCCTATTGCCCTGCCCTAGCTATGGCTCTGTTTAGCAGTACCCCTAGAATTAAACCAAAATGAAAATGCTTCAGTTCAAGGCAATTTATTTAACATATGAACTTCTGATTAATTGTGATTCTGCTTGCATTTTTTCATAGATGAAAATAAAAGAAAAAATGGACAATATTACTAGTCAGTGGAAACTCAGAAGAATTTTCAAAAAGGAATAAAGTCAAATTAAAGAAAGTTCAGAATTGGATTTGCAGACTAGAAGAGGATTCATATTTTTCCCATCTTTCTGCTGACTTACAGAGCATTCAGCAGCAACAGCAGCAATAAACAGATAATAGAAGTAGCTTTTGTCTTCAGCATTCTTGTACTTAATTTGTTGCATTTTAGGTGCTTTCTAGACATGTTCTACCAGGGTTCTTTCATTTTTTAAAATTTACATAACAAACAAGCTCTCCCTTATACCCACTCACTATAAGAAAGAAATGGAAATAAATTAACAAATTAATCAGCAAGCAATAAGCGGAAGAGAAAATAACAGCAACAAAGCAAACAGTTAATCACAGAAAAGGACTAAGGGCAGGGGTAGGGAACCTGTGACCTCGAGGCCACATGTGGCCCTGTAGGTCCTCAAGCGGGACCCTTTGACTGAATCCAAACTTATAAGGGGATTTGTTCTGTGAAGTTTGGATTCAGTCAAAGGGTCCCGCTTGAGGACCTAGAGGGCCACATGTGGCCTCGAGGTCACAGGTTCCTCACCCCTGGACGAAGGAAACAAATCACAAATCAAGATTAGTTAAAAGTAGAGCTGTGAATTAAAAAAAGCCCTGCCAATAATCACATCTGGAAATAAAAGTAATGGCTAAAATTCATAAAGCATTTGAGGTTACAATGTGCTTTGAACACTCTAACTGGACCCTCACAACAACCCTGTGAGCAGGAGACTACAACTAGCATTTTCGCCTTTTTTGGATGAAAAAACTGAGGTTGAGAATTTTCCAGTTTCATACCACTACCTTCCTAAAAAGGTGACTACATTTGGGTTTTCTAAATCTTATGCTCTCCTTGTAAGGTAAAGGTCATCTGGTCCCTCAAACTCAATGCCTTTTTAATCTCTATGACGTGTACACAAATGAGCTTCTTGTTAAGAGAACAAGTTCAGCCCTCTCCACCCCCTATCATCATGTCACCGATTTACCCCAGCCTTGATTACAATGAACCTTCCTGTGTCAGAAGGTACTTGGGACCTAAACGATGGAGCCTTGTCAGTGAAGTTCTGAAGAATGAACAGAACTTCATTTAAGGAGTGTTCCTGCAACCCAACAACTAAATGTGAAGAAGTTCATTGAGCCTAATGGAATTATAGGGCATCAGCCATTGCATGAAAACAACTGTAGGACACATGAGAGTTTCTAGAAACCAGCTGGCTGAAGGACCTACCACATCACTAGTAGCTTTTAAAAAATGAAAGTCAGGAGGGAGAGGAAGAAGGCTCAAGAAGAGAGCTAACTCCAAAGGAAGAAATCAGCTGTTAAAGATACACTTGAAGACTAGCTCTTCACTTTTTCTCTAACGTCTCTTGGAGGAAGCAGAAACGGCATCTTTCTCCTCTTCTGTCCCCTCCCCCATTAGCAATAGTATCTGGCAATTAAAAGCACATGGCATGGGGGACCAGCTGTGAAATCAGGCTGTTATGGGAGGGAGAGAAGGAGGGAGAGATGGAAAGAGAGAAAAGAAGGAGGAGGAGAAGAGAGGGGAAAGGAAGATGAAGAGGGAGGAGAGAGGGGGAGAAAAGGGAGAGGAGAGAGAAAGAGAGAGAGAGATAGGGAGAGACAGAGACAGAGATAGAAACAGAGACATAGAAAACGAACCTAGAACCTGAAGATTGGTTCTTGCTACTTGAGAGACAGCAGAGTTAAAACTATAACAGAACAGATCTGGTGAGGTTCCTACTGATTCTAGGGTAAGGGTTCTGGATCTTTCTGGGGAAAAAAAAGGCACAGCAGTATCCCCAGGACAGGATTTCAGGAGAGGCAGAAGCTGGAAACACGAATGTCTTTAGACAAGCAGAATCCATCAGAGACTTTAATACCAAGGTCAGGGGGAGCAGACCAAGGAAATCAGCCATCCCACAGCATCAGATGTGGAAGCTGCCCTTCCTCACATGTGCCTTGGCCACATAGGTTCCCTAATTGTGGGCCTCTCTACTTCTGAACTCTATGAACATCCACTGTTACCTCAGACATGGAGTGTACTTGTAAGAGAATATGCCCTAGGTTTATGGAAAAGATGCTTCGCGTGCCATTTCTTGGCTTTGAAGTAATTGTGTCCTCTGGATAACTAGAAATAAGGCACACTGTTGGTAAGCATTATTTAGGAGTACAGACACACAAGATACTTTGAACCTGGGTAATTATCACCCAGGGGCACCCAGCTCAGAAGTGGGAGTTGAGGGAATATCTCAGAGGTCATGCTACATTGAGATAAGCAAAGAGAATGGAAGGCAAATAGGAGCAGTGCTGTAACTAGGGCAGGGTGACCAGAACTTTACAGAGCACTCTCATTTAGAGGTCAGCACTTTTACACCTTCTACAGATTAATAAAAGGCAACATTGCTTAGAATTTACTTAACAAGATTAGTTAAAATAGGAAGTTACCAGATGGCCCCCTGCGTCTCTTTCCCCACAGCAGTTATACTCCAAGAGAGCTCCTCCCTGGATCTTCCTTCCCAGAAACAGTCTTGAAATATCCTGGGGCTTTCTACTTACAGGGACTGGTATCCCAGAATCTCTCTCTTTTACAACTGAAATTGTTTTTAAAAGTTGATTTAAGGGAGTGTTTTATCCTGCTTTCCCCAGAGCTTTCTCTGATTATAAGTGACAAAGAAAATAGAAGAGAATACAATACAAGCTAAAACTGAGGGTGTGCTTTTTTTTTTATTAGTTTGAAGTCCTAGCCAGCAAACCTAAATTTCATTAGGCTGAAGTGCTAGAGTCTAGTTTCTCCAAAATCTGTATTTTGAGCTTTGTCCTGGTTGCTGGATCTAGATGGCTCTGGAGGAAAAAGTGAGGTTGGTGACTTTGCACAGCACGCCCTCACTCAAATCCAATTCAATTGTAAGTCATGTCATCATCTCCCTGATGTCATGGTCCTCTTCAAGAGAGAAGGAAGGATAAATCACAATCTATCAGTACTAATCAAATGAACCATCATGCCCTGACCTTGATCCCTCCCCCCACACCTCCCTTCATTTCAGTTAAAGAAAAGCAGTGATGATAACACTGAAGAGGCACTTCCCTTTGTAGTAACACACCACATGCTCCATTTCTTCACTCACTTTCCTTCACTGGAATAGTATCATAAGAAAAGACAAACTCAAGAGACGTTATGATTGTAGAATTGACAGAACTTAGTAACTGTTGAGATATGTGGGAGGGAACAGAGAGGGGAAGTTGAAAATAACACTGATTTTTCAGATATGGAGGACAAGGTGAATGAATGGTGGGTTCCTTCAACTGAAATGGGGAAATTAGGAGAAGGACTGATAGGTAGGTAGAGGAAGAGAGGGAGAGGGTAAGTCGCATTTGGGACATTTGGGGTTGGAAGGGCTAGCAGGATACTGTATAGTGAGAACTGTGGATCTGAGATTTGGAAAAAAGGTTGGGAACAGAACAAAGACAGATTGAGGAGCCATCTGCACAGAGACATTAGTTAAAGCTGTGGGAGCGGATGAGATTGCCAAGGAAGAGAGTATAGAGAAAGACAGCACTAATAAATTTTCCTGTTTAGCATAAAGCCCAGAGAAGCCCCCTCCCCTCCCCCCTCCCCCTTGTTAGAGTATATGGTATTTGATCTGAAATATACACTTTGAAAAAAAAATGAATGATTCACTTTTTTCACCAAGAAGAAGAGTGTTGGACTTTCCCCTTTGAAGTGACAAGTTTAAGGAACATGACATGTCATTATCCAGGCTAAATATGTGTAAAAGGCTAGGAAGAATTTGTGTCAATATAGTTCAAAGGTCTTATCATCCCTATGTTAGGTGTCTCACTTCCCCAGGAGCACAGACAGAGAAGATAATTAAGGAGCTCAGCTTCTATCCACAGTCATCTTTTCTCGAGATATATTCTCTCCCTTGACAATTTCCCCAATACCTAAGGCTTCAACTCTCACCTTTATGAGGATGCTTCTCAAATTTGTCCATCTCTCCTGAGTTCTACAGTGCATTTCACATGTTGTTTATTCTTCATTCTCGAAGAAGACCATGACATCAGGGAGGTGATGCCATGACATGCAAGTGGATTGGATTTAAGTGAGGGAGGGCTGTGCAAAGTCACTGCCCTCACTTTCTCTTCCAGAGCCGTCTGGGTCCAGTGGCAAGATATAGATTGGGACGACTGGAGGTGGCCCTCATTTCATATAGTAGGTACTTAATAAATGTTTATTGATTGAATGAATGATTTTTCCAATTACGCATTAGACAACTCAAAATTTTACATCTTCACTCTTTTGGGTCTCTGCTTAATGTTTCTTTCCCACCACCACCCCCTTACTTCCAGGTTTGGAACTATTCTGGACTCAGAGGCACTAGAAGGCTAGTCCTTTGATTTCCTATAGACCTATACCATATAAGTCTCTCAAAAACAGAGATTGTCTTTTATGCTTTGGGTATTGCCTAATACAAGACACACAGGTGTCAAATAAATGCTTGGTGAATGAATGAATGAATGAAATATATACAGCTTACCTTGCTTTGAGGCAGCTAGGTATCTGAGTGGATAGAGTGCTGGGCCTGGAATCAGGAAGATCTGAGTTCAAATGTGACCTCAGACACTTACTAGCTGTGTGATCCTGGGCAAGTCATTTAATCTTTGTTCACCTTAATCCATTGGGGAAGGAAATGGTGAATCACTCCAGTATCTTTGCCAATAAACTCCACGGACACTATGGGCCACAGCATTAAGAGTCAGACGTGACTGAACAACTGAACGCCACCACCACCTTGCTTCAGGTCATACACTCATGAAAAGTGATAGTCAAATGGAATTTTTTCAACTAATTCACATTTTAAATAAAGCAGGTGAATTTACCACATAAAAGAAATTTTCTATAAACTAATTCCTCTGTAGTTTAGCTGTGTTCTAAGTTAAATTGTGATAGTTTGGGTTTTTTCCAATTGGGGATGAGCTCTCTTTACCTCATCTAGAATCTCAGTAGAAGTTCTACTTTATTCCTTCTTCATTACAATAAGTTACCCAGGCAGGCCCGTTTATTATTTAAAACAAACAAAGCATTTTAAACAAATTTTGTCAAAAACTTTGCTCCTCAGCTCTACATGTTTAGATTCTTTTAATCACCACTGCCTATTCTAAGGCCTGTTACCAGACCTTGGCTTCCTGTGAAGGGCCCTCTCCTTGTTTATCTCTCTTTTCCTTTTTAGGGGGCCTCTTTCAGGTTTATGCTAGTAAATGTTTAAATAATCAGCTCTCGGGAGGTAGGTCGAGGAGGAATGTATGTGTGAAACTATTTTAAGTTTGATCTGGACTATTAACATTTTCTCCATCACTTTCTTAAAAAACAATAAATCAAGGCCTGATTTGCAGTATTTGTTGATTTCTGAAGTGCAGATGCTCACACTGAAAATTTAACAACTGGCTCTTTTGAGACCAAAGGAACAGGTTCCAGCATACCCCTGGACCCTCTTTTTAAGTCCCATTGGTCACATCAAACAATGTGCTCATTTTTCATCCAAGTAATAACAATATTTGCAGTTGATATTTAATAGGATATTAAAGATTGCTCGAACATTATCTCTTCTGATCATCATGACAACTTTGTCACAATATTTGGCACATAATAGATGCTTAGTAAATGCTAGTTGACTGACTGTAAGGTTATATAGATACTATTATTCCCATTTTTCTGATGTGAAAACTGAAGCTCCAAGTGATTAAGTGATTTGCCCATGGTACCATCTAGTAAATGTCACAGCCAGAATTCAAGTGTACGTCTTTTCTAATTCTAAATCCATTGTCCTTTCTACTGTGCCATAGGAGTATAGAATCATAGGTTTAGAGTTGGAAGGAAACTTTTGTTGTTGTTCAGTCATTTCAGTTGTGTCTGACTCTTCATGACCCCATTTGGGGTTTTCTTGGCAATGATACTGGAGTGGTTTGCCATTTATTTCCTTCTCCAGCACATTTTACAGATGAGGAAACTTAGGTAAACAGGGTAAAGTGACTTGCCCAGAATCACACAGCTAGCAAGTTTCTAAGGCCAGAAAGAACCTTAGAAGTCATCTGATCCAACCCCCTAATTTTGTGGATGAGAGAACCATGCTGTTAACATAATGTAAGAAACTAAAACTCAGCAGATACCTTAGAAAGCATCTTTCTTTAAAAATTGAAATTTAGGTTTATCTGCCTCCATTAGTGTTCCTTTGCAAAGAACACATACTAATGCTTTTTGTGTAACGAGCAGCCCCAAATATGCACATGACTGTGTCAGGGTTCCATGACCTAGAACTACAAATGCCCTGTGCATGTTATTTATAGCTATAGGTACATTTTAAAGGAGTAATTAGGAGAGAAAAATTTTGTGATTTTTTTTTAATAACAGTCTCTCCCCTCAGGTTCTTTGGCAGTGTTTAGAAAGGATTATAAAAGAAAACAATGCCTCAGGGATACAGCCTCCCCAACTTTACTGACCTTTGTTCTCAAAGGGAGGGCAATCAGGAGAGCATAAGAATATATAAAATTATACACCTAGGGAAAGAAGGAAGGAAGGAAAGAAGAAAGGAAGGAAGGAAGAAGGGAGGGAGAGAGGGAGGGAAGGAAGGGAGGGAGGGAAGGAGGGAGGAGGAAATAGGCATTTATTAGGCACCAACTAGGTGTCAGGCACTGTGCTAGACTTTTACACATATTATGTCATTTAATCTCACAACAACCCTGGGAGGTAAGTGTTAAAAGAAAGAGGTTAAGTGACTTGCCCAGGATCATACATCTAGTAAATGTCTGAGGGAGGCTAGATTTGAACTCAGATCTTCCTGGCTCCAAGTCTAGTGGTCCATCCACAATATTATAACCTACCTGCCTCTATTGTGCTGCCCTGTCATTCCCGTAAGTGTCCCCTCATTCTTCACCTCTCCATGTACTCATTTACAATTGCTCTGCAAACCATAGAGGTGGTATAATGAGCTTTGTCTGAAGTGTTCCCCATTCAATGTCTGCTTCCTTTAAATATCCTGGCTAGAGCAAAGGTAGAAGCATTGCCCCCACTAGTACCCTTTTAGTTCTGGCATGGTAGAATTCTCCCAAGATAGTCTACAGTTCACATTCCCACCTTTCATCTCTTTCTTGGCTTCCTACCCATGCTATAATTCTTTCTCCCCAATAGAATGACAAAATAGATACAGAAGAAAGCTTCAGAAATCTAGAATTCAGGCTTAAACTACAGGATATTAGAACAAAACTTGGCAAACTCAGGAGCATGTTATATATTGTTTCTTCTTTTATTTAATTTCATTTTTTCAATGAAAAAAACTTTCTCCTTCCCATCTGCCCTATCCCCATCTAATTGAAAAACATAGGAAAACAAAACCCTTGTAAACAAATATGCACAGTCAAGCAAAACGCATTCTGGCATTGACCAAGACGATATGTATATGTGTATGTGTATATGCATGTGTATGTGTATATGCATGTGAATGCATATGTGTATACATACATATGTGTATATGTGTATGTATATGCATGTGTACATGTGTATAGGTATATATGTGTGTGTTACATGTATATATATGTATAAGTGTGTGCATATACATATATGTATATGTTTCAATTTATATCCTGAGTCTATCACCTCTCTCTCAGAAAGTGAGTAGAATGCTTTATCATGGGTCCTCTGGAATCATGTATATGGTCATTGCTTTAGAGTTACGAATTATTTTAAAGTTGCCTTTACAATGTTATTATTATACAAATTGTTCATCTGAACAATAGCAGTCCATAAAATTCATATACCATAATTTGTTCAGCCATTTCCCAACTTATTGATACCTGTTAAGTTTCTAGTTCTTTATCAAAGTTATAGATACTTTCAAGGGAGTTTTCTGGTAATGGATATTTTAACCAAAATGATTTGATCATTTAGGACTAACATTTTTTGTTCAGAAACTTTTCAAAGGTCACTAAAATGAATAATTGATATCTGTCCAGACCTTAAATGGAGATCGCCATTATCATATTCAATTTATGGAACAGGAAATTAAGACTTAACAGGACTAAGTTTTTTCCTTCTCACATGTCCCTAAAAATAGTTCCCCTACTGATATATTTTAGGTCCATATTCCCAGTCCTGATCTCAGATCCCTGGAAAGTTCCATACCCTCCCTCTGAACGTAAAGGTGTTTATAAATGTGGAGAAGAAATTAGGATCACTAGAACCCGTTACTGACGCAATGTGTTGCATGAGTTTGGACAAATCCTATTTTCAAGCACTCTACAAAAACATGTCTCCTATGTGTTTTTCTCTGCATCTTGAGAATTCCAAATTGTGTTATCCTTATGCGCAATTTCTAGGTTACATTCAGCTCAGAGCAAAATTTTTGCAAGTACTGTAATAGTCATCAGCAGTAATGTAAGTCACATTTGCAAGCACTGTGAAGTGACTGAAAGCCTATGAGCTGCTCCAAGTCTTCTCAAAAAGAAAACACATACAATATCTGTTTGGGGGAACATGTCAGCCTGTAGAAACTAGAGCCATTTGGCCAGGCTCAGGCTTTCAGCTGGGTAAGCCATGTGGAATAAGTCTTGTATTTATTGCCGCATGTTGTAAAGCCAGGCCATCCCCACAACAGCTATTTGTTAACAAGACATACAGTACTTTTGAAACACAAAAGCTATTTAAAGCTGTTGACATCTCCTACAAAAACATGGGCAATGCATTCATTTTACTTGGCCATGACAGAAATCCTCTTTTTTAAAAAACTCAACTAAATCACCATAAACATTATGAACCTACTCTTCCAATAAGGCATACTTATCTCTATCTGACCAGAAATGGAAAATAAACATTGTACTAGTGATGTCCACACCTCCATCCACTTTGAATGGAAATAATTGGGGCTCCCATTGCATAAAGAACTTGGAAGCTATCTTCTTCTATTAATACAGAGATGGAACAGAATTTTGAAATTGGCAAGGAGTAGAGGGAGGAAGGCAGAGCTCTCAGAGAGTTGATTTAAAATGAAGAAGAAAATCCATTATGTACAGAATGTTTTAAATCCATTTCCTTGTCAGATTCTGAAGTGGTGCAGAGGTACCAGAAGCTCAGGGTAAAGTAGAAAAGGAAAAATAGCAAGGCAGACAACAGAGAGAAATTTGTGTTTTTTTGGAAATTCAGTTCATTGTCACCATGGAAAGGAAAAGACAAGTGTGTCAGATTATTCCACGATGGACTTTTATTTTAACTACTAGGCCAGATATTTTTCTTTTGTTATTACTTATATTTCAGTCAAGAAAGAAAATGGAAAACTGTACAGTAGCATCTCAGGGACAATAATTTTCATGATCCCCTTGATCTCTTAAAACCCATTGTATGGGCAGCTAAGTGGCACAGAGAATAGAGCACCAGCCCTGGAGTCAGAACGACCTGAGTTCAAACCTGGCCTCAGACACTTACTACCTATAAGACCCTGGGCAAGTCACTTTACCCTGCTTGCCTCAAAAAACAAAACAAAACAAAATAACAAAACACAATTGTTTTGTTTATGCAGCTATTTCAATGTCCCAGCATTTCATACGACATAGGCTTTAGCCCAGGCTTTATACTTAGGATTTACATACACAAATTCAGCTAATAAATAACAAGAAATATTCAGCTAGAGTATCTACTAGCCATCGAATATAGAGTGTATCTCTAGCTTTATGTTCCTACACATCAACAAGTTCAAATTCGGTAAAGATTTGTTAAGCGTCTCTGTACGGAGCTATGTGTAAAGTGAAGAGAGAGCCACAGAGTTTAGGTTAGAGATGGTCCTCAAGCCCTCATCTCTCACCTGGGCTATTTCAAGAGTCCCACAACAATTCTTGTGACCTACACAATCTTCTCCCTGCAATCTATTCTCTTACTCTAATATCGGTTTCATCTTCTTCATGTATAGATTTAGTCATGTTATTCCTCCACTAAAATATCTCTGTTGTTGTTTTTTGTATTTTGAGTCTGGATGACTGGGAGATAGATGGTGGTACCTTTGGCAGTAACAGAAAAGTTTGGAAGGCAGGGAGGGTTTGGGAGAAAGGAAAGAGAGTTCATTTTTGGACATTTAAGTTAAAGCTGACAGATTCAAATCCTAGCTGTGAGGCTCATTACCTGTGTGATGTTAGGCCAGTCACTTAATCTGGCCAGGCCTCAGTTGCTACATCTGTAAAATTAGAGAGTTGGATTATATGGCCTCCAAGTCCCTTTCTGCTCTATGAACCTCTCTGTTGTCATTGGCATTGTTCAGCAGTTTCAGTCACGTCCAAATCTTCGTGATCCCATTTGGGATTTTCTTGGCTGAAATACTAGAATAATTTGCCATTTCCTTCTCTAGCTCATCTTACAGATTAGGAAACTGAGGCAAACCAGGATTAAGTGACTCACCCAGGGTCACAGAGCTAAGAAGTGTTTGAAGCCAGATTTAAACTCAGGAAGATGAGTCTTCCTGCCTCTAGTCCCAGCACTCTATCCACTGCGCCAATTAGCTACACCTATGAACCTCTAGGCCTCCTTTTATGCATTTGCAAGATGTGAGAGTTGGAATGGGTGATCTCTTAGGCCTAACTCTAAAATCTTATGTATCTCCAGTGGCATCTTCCCAGGATAATAGCCCTACTTCTGGAACCCTAGAATGCTTTGTGAAGATAAGAGACTGAACCAAAACCTGTGATTTTATCAATGGAAGGAATTCTCAGGTGAGCAAACTCCCTCTCCCCATGTAGGTCAGCACATTCTCTGCATATTATAGTCTTTGAGAGCTGCCTAGAGAAATGATCACTCAGAGGGATGATGTGAACCATATCTCACTGCCTTCAAAGTGAGCTTCCAATCTAATGGCCCCACCCCATCTCTCACGAGTGGCCTTCTGAGCTCAATATCATTTCTCCTCCGGACTACAAATATCTATCAAAGAAAGATAAGAATGAAATTGGAATACATTCCCTTTGTTGAAAAGGTACTGCTCATACACTGAGCTCAATTGTATGAGTAGCTGGCTTCCATAACCTTTCAGAGGGCCTTCCTTAGGATGACTTCTGGGCCCCATTCCACAATCAAAGGAGCAGAACAATTGAGTTGCACTGGAAGGAAGGTCAAAATGCTGCCAACAGTTCTCCCTCCCACACTCTAGTGCTTGCAGACAGCACTGAAAAAAACTGTGAGAAATCAGGGTTTCTTTGCTGCTGTCGCAGATCTGGCGGTCCCTGAAGGACACATGAAGGGAAAGAAAAAGGGAGCCAACCTAGATCTCCTCACAGCAGAGCAGCATGGCTGCAGGAGCCTGGTTCCCTGGATGGTTCTCCCCCTTGCGTAGGCATTTCTGGCCGTCATTCAGGCCTGCAATATTTCCCTCCTCAGAAGTGGGATTTGCCTTCTGGTTTTCCTGCAAGACTCAGATCACATCTCACTTTCTGCAGGAGACCTTTCCCAACCCCCCCAACTTTGGTGTCTTCCCTCTGAGATTACCTTCTCCTGCTCCCAGATGTTTTTTTGATTAGTTAAAAGAGGCTATTCTTTGCTTCATTTTTCACCTAGCCTTAATGACTGAATGGGCTTTGCCTCAGTCAAACCGAGACCTGGCAAAGATTTTTAGCTTTAAAAGGTCATGGTCACCTACTGCATCTGGGGCCATCTCCAGTCATCCTGATCTATAGCTTGCCACTGGACTCAGATGACTCTGGAGGAGGCTGGTGACTTTGCACAGCCCTCCCTCACGTAAATCCAAATCATTGCCAGGTCATGGCATCACCTTCCTGATGTTAGGGTCAAATTCAAGAATGAAGGACAAACAACCACCACCTTCCATTTATCCCATATGTAGGTGTCGTGGTGAATAGAGCATTGGGCCTGGAGTCAGGAAGACTCATTTTCCTGAGTTAAAATCTGGCCTTAGACACTTACTAGCTGTGTGACCCTGAGCAAGTCACTTAACCCTGTTTGCCTCAGTTTCCTCACTGGCAAAATGAGCTGAAGAAGGAAATGGCAAACCACTCCAGTATCTTTGCCAAGAAAACCCCAAATAGGGTCACAAAGTGTCAGACACAACTGAACAACAACAACAATTTTGTGTGTACATAGTTGCTTGCATGTTATCTCCTCTATTACAATGTGAGCTACAAAGGTGAGGACCACCTTTTTTGTCTTTTTTCAAATCCCCAGCAAAGGCTTAATAAATATTTGTTCACTTAATTTGACTTCTATTTCTCTTGCATTGCATGTTAAGCATTGTTGATGAACTGATCAATATTCAGGCACAGAGAACATGCTGATGAGTTTGGTGGTGATAAGTCTGTGTCACCAGGTCAACAAAAGCAGCTTCCTTCACAACAACTTCAGGGATATTCCATCTTCTCTTTGACACACCTGTGTCAGGGTCTCATAAACTTGTAAGTGGCAGAGCCATGCCCCACCTGGCCCCTGCCTTTCCTTCCATCTCCTTAACTTTTTTATTACAATTTTTTTGATCAATGAAAATCTGCCTTCTTGTCCTCCCAACCTATTCCTCCATCTATGTACACACACACATACATACATACATATATATGTGTATATATATGTATAGTGAAGCAGAACAAATTTCCCCCACTTGCCATGTCCAAAAAAAATTATCTCAATCTGTAGCCTGAGACCATCACCTTTCTTTCAGGAAGCGGTAACATGTTTCTTCATGAGTCCTCTATGATTGTGGTTGGTCATTGCATTGAACAGGATTCTTAATCTTTCAAAATGTTTGTCTTTCAAGTATTGCTGTTATTGTATAAATTATTCTCCTGGCCCTGCTCACGCCACTCTGCCTCAATTCACACATACCTTCCTAGGTTTCTCTGAAATTGTCCCCTTCAGCATTTCTGAGATCACCATGATATTCCATCATTTTCATATAACACAAGTGGTTAGCCATTCCTCAGCTGATAGGTCCCCCCTCCAATTCCATATCCTTTGCCACCACCAAAAGAACTATTATAAATCATGTCATTAAATTTCAATCTAGCACATGCATGAGTGTGTGTATACACATGTGTGTGTGTACACACACACACAGAGTCACAAAGTACAGGAGCAGAAGAGCACTGCATAAAATAAAAATATTTGTGTGTTCTCTGAGCTAGTGAACCTTGTTTAGAGGCTTAAGACCACAGTGTGCTGGCTAAGCTTGTTAGCAACAACTCTAACGTATATGTATAGGGGCAGCTAGGTGGTGCAGTGGATAGAGCACTGACCCTGGAGTCAGGAGGATCTGAGTTCAAATCCGGCCTCAGACACTTAACACTTACTAGCTATGTGACTCTGAGCAAGTCACTTAATCCCAATTACATCACAAAAAACAAAAACATATGCATGTATACACATATACATATGTGTGTGTATTACTATGCCATTAAAAAAGTATAAAAAAACACAAGATCTGCTGCATCTACAGAAACTATTAGATATAACTCTCCACTTGAATCAGAAATAATCTCCATTCCAAGCAAATACACTTCAAAGGGAGGTATCACTGTGCATAGCACTTTGCAACACATTCCATGGCACTAAGGAAAAAAATAAGAGAATAAGCATTTTTGTTGTTCAGGTGTGTTCAATTACTTGTGACCCCATTGGGGGTTTTCTTGGCACAGATGCTGGGTAGTTTGCCATGTCCTTCTCCAGCTCATTTTACAGATAAGGAAACCGAGGTAAACAGGGTTAAGGACTTGCCTGGGGTCACACAACTAATAAGTGTCTGAGGCCAGATTTGAACTCAGGCCCAGCACCCTATCCACTGTGCCATTGAGCTGCCTGAATATAAGAGCCTATCACGTAGCAGGTACTGTGCTAAGTGCATCTCATAAAAGAAGAAATTATTAGAGCAAATATTTTCTATAAATTTGTGTATACCTTTATCCTGGGAAGCATTATAGTAGAAAGAAAACAAATGGGCAAACATAAGACCTACATTTCAGTCACAGCTCAGATCACCAGCTGAAAGCAAGTCATTTAACATGGTGGTGTAGTGGAAAGCCAGCCTAAGACCCTTACTAGCTTTGTACATACTCAGCAAGTCATTTGACTTCTGTCTGCCTCAGTTCCCTCAATTGTTAAATAGGTATAACAGCACCTACCTCCCAGAGTTGTTATGAAGATTAAATGAAATAATGTTTGTAAAGTGCTTAGCATGGTACCTTGCATTTAATAGGCATGTAATAAATGTTAGTTGTGTTCCTTCCTCATCTATAAAAAATGAACAATAATTCTTGTACTATCTAATGTGCAGTTGTGGAGAAATTCACTTACAAATTATAAGAAATTCTTTACAAATTGTAAAGAGCTATATAATTTTTTATAATAGTTGTTCTTTTCCTTCAAAAAATAAGATAGTTAAACAGGGGTGAGAGTTCTTATTAGTCATGCTTATATCCCACCTTTCTAGTCTCATCAGTTTCCCCCTCTCCCTCTCTAATGTTGTCAGGAAGCTGGAGGTAAATCTTGAAGAAAGAATATAATTTATAGCTGGACTCATGACAGGCACCATGATGGGTGAAGCACAGAAAAACTAGTCCCAAACTGTTTATCATTTCTAATTTGTTTCCAGCAGCTCATTCTAATGTCAAACAGATCAAAGTGCATGGAATATTCATGAGAAACCCATTAACTCCACATGCATCCATCACTGGAAGTAGAGTCAGTTGCTGCAGTTGTGCCTTCCATTATCATCACCATCATCATCATCATGTAAATATTTTTTTTAAAAAAAAGCATTGATTCCACATGCACACAATTCAGTGTCAAGCACTAGAAAAATCGAACTGACAGGCATGATAACAACCCACCGCCCCTTGGATTGCACAAACCAAGATAGGCAACACTGATGTGGATTTTGTTCTTGCCTTTTCTTCATTATGCAGGGGGCCACTAGAAATCCTAATTTAATCTCAGACCAGGGCAGGTCTCCCATATAGCAAGCTGAGCAAATTCCCATTGCACCAGGCAGGTTTCCCAGGAATGCCAACTTTCTCAGTCCCTAGAAGTATACATGTTCTTTGGACTGAACAAATTGTTTTATATAAATGTAATAAGATATCAATGTACCATAATAAAAGATGAACACAGACAATTCACAGAAACATGGAAAGACTCGCGTTGAACCGAAAAAGAGTGAAGTAAACAGAACCGGAAAATAATTTACACAATGACATCAATAATGTAAACAAAAAGGGCACTAAAATGCTGTGTAATGTAATGACCCATCTTGGCCCTGCAAAAGAGATAAGGAGATGCATCGCCTTGCTTTTCTGTCAGAGATGGGAGACTGTGAGTGTAGAATGTTGTGTGTGCTATCCAGTGTGGTCTCTGTGTTGCTTGATTTTGCTTAATTACTTCTCTTTGCTACAAGGGAAGGCTTACTGTGTTAAGTGACAGGGAGGAGCATAGTATATACAGAAATGACTGTAGTGGAACACTAAAAGGAAAAAATAAAATTTTATTTTTAAAAAAATTTAAAGTGGGAAAAGTGCAGGTATCCTATAGGTAAGTGATGTTCAAAAGGTAATATGCAGAAATGGTGACCATTGTTCTAGAATATAATAGGGCCAGTGCTATAGTGGGACAAAAGTGATAATTCTACTACAGAAATCTCTAATATAACTGCCTTTTAGAAATTGTTATGGTACTAAGAGTAATTTTATTAATGGGATGAAACCAAGAGAAGAAAGGAAGGAGGGAAGAATGGGAAGAGGAGGGAGGGAGGGAAAGAGGAAGAGAAGGTAGAGAGAAGGAAAGAAGTGAAGAAGGGCAAGAAAGAGGGAGGGATGGGGAAGGGGGAGAGACAGATAGAGACAGAGAGAGGGAGAGAGAGAGACAACTCACTTGTTATGTGCTGCTGATGTAAACAGAAAATTGAGACAGTCTCTGATCTCAAAGAATTGATATTGAGGAAGATAATACATACAAAAGAGTTGAACTGCAGGGCTTATGGAAAGGTCTAGTCCTCACAATCCAACATCAGGTTGGATATGAATAGTGTAATGGCTAGAAGGTCACCCTTGAAGTCAGGGGGCTTGGGTTCAAGTCCTTCTGACACATTCCATGAACAAGTCCTTTAACTCCCCTCCCCCCACAATAATGAAATCACAGCACAGGAGAAAAAACACCACACGTGTGTATATATACACATATATGTGCATGCATGTATGTATATAGCATGTTGTGTATTTTCCTCCTTGCTGTATATACAATTTATATAACATAAATGTATGACACATGTTATATCACATACATGTAGAACAGAGCACTTTTATCCATGTATTAACACAGCTGATCCTCAAAGTCCTATGAGATAGGTAATGTCTTAGTTCCATTTTGCAATTAAAGAATCTGAGGCCTATAATTCAAGTGGTTCACTCAGTCACACAACTAATATGTATTGTACTTGAACCTAGGTCCCCTGATTCCAGGACTAGCATTCTTTTGACTACACATGCTGCCTTTGAACAGAAGCAGCAAATTTCTGCCAAACTTGGAGCCGTAATATTAAATAACAAGACTAAGAGGAACATAGCATAGTACACAGAGGAATCATCTTGGAGACAGAAATACGTGGGTTCAGTTCCTGACTCTGACACATACTAGCCAGGAGACTGTAGGCATAGCATTTAACCTCTCAGACAATTCTCTAAGATATAGGAGTTGCCCTATACTGATGGACACATCACCCCCCAAAATAATAATATTGATAATAATAATAACAACTTATCAACTAAAGTTTGAAAGGAACAGGAAGAGTCACCATGGTGTTGCTAGCACTGCAGTGTCATTACATACACCAATGGATCTAGGCTCAGAACCAAGACAATCCAAAAGAACTCATGATGAAGTATGTTATCTGCCTTCAGAGAAAGAACTGATATTGTCTGAATACAGACTGAATCATGCCATTTTCACTTTTTCTATCTTTCTTTTCTTTCTTTATTTATTCAAGTTTTCTTATACAAAATGACTGATATGGAAATGTTTTACATGATTGCATATGTATAACCTATATCGGATTGCTTAGCATCTCAGAGAGAGAAAAGGGGAGGGAGAAACAGAATTTGGAAATCAAAACAAAAAAAATGTTTAAAAGTTGTCTTAACACATAATTGGGGGGAATAAATAAGATATTATAAAAAAAGCCATACTTTCACCTCCTACCATGACCACTCAGACACCATCTTCTGGGCTACTTGAGCATTCACACTACTTAGATGAGATAGGAGTTTTCTTTCTTTTCTTTCTAGCGAGACAGAGGAGTACCAGGCCTTACCATCTTCCCTGTCTCTGAATGTTAAGGTTCTCCAGGCTTTGCCTGACTCTATGCCTTCCAGGCATAGGAGTCTTCCAGACTCCCGGCAAAGTCATCTGATACAATTTAAGGACCTCTGTGATGACACTGCAGTGCTAGCAACACCATGGTCATTGTACCCTTGGGAGTTCCATCTGTATTACAGCTGAACATTCTTTTATATATTCTGTCTCCCCATTAGAATGTGAGCTCCTTGGGAGCAAGGACTTTCTTTCTATATGTATATCTCTAGTATTTAACTCAGTGATTGATCCATATTGTGTTTGATACATGCAATTTCACTTATTTATTCATTTTCTTAGAAGAGAGGAGAAAAGCCACTAAGGAAGAGGTTGAGAATATTTCATTGAAAGAGATCCCTTCAGATATTCAGGTCACATCCCCGCTTAGGGCTGAAAGGGTTTTGCTTTAGACAAATTGAGACTTGGAAAAGACCTAATTTAGAAAGGCCAAGGTCACCCACTGCATCTTAGGCCATCACTAGTTGTCTTGACTTCTGTCTTGACACTGGACTTTGACGACATTGGAGGAGAGAGGCTGATGACTTAGAGAGGCTCTGCCTTCTTTAAATCCAATTATGTGCAAGTCAAGACACCATCCTCGTGATGTCAGTTCTCTTCGAGAACAAAGTATGAATAACAACAACAATATTCCCTTCCTCTAAACTATAAAAATCAAGAGTCCAGTTGCCAAGAGTATAATCATTCATGGAACAATGACCCAGCTAATTTTCTTTGTTGCAGAAGAGGGAGTAGACACATAGGTCTTTTCTTACATAGGGGCTTATGGACTGAAAAGCTGGGGAATCCTTAGTGCAATTCACTGGACAAGTACCCAAATGAAATAGTCTAACACTGGAATAGCCTTGCAGATAAGTTCAAAGAACCATTGGCTAATTATAATATCATAAACAAAAATAACACTAAAATACAGCCAAGCTCAAATTAATGACCAATGTTGATTTTGGAGAACAAATGATGAAACATTTCCCTCCTCTCAACAGAGAAATAGACTACAAGTGAGGAATTCTGCATAAAACATCAGGCACAGTCATTTTCTTGGTTAATTTTGCTAATTTTTTTTTCTTTGCTGTAAATGAAGGTTACTGGGAAGAAGCAGCTATGGTGTATCTATCTCAATATCTATACAGATAGATAGGTAGAAAGAAAGATAAAAAGAGATAGATAGATGGAAATATATGAACCATGGCTTTTATTGAAGAAGAAAAATCTGGGCCCATAAAATTTTTCCTACTCTCTAAATCTTCAGGGGATTGATTCAAATTTACCAGTGCCATTTCCTCCACTGTTTGTTATGTCCATGCCCCTCTAATAAAATAAGACAGAAAATTAGAAGTAGAGAAAGTATACTTGCATCACGGAACAGTGACAACTGAAAACAAAGGAAGAGGACAGGTATAATCTTTTTTAAAATTAAGCAATCTGGGGTCATTAGTATACTATAGGGTTAAACATCTCTATCTACATCAATAGTCCTGTCCTTGATGATATCATGGGTTAGTAACTCATATTTATAATGGGGACCTACAGTTATTAACTAAAAGGTCAATCTATTCATTAAACTCCACTTGGATGGTAAGGAGATGGGTAACACATTTCTGAAAGGTTTCCATACCATAGTTTTCTGGTGGCCCAGTTTTAAGTAGCTCAGGATAACTTGTCCATAGCATACAACATTCTAATTTTTAGTAAAGGAGAAGCAACCAGAATTGGGAAGGGTGACTGAGATGGTAGAAGAAAATTGTTTTTGCTACTTCAAATTTGACTTCTGTGAAAAACCTGTTGCAAAGTTGCCCTGTCAGAGACTTAGTTCCCTCATCTGTAAAATGAGAGGGTTTGTGTAGATGATATCCAAGTTCCTTTCCATCTCTAAAATCCTTTTATTATTTCTAAAATTTTTTGGCATTTAAAAGTATAAATCAGTTATCTGAATGACTTTTTTTCCATTTTTTGTTCTTTTTGAATTCTATGAATTGATATTGCTGATTGCCCCCCAAATCCCTTTGGATGATACCTTCTCCTACCTGGACTTTTATAATAGTGGCCTCTCTGGATTCTCCTCTTACCTCTCTGGTGATTACTTTTACCTCCTTTCATAGCTCCTTCTTTTTCCAGCCCAAGGCTCTGTCCTTGACCTCTTCTCTTCAAAGTCTCTTACTTTTCTTCAATCAAGCCACAAGAATGAATTGTCACATATGCCGGGTTATTGTGTGGATGTATTTATGTATGTATGTATGTATGTATGTATGTACACACACACTATGTATTATATATAGTATGTGCCAGGCATACATACATATATACATACAGAAAGAGAGAGAGAGAATATGTGCCAGGCTATTTTATTTATATATGGACCATCACACACACACACACACATATATATATATATATATATAGATATATATATGCATACAGGTATTAAATATACACATACATACACATATATATGTATACATCTATGGATTTGTTCTTTCTATATACATACATATATACACATATGTATACAAGTGTGTGTATAAAGAGAGACATAGGGAGAAGTAGAGAGACACTATTTGTGCCCAACCTGTGTTAGAGGCTTCCAAGCTCTATTGGTCTGACCAACCACAGTTGGACACACTGTATGTACATTGATCCCAACATAATAATGTCATTTTGGTCCTCTTTGAGAACGAAGGACAACAACCAACCAACATGTGCCTGGCGTTATGCTAAGTGTTCCGGTTACAAAAACAAAAATGAAGCAATATCTCTTCTTCTTAAGCTTACCCTGGGGTATACAGCAGGAACACAAATAAATAAATACGAAGTAATTTCAAGAGAGAGAGCTAAGTGTTGGAAGAGGAAAGAAAGGCCTTGTGTAGCAAATAACATCTCACAAGTCATCTCTTTCAGAATCATGCCACTCTCTTTGGATACCTCTCTTCCATATTTATTTAATAAATCAGATTTAAATAATTTGTGTATTTATCTTATTCTCCCTATTCTCTATTTTAAGGAAAGAACCAAGGCCAGCCATGTCTTCATTCTTCCATGGCCTCCACTTCTGACTCTCTGGACTTTCTCCTTTGTGTCCCCAACTGGGTGCCTTTCCACCATTTTCCAGCTTTCTTTCATTAATTAAAATTGTTGCCTTCACTTATTAGAATATAAGCTCCTTGAAGGAAGGAACTATCTTTCTCTTGCTTATACGCCCAGTGCTTAGCACTATGCCTAGAATAAATAAATCAATAAATAAATATTTGATAAATAAATGTCTGTCAAATATTATAGCATCCTTAAGGGCAGAGACAATCCTTTTTCATCTTTCTAGCCCCAGCAACTATTGCAGTATTTGACATACAGTAAATGCTTTATAAATGTGGAAGTACACCAAATATAATTAGCAAAATTCAATTATGTGTAATGGTCATTTCCTGGCAATGCTAGGTGAATGAGGTCTTTGATATGTCACTAATTTCAATTTGATCAACAAATATTTATTAACTAATACTTACCAAGCACTGTGCTAGGCACTAGGAATTTTTTTGTTTTTATTCAGTTATTTCAGTTGTATCTGACTCTTCATGACTCCATCTGAGGTTTTCTTGATAAAGATATTGGAGTGGTTTGCCATTTCCTTCTCCAGCTCATTTTACAGATGAGGAAACTGAGGGAAACAGGGTTGAGTGACTTGCCCAGGTTCATAAAGCTAGTTAAGTGTCTGAGGTCAGATTTGAACTCAGAAAGATGAGTTTTCCAGATTCTAAGCCCAGTGCTCTATCCAGTTAGTCTATCTAGTTGCCCCAGGCACTAGGGACACAAAGACAAAAACATGCCTGTCCTCAAGGGGCTTAAAATCCAAATAAGAATAGTTTTCCCAGAAGCGTTTGAAAAAAATCAAAACAATACCAGGGAAGAGTATGTGAATATTTGCTACTTTGTCAACTTATTTTTAAATGGCATTAGACAATTGGCCTGATTGGAGGATTTGTTTGTATTGAGCTGAATGAATCATACACATTACGGCACTCGATAAATACAATTTTTTTCTCCACTGATGAGGTGGGCCTTCCTCCCCCAGCAGGCAGGCAATCCTTAGCCCCCTTCTCATCTGCTAGGCACAGAACTCCCACTGACTTCAAAGGAAGCTTTAAAAATGGATTAAGCAGAGATTGTGTATTGACTTCAAAGGAAGCTCTTTATACAGAGAAGATACTATGTGAGGGTGGGGTAAGAAATAGAAATCAAGCCTCATTTTATTATTATTATTTCATGGGTCACAAATACCATCCACATCATGAATACTGCCCAGATTCTAAGGATTCTTTCCCCTTCACAACACTTTCCATCTGAATGATTTCATCAAGATTGGTGCAATTCTAGAAACAATTACTTGCTCTAAATATTTCAATACATTTATAATTACACAAAACCTGAATGTAATTTTCTCTCCACATGACAATAGGTTTTATGGTAAAAGGGGCGACATAAATGTGTAATATGTTGCAACATGTCACCTTTCATATCCAAATTACCAGGTCTTGTCAATTCTTTCTCTACCATACTACTCACATCTGTCCCCTCCTTTCTATTTCCAGGGCCACCACCCTAATACAGACCTTCAGTATCACTGGGCTCTATTATTGCAATAGCCTCTTAACAGGTCTTACCAGCTCTGCTCTCTCCTATCTCTTCCAATCCATCATAGCATTGTCAGAATAATCTTTCTTATGCACAGACACGGTCCTGTCACCCTTCCGCTCAAGAATTAGGGCTTTCAGAGTGAATAATTTCTATCTCCAATGGCTCCCAGAACGCTCTGAACCGTGTACTACTGCAAGAACTCAAATAAATCTGTCATAGTAGCTTGAAGAAATTCCTCTTAAAATAAGGAAATCTATGCAAAGATAGATTTTCTTTCTATATAGACAGTTTGGGGTTCATATTAATCACGAGTTATGTTCTCATCCTTTGGTTTTCACAATGGTTCTCTTTCCTGGGTCTCTTTCTTCTTGTCTAAGTGGTTCTTCTCAGTCCCTTTTACTGGGTCACTGCACACGTTCTTTTCTCTAACTATAGGTCTCTCCAAAAGCTCCATCTGTCTTAGGTCTTCTTCAATTTTCTCTCTAGAGGTTCTTAACATCAGGTTCATGAATTTTTTTTTGTAATACTTTGGTAACTGGATTTCAATATAATTGATTTCCTTTCAGAGTCTATGTATTTTGTATCTATGCACCAAAAAGCAATACTCTAAAAAGGGGACATAGGCTAGCCCAGACTACCAAAGAGGTCTTTCATACAAAAAAAGGTTTAGAACACCCTCCACTCCCATTGTATCTCTTTGTGAGGAACTCAGCTTCCAATGGTCTATTTGTCATTTATATACAGATTAATCCCAACTCTATCTATCCAGCCCTAAAATGTCTCCCAGAGCTTCAGCCCTTCATTACCAAGTCCTTGGACATCCCAATGACATCTTAAACTCAACTTTTCCAAGAGTTGACTTTCCCCTTAAACTTGTCAGTTTTGCAGATTTCCCCTTTTCAATAGAAGGCATCACCACCCTTCTTCCAGTTGTCCAAGTCCACAACTTTAAAGTCATCCTTAGCTCTTCACTCTCCGTTGAGTTCCCCTCCCGCCACCTCCTCATCAGTTGGTTGTTGTCTTTTGTGCTCAAAGAGGACCGAAATGACATCACTATGTCAGGGTCAATGTGCAGTGTGTCTGATGGTGGCTGATCAGACCAATGTGAGCTCAGAATGTTCTACCATACATAGGGTGCAAATAGGCTATATGAATATTTGGAGTGGAGATGTCTCTGCCTTTGTGCATCTCACATTTCTTTTGAGCTACTGCAATTCTGCTTCACTCATAGAGAACAGCACCTTTTTTGATGCGATCTCTCATCTATCTCCTTCCCTCTCATACCCCTTTACCCTATTTCAGGCTCTCATCATCTCACCTCAAAGACTGCAGCAGCCTATGATTAGTCCCTGTGTTTCCATTTTTCATCTCTCCAACCCATCCTCTATACAGCTGCCAAAATAATCCTCCTAGAGCACATGTCCAACCATGTTATCCATACTCAAGAAGCTTCACTGACTCCCTATTGGACTCTAGAATAAAAAAAATCTCCACCATTTGGCATTTAAAGTTCTTTACAGCCTAGCTGTAGCCTGCTCCCAGTTATTTCATATTACTCTTCTTTACCCGTTCTACATTCAAGCCCAACTGGCCTACCTACTCTTCTCTAAACTTGCTGTTCTATTTCCTGCCTCTACCAAGGCAATCTTCCAGGGCTGGAATTAATTGCCTCCTTATCTTTTCCTTGTTGAGTCCTTAGCTTTCTTCAGAAGCCATCTCCTTAAATTATATTGCATTTGTCTATTTAAAATCTGTATTCCCCAGGAAAATATAGGTTCCTGGACTGCTTTTCATTTGTCCTTTGTATTCTAACACCTAGCACTGTGTCTTATATAGAACAAGTCCTTTATATATAAATACTATAACAAATTGAGTCGGATTACCTACATATTGTATCTAACACACAAGCTTAAATCTTTAATCATTGTATAGGAGATCAAATTAAGAAAGGAAATGGCAAACCACTCCAGTATCTTTGCCAAGAAAACCCCAAATGGGGTCACAAAGAGTTGGACATGACTGAACAAGCACCTGATCTATATGTTTGTGTTTGTGTGTGTACACATACATATATGCCAGCTATTATAATGATCAATAGTAATAACAATTGTTATTATTGTTATTATTACATACCATGGTACCCAGCACTGAACACAATACTCCAAAAGTGGTTGAACAGAATGGAAGATAGCAGAACAAAACAACGCCTTTATTTTGGACGTTGCATTTACACGCACATTATTTTGCCACTTCTCTACCCTTTAAGTAACAGAAATATTAGAACAAGTAGCTACACTATTCAGGAAAGATTATGAAAGATAGAAGGGCATCTCTCTTCTCATCCCATGAGGATGAAAGACTATGCAATTGAATGTTTATGAGTACTTTCTGATCCAAAACAGAGAAACTCCTAATAAATCATATTATGTCAGAAAATTAGCATTTATTAGATGCCTGCTATGTGCCAGGTACCGTGTAAAGTGCTGAGGTTACAGCAAAAGATCCAAAGCAGTCTCTATTCTCTAGGAGCTCAGTCTAATGAGGGAGATAATATGCAAACAACTATGTACAAATGAGATATATTGGGAGGAGTCTCAAAAGGAGAGCATTAAGTTTAAGGAGAACTGGGAAAGATTTCTGGTGGAAAGCAAGACTTTGGCTGAGACTTGAGGGAAGCCAGGGAAGCTAGTAGGCTGAGATGAGGAGGCAGAGATTTCCAGGCATGGAGGGACAGCCAGTGAAAACACTCAGAATGAGGAGACGCAGCAGCTGTGAGGAGCAGCAAAGGAACCTAGTGTCACTGGGCCCCAGAGTATATGGAGTGGTGGAAGGTGTAAGAGAGCAGGTAGGGTGGTACAGTGAATAGGGTGCCAGGCCTGGAGTCAGGAAGACTCATCGTCCTGAGTTCAAATCCGGCCTCAGACACTTAATAACTGTGTGACCCTGGGCAGGCTATTTAACCCTGTTTGCCTCAATTTCCTCATCTGTAAAATGAATTGGAGAAGAAGATGGGAAACCACTCCAGTATCTCTGCCAAGAAAACCCCAAATGGGGACACAAAGAGTTGGACACAACTGAAAAACAACTGAACAACAAAGGTGTAAGAAGATTGACTGGTAAGGTAGGAAGGAGCTAGATTATGAAGGGCTTTGAATGGCAAAGAAAAGATTCATGATAAGAGCTAAAATCTTAAGAGCCTTTGCTTTTTAAGGTTAGTAAAGCAATGATCCTTACAACAATTCTTTGAGATAGGTACCACAGGTGTTATTATCCCTATTTTACAGATAAGGAAACTGAGGCTCACAACTGTTGAATCATAGTCACATAGCATTTGAACCCAGGTCTGTCCTGACTTCAGGTCTAGCACCCTCCAACACACTGCCTATCAACAGGAAGTAATACTGGAAAAGAATAATCATCATATCAGACTGCAAAGAAAAACTCAAAAGGTCTAGAAATTCATGTTTAATTGGACATGAAATTCAAAACTAAATATTTATATGGACCAAAATGTCCCACAGACCTTGAACTCACAAGAGAAACCTAGAAATGCTGAGCTGAGAGGGCTGAACTGGGCATCAACAAAGAGCAGTTCAAATCACAGCTCATCGCTTGTGACCTTCAGCATGTCATTTAACCTCTAGGGGCCTGAGTTCCTCATCTATAAAATAAAAGGGCTGGATAGTGTGATCGCCAAAATCTCCTCCAGCTCTATGCCTATGATCCAACCCCTTCTTCCATTAAGCATTTCCTGACAACTCCTCTCCATAGTGATCTCTCCTTCATCCAAATTCCTACATGATTTCTTTTCCATGCCATCCTTTTTAGCCTTTAATCATACATAACTTTACATTGCCATTTAACCATTCCCCTGACTTTTCTCCCCAATAAGACTCCAAGCTCCTTGAAAGAAGGGGCCCAACATTCTTCTTTTTCGAAAATCTCCTCAGTAAATATTTGTTGAATTGGATTCTTTTATAGGAGAGGAGAACAAGTATTTATTAAGTTGCCTGCTATACATCAACACTGTACTAAGCACTTTACAGATATTGCCTTATATATTTGATAGTACATTGCAGAAGAAACAACAGCTAATTTTCATGATTTCTATACTATGGCTTCAGTTTCCTGAAGTAATATTTCTTTAGGTCAGCAGTTCTCGAAGTATAGTCCGGGGATCTCTGGTGGTCCCCAAGACCCTTTTAGGGGGTCCACAAGGTTGAAACTATTTTTATAATAGTACCAAGACATTTTAATTTCTAACAGAGTAAAATTAAATTTCTATACTAAAAATATAATAAAATTACAACATACTACAAAAATGCAATACAAAAATACAATTTAAAAAATCGATATAACCCACATAAGCAAAAAGCTCTTTCAGAGGTTCTTAATAATATGTAAGAGCATAAAGGGTTCTTGAAACCAAAACATTTTATAACTGCTGCTTTCAATGAATCAGAACTTGGTCACGTATCAATATTATCATCTAGATTTGCAAATGTTTTCCCTCAAAAGTTATCACTAAGAATGTATTCAAGTAGTAATGAAATATTCTTCCCTTCTTTCAGTAGAAAAATGGGGTATTATAGATGTGAAATGCTATAAATGTTGCCAGACACTGTGTGTAACTCTTTGTTTTTTTCATTTGATGAGTTGAAAGGAGGGTATATCAAGAAATGACTGTGGGATTAAAAAAAAAAAAGAATCAACAAAACTTTTTTTTTTCTTTTTAACATGACTTCAGACAAGAAGATTCACGGACACTATTAGACTAATCTCCTTAGACTAAACTGAGGAGTCATCGTGAGTCATTTCCATATTCCTTACACAAAGGAAAAAGGATGCAATTATACACAAAAAGCTTAGACATGACACATCACCATTTAATTACTCTGCTGGTCCTTGCATGTGAGCTACTTTAGAAAGTACATGAACCAAAACAGTGTTGAGATGTTTATTTATTTCCTCTTTTGAGATTCTTTCTAAGGCTCACTTTTCTCAGCTTTGGAAGCTTCCTAAACTTCCTTGCAGCAAAAAGATTGGTCTTATGAAAGCAACTCTGACCTTGTTATATTTCACTAGTGCTAATAGAGGTACTAGCTCCTTCTCAGATTAATCAATAGAAGTAATTTATTGCTTAAACCCCACTGCTGCTGAGCTGGGCTAATGGTTGAGTATCATAAAAAACAGTCCTTATCTATGGGGAGTCAGG
Source organism: Vombatus ursinus (assembly GCF_900497805.2). NCBI lineage: Eukaryota > Metazoa > Chordata > Mammalia > Diprotodontia > Vombatidae > Vombatus > Vombatus ursinus. Next base: position 13,612,479 of record NW_020954572.1, on the reverse strand, counting down.
ACCAGTAATTATTTTTATTCTTTTCTGGTTATTAAGCATTTATCTAGCACTTTCCATTTGGGAAGCATTTTGCGCTCTCTTATTAGCATTTGTCATGGCAACCCCAGCAAGTGCTGATTAATAAGCTACATTCCCCCTGTTTTCATGAGGCTAAAAGGCCGCAGTATGATTGAATGACCACCTTGTAAGGCGACAGTGGAATGATGCTAAAGAAAATATAAAAGAAAAAAAATGTTCTTTTGTATGTGGAGATGATGTTACTGACCCACCATTAATAGAGAATGTCCTTTAGAGTTGTTTTTCCAGGAGAAGTGATGGTTCTGTACTGATTGGTCTATGTGATTCTTTCCCACCCCCCCCCCACCCTAGCCTCACTCCCTTGTGATCAATAATGTGCACTTGCAGAATGGCTACCCAGGATTAGGGCCTTGGAACAGAGCAAAGCTAATTGGCCCTGAAATGGCTATCCCCTATAGACACTGATGAGAAGGTTGCTCAAGGTCTGCATGATTTAAAGGGACCTGAGAAAGGGCTAATGGAGGGGGAAGCTCCACAGATTAATGGAGAACACAAAAAACCAGGCTCCTGGACCCACTGAATGAACCAGAAGGGAAATCATTAACCACACAGAGTGGCGCCTATCCCTCTCACCAGAAGCAAGTGCCTGGTAGTCCAGCTGTGCATCAATAGACCCAATTCCAAGTATTAAGTTAGTGTATGAATACACTAACTCCCTCCTGTAGTCTTCTTTGGCATATTCCCTGAAAACAAGAAAATCCAAAACAATGTACCACAGGCTGCCAGGCAAAATTTTAAAACAATAAAAATAATTCAAAGAATCAGAGAATTGTAGATTTAGAGCAAGAAGAAATCCTAGAGATCATTAGTGCTCAGCATGTAGCATAAGCACTCAGTGCTAAGATGTATATATGAATCCCCTGAACTATTCTCAGCAGAAAGAACATCGATTCTAGAACCAGAGAACCTAGTTCAAATCCTATCTCTGAGGCTCACTGCCTGTGTTACCTTGAACAAGTCACTTATCTTCCCTGGCCTCAGTTTCCTCATCTGTAAATGAAGAGGTTGGACTAGATGGGCTCTGAGGTGACTTCCAGACCTAGATGTATGATCCTATGATGATATATCCCTTAAGGTCCTTTCCGGGGCAGCGAGGTGGTAGAGAGGATAGAGAGCCAGGCCTGGAGTCAGGAAGACCTGAGTTCGAATGTGACCTCAGACGTTTACTAGTAATATGACCCTGGGCAAGTCGCTTAACCCTGCCTGCTTCAATTTCCTCATATGAAAAATGAGCTTGAAAAGAAAATGGCAAACCACTTCAGTATCTTAGCCAAGAAAACTCAAACGGGGTCACCAAGAGTCAGTTAAACACAACTGAAATGACTGAACAACAAAAGGTCCTTTCCATCTGTAATTCTAGGATCCTACTGTGACATGAGATTATCTCCAAGGTTCCTTCCTGCTCTAAATCCCATGATTCTATGATTTACAAACATGGATTCTACAAAAACAGCCAAGCCTGGCTTAACCATTTCTTTGTGTCAGATTCTTAATCCAAGTCTCAAATCACTTATGTCAAAAGACTTTTTTTTTTAAATCAGTCCCTTTGAAAAGACTCAGATGTCTAAAGCCAGTGAGACAAACAATAGAGCCCTATAATGTGTTCTCTTGTCCCAGTGACTCCAAGGTGCAGGGAAACAGATTTTTGACATTGTCTGGGGTATCCAGTAGGCCACCCTGCCTTTAGCAGATCTTGAAAAAAAATGAAAAACAAAAACCCTTGGTTGTTGTTTTCAGAAAGGGTCCCAATGTATGTGATGAATAATTCATGCACTGAGCAGGGAAATCATGATGCAATAGAGCCTGCAGTGAATCTCATGGTACTCTTTATGTGGCTCTACAAAGCAGACTCCAACAGAACACACCCTTTAAATACCCTCCATTGAGTCAGAGCCTAGGGAGGGCTGTCTAGCAAGTCAAGTAGAACATGTGCTCAGGGACCTAACTGCCTCCTGTATAAGAGAGCTCCTCCCTATGAGGAGACAGATCTAAAGACCGAGACCTTCAAAGCAAAAAATGAAAAACTAAGTACAAGTGCTGTTATGCCTGAAAAGCTCTTATTGCCTAATCCAAGTATGAGATTGGACACAGATTAAAAATTTTTAATAATAATAATACTGGGCAAGTCACTTAACCCCTGTTTGCCTTAATCTGCTGGAGAAGGAAATGGCAAACCACTCCAGCATCTTTGCCAAGAAAATCCCATGGACAGTATGGTCCACAGGGTCATGAAGAGTCAGACACAACCGAACAACTAAACAACAATACATCATAAAGTAATAATTTGCTCTTTAGAAGCAAGAAAACAAGGCATAGATAAGATGATAAAATACTAAGGAACAAAGAGTGGCAAATAAATTCAATCTGAAATTAGGGAATTTGATTCTCAGGGGTAGAGTGTCTTCTCCTAGTAATGGTTTTTCAAATATTTAGAATCCAAGTAAGAGCACTAACTGCAGAAGATCATCATCCCCTTGGTATCCTATACTCAACACTGGGAGACTATAGGAAGTGGGAGTAGCCTCATTTCACTCTCAGTCAATTTCACAGGAGCGCTATGGTACTGTAGGTTCCATTGCAAACATTCCCTGCCCTCGAGGAGTAGACACTAGACAGTGAGGTTTGGAAATGGTGTGTACACATTATCTCCTCCTATATAACAAGAATGTTTCATTGTGTCTTTAGCTCCTGACATGGTTCCTGGAACACAGGAGTTATTCAGTAAACACTTGTTGGTTGACTGATGAGAAGACGAGATGGGTAGCTACAACTGTGAGTACTCCAAAACAGTTACTACCCCTAAAAATAAGCTCAAGGAACCCTAAACACAAAGTTTCTCTTTATAGTCATAAGCATGACAAGCATGAGAGAGACATCTTAAACATTTTGATCTCAGGTCAAGTTAAGATTTTTTTCAGGTCAAATTCAATCTAGCCAAATGTCAAGACTCTTCTAAATGGTTTGGTAGGAGGTGTATTTTCACTTCCTCTGAATTATAAGACTTTATCCTAAAGTTCCTTAGTCAATGATGCAGACAAATAATGAAGATCTACCATCTGCAAGGCTCTGTACTGGGCAAGAAGGGATACAAAGAATGGATACAAGTAAAGTAAGACAAGCCAGGAAAACAATGTATACAATGTCTACAACAAAGAACAACCACCATAAAACAACTGCAAATAAATGTTGCCAAATTATAAATAATGAGTATAGTCTAAAAGAAAAAGTATGAGAAGACACTTCCCCCCTAATCTTTTGCAGAGGTGTGAGGTTTACAGTTGTGGAACAATGTGTGTATGTGTGTGTATATATATATATATATATATATACACACACACACACATACACACACAAACACACACACACACATATATATATGTATATTCAATGTAGATTAGTTAGGCTGATGTTTTTCTTACCTTTTTATTTTTCCTATAAAAACTATTTGTGTATGGGATGGTTCTCTAGAAGGGGAATGGGTGAGGTACAGAGGGAGAAATTTAGGCAATGTGAAAGCTAGTGACAACTAGTACTTATTAATTCCTTACTATGCCAGGCATTGTGCTATAATACAAAAACAATTCATATAAAATATGTCAATAATAACAATAATAATGACAACTTGTGTTTATCTATTTCACGATTCAATAAACTATAGCCCCAGTGCCAAATCTGCCTGGTCTGTTTTTGTACCACCTGATATTTTTGAATATCATAAATTTCCCTTAAAAACATATAAACTATTCTTAACTCAAGGGCCATAGTTTGTCCATGTCCACACTAGTGCTTTGAAATCTCAAAAGCCTCATTTGATCCTCACAAGAATCCTACAAGTTAGGATTATAAATATGGAATAACACAGATGTTATTATTCCCATTTTAGGCAATTGGGGTTAAGTGACTTGCCCAGGGTCACACAGCTAATAAGTGTCAAGTGTTTGGTCTGAGGTCAGATTTGAACTCAGGTCCTCCCAACTTCAGGGCATGTACTCTATCCACTATGCCACCTAGCAGCCCCAATTCCCATTTTTTAAAATGTGGAAACTAAAGTTCTGAAAAGAGGTTTGTTCATGGACACAAAGGTGGTATCAGGGCCAATACTTTATCTACTACACTGTGCTCCAGCTTTTAATCAACTCAACCATCAGAAATTGAAGGGAGAAAAATACAACAGGATTCAGGTTCAAAAGAGGAAAATAAAGGCCTGCAGGGTTAACCCTAGGCAGCTAGGTGATGCAGTGGGTAGAGCACTGGGCTTGGAAACAAAAAGATATCTTCCTGAGTTCAAATCTAGCCTCAGACACTTACTAGCTATATGACCCTGGACAAGTCACTTAACTGTTTTCCTCAGTTCCTCATCTGTAAAATGAGCTAAAGAAGGAAATGGCAAACCACTCCAGCATCTTTGCCAAGAAAACCCCAAACCAGGGTCATGAAGAGTGGTTCATGACTGAAACGACTAAACATCAAGAAAGATTAACCCTATTCCAAAATTTGCAGTAAGGAAACATATTCTAGCTTAAAGAAAACCACATCGTCTCATTCTCTCCAAGTAGTTACTTTTGGCTACCCTGTTTATTCCCTCAGCTATTTTCAACTCAATGACTAAATCAATCAACCAACAATGAATAGAAGGATGGATAAATAGATGGATGGATGAATAAATGAAAAAGCATTATTATGTACCAAGTATTTTATTAAGTGTTAGGCATACAAATACAAGCTAACAAAACATTCTCTACCCTCAATGAGTTCACCTTAGGAAGCATGATTTGGAAATGTCCAAGAAATGATGAGAAGGCCTTGGTTCTGGGCAAGATAAGGTAAAACACACAAACAAACAAAAAACCCTCATCTATCAAAGCCCAAGATCCTAGGGGTTAGAGTCTCTGGAAAGAGAATGATGAGAATGGCTGGAGGCAAGAGAGTTTGGAAATAGCCAGAAAGTGAAGTAGAAGCTTTATACTAAGCAAGACAAGGTGAAATCTCACTTCTCAGAGCATCAGGTCCTAGGACCAGGGTCCAGTTTTCAAAGGGAAGGGAACAAGGAAGATGAGGACAATGGTCAGAGTGCACATGGCAAGGTTTGGAAATGTATTCCCTGAACAGCTACTATAAACCTACTCATCTAAGATGCAGAAATAGTATATGACAATGTTCTTAATATCAGAGAGTTTACATCCTCCATTTAGGGACAACAAAACTAATGCACATGAAACCATTAGCAAAGAGCCAACTGTCCTCTTTTCTAAGTGAGGAAAACAACTGCATTCTGGCGAAAACAGCACTGGATTCAGAGTCAGAAAAATATGAGTTCTAATCTTAGCTCTATCGATAGCTCACTGAATGAACTTGGGCAACATAATTCAGCACTCTGGACCTCAGTTTTCTTATCTGTAAAACTAATGGGGGTGGGGGAGGGCACAAGCTAGGCAGTCTCACTTGGTAACTACAATACTCTATGATTCTACCAATTAACTGCAAAATTATGTGATTATCATTAATCCTACCAATGGAAGAAATATGCCAAATAATTCTTAAATCAAAGGTTCTCCAGCAGCCTGAACCTAGATAACCACTAAAAAAAAAAAAGAGATGTTGGTTGAGGAATTGCTAGGAATGATATAATTTGAATGTCATTACGTTATCCTCAAAGTTGACTAGGGAGAGAAACAACTTGTGGTAACTGGTATTCCTCAAGGCATTCTCCTTACTGGGTGTTCATTTGCAAACTCCCAGGTTCCACATTTCTGTGAAAATCTCATTTACTGAATCCTGAATTTTCTGCATAGCCAATGGGGTGCAGAAAATGGGAAATATCAAAACAATCAAAGGAGAAAGAAAATGTCCCACGAGGAAAGGATTTAACATAGTTTAAAGAAAAGGATAAGAAGTGACTTTCTATTTACTCATATAATTTGCCCTCTTCTCTATCCAGATAATTTTTCTGATAAGAGAAAGGGAGGGTGGAATTATGCTATGATGCAGATTCAACAGCTGTGAATTGAGCTAATCGCCACCATAATTTCTCCCTGCCGGGAAGCCTGTTTATCAGTATCAACAGTCCTCTGGTTAATCAGAATTTCAAAGGTTTCTGCTACTCATTTAAATGTAAGAGGATTTTACTTAAAATTGCTGCCTTAATAACTAGTTAATTCTGCACATCAGAGATGTGGAGTAGTTTTAGACTTTATTCTCATTCCTAAAGGAGAGAAAAACCAAATTTCTTCCAATTAGGAAGAAAATTACAAAGATATACTCTACCTGTTCAATTGCTTCAAACCAATCTCAGGAGAAAAAGGAAAAGAAAAGGAGGGGGAAGGAGAAGGAAAAGTGGGGAGGGGGGAGGAAAAGGAGATAGAAGGAGAGGAAAAGGGGAAGAGAAAGAATATTGAAAAAAAAATCAGAGAAAATATGTTGTGTGCCATTAACATCAACTGAAGAAACATGTTGGTAGCTAGACTTGGTTCTAGGAAAGACCAGATTTCTTTACCATCTTTGACACTTTACTAGCTCATATGCGTGATCATGGGCAATTCACTTAAGCTCCAAGGAAGGGCCTTGGTTTCCATCATCCATAAAATGGAGATAAAAATGTATCTGTATGTAGTCCTAGTACATAAGGCTACTGTGAGAATTAAACAAGATAAAGTATTATTATTCACTCAAACTGCACCTTGAAAGCAAGCAGAACAGGGCCTTTCTATATCAATAACTGTAAAGTCTTCATCATTGTTTGTGGAAATCCTGGGGGGCAGAAACCTCAACTTTTCTGGTGCAGTATATTATTATTATTGTAACAAGAAGTTTGACATTCAGTTGTTTTTCAGTTGTGCCTGACTCTTTGGGGGTTTTCTTGGCAGAGATACTAGAGTGGTTTGCCATTTTCTTCTCTAGCTCATTTTTACAGATGAGAAACTGAGGCAAAAAGGGTTAAAGTGACTTGCCCAGGGTCATACAGCTAGTAAGTATCTGAGGTGGGATTTGAACTTATGAAGGTGCATCTTCTTGATTCTAAGCACAGTGTTCTATCCACTGTGTCATCAAGCTGAGTGAGATAATAATAAATACCTCACATTTCTATAGCATTTCAAGGTCTATGAAGCCTTTACTTTCATTATGTTATTTGACCTTCACAAGGCTGAGATATGTATTATTGTTATCTCCATTTTACAAGGAAGGCTCCGAGTGGGGTCACATAGCAAACATCAGAAAGAAGATTCAAACCCAGGTCTTCCAAACCCTAAATCCGTGCTCTCTTCACTGCTGCCACAATAAATAACAATCCTCTAGAAAATTCAAAGGGATAAATAAACAACCAGCTATCATTGTCATTTTTATTCTAACTAGCTCATGGGACTGTTACCCAAATGTGCTTTATAAACTTGAAATGCTCTAGAAGTGGGCAGTGTTCCCAAGATCTTATTCATAAAATGAGTGGGGGTGGGGGGTGGGAGGGCATGAGCTAGGTAATCTCTAAGGTCCTTTGTAGCTCTAATAGTCTATGATTCTATTAATTAACTGCAAAATTATGTGATCATCATTAATCCTACCAATGGAAGGAATATGCCAAATCATTCTTAAGTCAATGGTTCTCTGACAGCCTAAACCTGCTGTTGTTGGTGGTGTTGTTTTTCAGTGGTGTCTGACTCTTTGTAACACCATTTGTGGTTTTCTTTTAATTTCCTTCTCCAGGTTATTTTACAGATGAGAAACAGGGTAAGTGACTTGTCCAGGGTCCCACAGCTAGTAAGTGTCTGAGGTCAGATTTGAACTCATGAAAATGAGTCTTGCTCATTCCGGGCACAGCATCCTATCTACTGCACCACCTAGCTGTCTCAAACCTATTGGTTAGTAATCACCAAAAATAAGATGTTGGCTGGGGAAATGCTATGAATGTCTTATTTTGATTGCCATTATATTAACCAGAAGTGATCCCCAAAACACCAGACCAGGACCACTTCCTGTCCAGGCTTCCTTTCTGTGGGATAGAAAGTAACCTTCTTGAGGGAAAGAATTGGGTATTTTTGTCTTTATAGGACCAGTGCCTAAAAGTTCCTGAAACAGAGTAGGTATATGGGAGCATTGGATCAGAGATCAGGGGAACTGAATTCAAATTCTGTTTCTGCTGTTTACTATCTGAGTGACCTTGGGCAAGGCCCCAACCTCCCTTAGCTTCAATTTTCTCACATGTAATAATAATAAATAATATAACAACAATAATAACAACATAGGGATTTAAGGTTTGCAAAGCTCTTTACCTATAACCCTGTGACTTCAGTGCTATTATTATGCCCATTTTACAGATGAGAAAAGTGAAGCTGAGCATTCGAGTGATTTGTCCAGGATCACAAAGCCAATAAATGTCTGAGGCAGAATTCAAACTCACCTGACTCAAAGCCCAGAATTCTATCCACCAGCAGATTGGAGCTGATGGCCTTTGGGAAGTGTTAGGTCATTGGACCAGCTAGAACTGGAACCAAACTCTGAGGCCATAGAGTACAATTTCCTTATTTTACAGATGAGGAAACTAAGGTCCACTGGCATAATTAGTGTCATCTAATTATTTAAAATCTTTATTCCTGTTTTGAGGTAGAAATCAGTTGTGTCCTATTCATTTTATTACAATTTTAACAGTTCCTATGGCTATTGCAAAAATTTTATGGAGAAAATATATTAAAACTGAAGAAGGGGAGGGAAGGGAGAGAGTGTATGGAAGGAGATATTATAGGGATGTGTTGAAGCTATATCATTGCGAGAGTCAACTGTTAAATTTTCAGTGTGAGCATTTACACCTCAGAAATTGGCAAAAGCTACAAATCAGGGTTTAATTGCTTTACTGTCTATCTAAACTTAAGAAAGTGGTGGATAAAATGCTAATAATGTAGATGAAATTTGAAAGTGTTTTTAAATTTTTTTTCAGAGAACTGATTGTTAAATATTTATCACCTCTGGACATGTATGAGTATATATGGCAATTATAATTTTCATATTTATTAAGGGCTTTTATAATGAAGATGCTGGAAAATTTCTCTCTTATGTCCTCATTAGATAAGACCTGATAAAATGAACTTCAATAAAGCAGGAGATATACATATTTATATTCCCTCAAATTCTCTAACCTCCCAGTTCCTCTATCAGCCTGTGATGGACTCCTCCACTACCCCTCTGCTACAAAAGATGGCCACACCCTTGATTTTACCATTACTCAACACTGAGCTATTTCCACAATTAAAAACTCTGATGTTCCTTTATTAGATCACAATCTCCTATCATTCCATCTTTTCTTAGGCCTCAGCCTTTCCAGACCCAGTCTTTAGCATCCCCACGATCTGTAATATCTCTTTCCCAGAATATTTTGCCAGGACACAACCCTGTTCAGCCTGTAATCTTCTTCCTTCTCAATCTCAAACCCTTTAGTAAACCACTTGAACTCTTTATGTTCCTCTATTCTCAAATCCCTCTCTCCCTTATCCCGTCACCACAAATGCCTTACCAAATTCCAATCCTAGACTATTCCCATCATCTGCCTCTTTGCTCCTACTCATGTGCTGCTGAACAGAGCTTTTAAAAAAAATAGCCCAGCAAAAGAGCTAAATGGATCCACTGCAAATTTCTGTTATGTAATCTCAGTTGGGTCTACACTGAAACAAGGTAATCCTTTTTTTTTCCTAGTTCCCTATTCTACTCTTCAAAATTGCTATGATAAATCTTTTATCTCCCAAAGCCTCCAACTGCACTCCTTCCCCCAACCTCTTATTTGAGGCTGTAGATCTATGCTTTATTTTAAAAAATTGAGGCTATATGCTGAGAATTCCCTATTCTCCCACCTCCTCACCTCATAACCCCAATGTCACCCTTTACATTTTCTCTTTTACTGCAATCTCTGTTGAAAAGGTGGCCTTTCATATGACAAAAAAGTAAAATATTTGATGTTGAAGGGTATGTGGGAAAACTAAGACACTAATGTCCTGTTGGTGGAGTTGTAAACTGATCCAACCATTCTGGAGAACAATTTGGAACTATGCCTAAAGGGCTATAAAACTATGCCACCCTTTGATCCAGCGATATCACTGCTAGGTCTATATCCCAAAGACATCCAAAAAAAGGGAAAAGGACCTATTTGTACAAAAATATTTATAGCAGCCCTTTTTGTGGTGGCTAAGAATTATAAACCAAAGGGATATCCATCAATTGGGGAATGGCTAAACCAGTTATGGTATATGATTTTAATGGAATATTATTGTGCTATAAGAAATGACAAGCAGGATGATTTCAGAAAAACCTGGAAAGACTCACATGAACTGATGCATAGTGAAGTAAACATTGTACACAGAACATTGTACACAGCAACAGCAATACTGTTCAATGAAGGATTGTGAATGCCTCAGCTATTCTTAGCAATACAATGGTCTAAGACAATTCCAAAAGACTAATGATGACGCATACTATCTCCCTCCAGAGAAAGAACTGATATTGATTGAATACAGACTGAAGCATGCTATTTTTCACTTCCTCTTTTTTTCTTTTATTTGAGTCTTTTTGTACAAAATGACTCATATGGAAATGTTTTACATAATTGCATATGTATGGCCTATACCTGACTGCTTATCATCTCAGGGAGGGGAAGGGGAAGGAGGGAGGGAGGGAGGGATAGAATTTGGAACTCAAAACTTTAAATAAAAATGTTTTAAAAAATTGGAAAAAAAAGAGAAGGTGGCCTTGTCCTTGACAAGGTCAACCCCTCTAACCTGTATTCTTGACCTCTTCCCTTCTATTTTCTCCAAGTAAATGACACCTATCACCATTACTCCCCCTCCCATCTTCTATCTTACCTTTATCTACTAGTTCCTTTCTTGCTCCAACAAACACATCCAATATTGGTATTATCTTCAATTCCTAATTCTCACTCACTCATCCAATCAATTGCCAAATCTCACTGTTTCTGTTTCCACAATTTTTCTTGCATACAACCCTTTCTCTCCACTTATACATTCACCACCATAGGTCAGGCCTTCATCGCTTCTCACCTGAACTACCATAATAGCTTCCTTTTTTTTATTCCCTGACTCAAGCCTACTCCAAGCCAGCCTCCACAGAACTGCCAAAGTGATTCTCCTAAAATTCAGATCTACTTATATCAGCCTCTTACTTAAGAAACTTCAGTGATTTCTTACTTCTTCTGGGATAAAATATAAACTCTTCTGTGTCATTTGAAACTCTTCACAACCTACCCCCTTCCTCTCTTACCTATTCTATTTCTCTTCTTGAATGCTATAGTCCAGCCATATTGATCTATCATATTACACACACACACACACACACACACACACACACACACACAGAGTTCTATTTTCCATCTCTGTGCTTTTACACTGGCTTTCTCCCATGACTGGAATGCATTCCCTCCTCACTTCTGCCTCTTAGAATTCTTGGTTTTCTTCAAAACTCAGCTCATGCCCCCTTCTACATGATTTCCCCCAGATTTCTACATTTCCTCCCACAACTACCTTGTATGTATTCTGTTTATATTCATATGCACCCTTATCTCTCTTATTAGAATGTAAGATCACTGAGGTCAGGGGCTAGTTCACTTTTGTTTTTTTTGTTGCCAACATTTAGCACAGTGCCTTGAACATAGTGTTTAATAATACTTGTCAGTTGATTGACTAATTAATTGACTGATTAATTCTTGACCACTTGGATGATACAAGACTGAAATGAACTATTAAAGATATGTTTGTGAAATCTCTTCCCCTGGAGATGTTCTACACACACACACACACACACACACACACACACACACACACACAACTCAATCATCTACCCAGGGTCACTTAAACATTAATTTACCTGCAAGTAGAGTGCTGGATCAAAAATTCAGTCTGCGACCTGGCTATTTCTACTATCTTATGATCTCATTCTATTCTATATAATATTGTTACAGATAACATTTGCTTTCAGGTTTTCAAAGCCCTTTATACAGGTTATTTTATCTGGTCCTCAAAACAATCCTGTGAGGAATATATTGTCTAATAATAAATAATAATGATAATAGCTATCATTACTAATAATAGCAGCCAGTGTTAATATAAAAATCTTAGTCTACAACTTTTGGGACCCCCTGTATAGTGCTTTAAGGTTTGAAAAACACTGTCCAAATACTATCTCATTTTATCCTAACAACCACCCTGGAGGGTAGGTGCTATTATTATCTCCTTTTTACAGATGAGGAAACTGAGGCAGATAAAGGTTAAGTGACTTTCCCAGGGTCACATACCTAATAAGTGTCTAAGGACATATTTTATCTCAGGTCTTCCTGATTCTACTCCCAACCCTCTAGCTATTGGACCATGTACCAGCCTCTAATGTACTGTAGCTATTATTATTCCCATTTTAAAGATGAGAAAACAGTTCTGAGGTTAAGGGATTTGACCATGATTTCACAAATAGTGGGCTTCACAAGTTAGAAACAGAATTCAAATCCAAGTTTCTTTTGAATATAGGTTTACTGTTCTTAATCATAGGGGACAGGGAGGCAGCCTTCCCTCAGTTTTGAAGAAACTGGCCAGATATACTGCTGGTTCTCAATAACTGTGAGAGAGCAATCAACTGGTAATAAATGATTACACAGAAATCAAATTACTCTAGTTCTAGCTTAAATCCAATCATTTTAGAGAACAATCTGGAATCGTGCCCAAAGAGTTATTAAACTGCTTATACCCTTTGACCCAGCGGTGATGCTACTAGGTCTGTTTCCCAAGATGATTAGGGAAAAAGGAAAAGAGCATACATGTTCTAAAATATTGATAGCAGCTCTCTTTGTGGTAGCAAATAACTGGAAATTGCAGGGATGCCCATCAACTGGGAAACGGCTGAACAAGTTGTGGTATAATAGAATACAACTGTGCTATAAGAAATGATGAGCCTGATGATCTTGGAAAAACATGAATAGACTTACAAGAAATAATGAAGAGCCAAATGAGCAGGACCAAGAGAATGTTTTTCTTGTAAGTCTATCCATGTTTTTCCAAATAGCATCTTACTTCATTCTACCAATGAAGATAAGCATTTGCTCTAAAATTTTAAGGCTTAAAAAATCAATTGGAACACTGAGAATTTAAGTGACGGCCCAGGGTGACTTAACCAGTATGTGGTGAGAGATCCCACCTGAACCAAGGTTTTCCTGGTGCCGAGGTCAGCTTTCTCACCACTGCAACTTTCATAAATCACTTTATAGCATTTGGATTCATATTCATCAATTATCACACATTAATTTTTTCAGTATATTGTGTTCTAGAAATTGACTAAGTATCAACCTTCTGGGAGCAATAATGCATCTTGAGAAGAGTGTATTTTCATCCTAAAGAAAAGTTTTCATATTAAAAAGGAAGCTTACATACAAACCTAGTCTTACAAGCTATTGGGGGGGAAATCGCGCAAAAATTTTATAACAAAATTTAATTGGCCTCATCTACAATTGTATTTTTATACATTTAATTTATTTGGGTTTTTAAATTTCTATACAGAGAAAAACATAAAAGACTGCATACAATTCACTTGCTTTGTACACTAAAAATAGGGAACACAAAGTTTGGATCAATAAGTATGACAAACGGGGCAGCTAGGTGGCACAGTGGCTAGAGCACCGGACCTGAAGTCAGGAGGACTTGAATTCAGATCTGAACTCAGACCAAACACTTGACACTTACTAGCTGTGTGACCTAAGCATGTCACTTAACCCCAATTGCCTAATAAATAAAAATAAAAATAAAAATAAGTATGACAAATGCTGAATATGTACAGTCCATTGAGTTTGTCCATCAGTGTATGTATATATGTATGTGTGTAATACATACACATATTTTATACATATAAATATTGTATGCACACACACATATCTATATATACATCTATATATACATTATATATATATATATATATATCTTGCACAGACACTTCAGATAGACAATAAGTTGGGCCCTGAATTAAAGAAGAAGAGGAGAACAGGGCAGTCCCCATCTGGAAAACTGAGTAGCACTTTCAATGATCTCATTTGGCTCCCTGTTGTAAAAGCCCATCTTTTTAACACCAATAATCTCCTCAAGATAATGGTATTTTATTGCAAATCATGGAGGAGTAGAATCTCATTAGAAATGAAATGACAGGTGACTCAAAGGGCAATGGAAAGTAAGTTGTAAGTAGTCTATTTAGCCCATTATAAGTGAGGACATACATGTAAGGCATAAAACATATCATCATGGGATCATAGACAGATAGAAAAAGGTTTTTAAACCATCTAGTCTATATATATATATATATATGTGCATGTGTATACATATCTATGTATATATACACACACACATATATACACACATACACACGTGTGTATGTGTATGTGTGTGTATTTTTTTCTCCTTCTAGGGAAGAAATGAGCTCCAGGGAGGTTCGATGACTTTCCCAAAGACACACAGGTAATATGTAGCAGAATTGACATTCAAACTGAAGTCCTCTGTCTCCAAATACAATCTATTTCCACTGTATGACACTGCCTTGAGGTCATTTTTGACCAGAAAAGAACGCAGACCAATAACATAACAACAAGAGATAGAAGATGGACAGTTACATTGGCATCCAACTGATATTAAAAACACAGAAGAAGGCATCTAGTTTATCAGCCCTTTAGAGGACTAGGAAAGGTAAGAATCAGACTGGAAGAGAAGGCATGGATGGGTATCTACAGCTTCTACTTGCGGAGAGAGTACTTACATCAATAAGGCTACCAATCCGTAAAAATAAATACCATATTTACTAATTGCTCTCCCACTTGCTCCTATTCATGAAATCACAGCATTTAGAGCAAGAAGTAACATTAATGATCATCTCCTCCAACCTCTCCAATTTATTCTAGAGAGTTACCTAGAGTAGTGGGGTCAAACTCAAACAGAAAAAAGAGGCCACTAAACTGTACATAAGGATCCCTATGGGCTGCGTATTGACTAAAAAATCACAAGTTAATATTATATGCTTTATTGAATTTTAATTTGATTTTTAAAACTCTCCAATTATCATTTAAGCTGGTTCCACTGGATTGAGAGAGTTGTGGGCTGCATGCAGCATGTCTGACTCCTCTGGTCTAGAACACTGGGAAGTTAAGTGACTTTCCCAAGGTTACATAGGTAATGAACAGCAGGCTTAGGATTTGAACCCATATCCTTTGATTCCAAACCTGGGCCATACCTTAATGTGTCTTCTCCTAACTCACAAACATCCCTGCACGTCTGACAATGTGGAATCTAGAGTTCCAAGGGAAGGCAGAGATCATCTAGTCTGTAAACCCAGAATACAGACATTTTCCTATAGTTAAAACACTCACAAAAAGGCAACATGGTATAGTGAAAAGAGAGTTGCTTCAGAATCAGAAAGCTTAAGGTTCAAATCCTGTCTCTGGCATGCAGTGGCTACGTGACCCTGGGCAAGTCATCTAACTTCTTAGTATTTTAGGCAAACGTGTAAAATTATAGATTGCAAAGAAGATGCCAATCTGAATTGGTAGAGAGAGGTTCCTTGTCCCCATAGTTTTCCCCAGTGAAATCACAGGTCCTGGAGCAGCTAGATGGCTAAGTGGATAGAGCACCATCCTTGGAGTTAGGAGGACCTGAGTTCAAATCCAACCTCAGATACTTACTAGCTGTGTGACCCTGGGCAAGTCACTTAACCTGATTGCCTTAAAAAATAGATCTGGTCCCTATCCCAACCCCTAATATATTCACAAAGATGCAGCATTATGTGGTACCTGAAGGTCTAGAGTTGGAAAGATTTGTGTTCGAGTTCCACCCCTGACACATACTAGCTGTGTGACCCTAGCAAGTCACTGAATTCTCAGAGACTCAGATGATTTTCTAAGACCATAAGTTGCTGAGAAGATGTCAATTTGCTTTGGTAGAGGGAGTTCTTTCATTGGGGAAGGAGTTTCATGCACTAGGGAAATCATATAACTGGTAATACATATAGACATACATAAATATATACATATACATACACACATACACATGCATACGCATATATATTCTCTGAACATCAGTAAAATAACTTCTGGTTATATGAGTACGTGCAAATGTATATGTGTGTGTATACGTGTATATATACACATACAAATATGCATGTGTATATATACATATATGATACATATATGTATGGTTTTAAGTCATTTTTCAGTAATGTCTGACTCTTTGTGCGCCCTTTTGGTATTTTCTTGGCAAAGATACTGGAGTGGTTTGTCATTTCCTTCTCCAGCTCATTTTACAGATGAGGAAACTGAGGCAAATAGGGTAAAGTGACTTGCTCAGGGTCACACAGCTGAAAGTCATATTTAAACTCAGATCTTCCTGACTCTAGGCTTGGTGCTCTATCCATTGTGCCACCTATGTCCCCATACATGTGTAGAGACAGATATAGATATAGATATGTGTGTATGTTCTCATAGCACCCCAAGCATGTCTATACACCCATACATTGGAGACCAAGGCAAGATGGAACAATAATATGATGTTCATTGTCATAGCTACATCAACTGAAGGCTGACTACATAGGCTTCTCAAAGGACCATGGAATCCTGGCTCTGTCCCAAAGAAGTGCACATGGTAGGAAAGAGAGAGAATTCTCAATCACTTTTTGTATATTTTTTAAAAACCACATAATTTATACCTTAAAATCCCTAATTGCTGCCTATAGTAAATAAAAGATAGCAACAGGCAGAGCAATGATCTATTTTGCAAATTATTCCAAAAACTTTGAGGAGAAACATAAGGATACAAGAGCACCAGATGATCCCTTCTGCTCCTCACTGAAATTTGAACTAGTTGGGAGAGAAAGATTCTGACGCAACCTAAAAGAGGCTCCAGAAGGTTAGATTCCTCCTTTAGTAAAAGCAATTGACAATGGCCTTTCCTCTACAGTTGTTGTTTATCCTTTGTTCTTGAAGAGGACCATGACATCATGGAGGTGATACCATGACATGCAAGTGGGCTGGATTTAAGCTTACAGTACAAGTAATTTTAAATATAGGTAGAATGGTGGCTGAGAAGTTTGCAAAAAGAAGATGCTAAGAAAATACTAGGGGCAAACATGAACTCCTCCATTTGGCAATTAAAGCTCTCTGCAATCGGGCCATATCCTAACTTTCCCGCCTTATTATAGATTACTCTCCTTCATTGACTATCCAGTCCAGCCATATCATCTTTCTTGCTGTTCTTCATATGTGATACTACGCTATCTGCCATTTCTCTGCCTTTGCCAATGTCTATCCTCTATGGCTGGAATGTTCTCTCTTCTCCGCTTTGCCTCTTAGAATCCCTGGTCTCCAATACTCGGCTGAGATGCCATTTTATGCATGAGACCTTCTTCAAGGCTATCTTTTATCTATTATTTCTCTCTTTAGACCGCATGCTCCTTGAGAGTAGGGACTTTCATTATTTTCTTTTATCTACCAGTAGCACAGTGAAGGAACCGAATACTTGTTAATTGATTGATACTAATTAAAATAATAATAGCTAACAATTAAATAGCATTTTAAGGTTTGCAAAGTGCTTCACATGTTATATCATTTCATCCTCACAACAACCCTGAGAAGCAGTAGTAGAAGTAGTAGTAATAGTATCTCTATTGAAGCTAAGAGGTTAAGTGACTTGCCCAGCGTCACCTAGTTAGTATATAAGACAGGCTTCATACTCAGGTCTTCCTAACTCCAAGTCCAGCACTCTATCCACTGCACCAGGTAGCTGCCACTATTAACATATTTATAACACTGCTGCCTTCCTGTACTCACTAGAACCCCCAATTACTTAATTTTTTTCCTTTTAATTTTTAATATTGGAAAAAATCAGCCCCACAGGAGTTTCAGATTACTCATAATGCACAAAATATTTTCCTAACCTCTTGATTGTTTCTCCGTATAATTCTCATTAAAAAATTTCCACTTTCAGAAATATTCCCTTCTCTATTTTACTCCCTTCACCCTCATCTACAAATAAGTTCATTCCCCTAGTCCTATCCTTCACTGATTCCCACCATCCTGTTGACAAATCAAGATATGATTCCATTTCCATCCTTTCTTTTAATTCCAAGTTTTTTAAATAGTTTGTACTCACTGTCAGAACTTTCTCACTGCCCATTAATTTATTACTTAATCATTTTCAGGTTAGCTTCTATTCACAACCCCATAGACCACTGCAACTAAAACTAATGACCTCCTAATAACCAATTCCAATGGCTTTTTTTCACTCCTCCATTTTTTCACATCTCCATGGTTTCTGACACCATTAACCACTTCTTCCTCCTTGAAACCCTCCACCCACGTATACTCTGGTTTCTATGACACGTCATTCTCCTGCTTCCTGAATTAAGAGATTTTCTCCAAATTAGAAAAAAGAGAGGTCAGTGTGCCTCTTGAAAAGCAGGCCCATTGGTGGCGATAATGGACCAGCTCTAGAATCTGGGAAAATCAGGCCTGGAGGAGTCTTTTCTTACCTGGGCTAGTCCCCTGTAGGCTAGTTTTACTTTCTTTGTTTTCCTGTTTTGTTGCTCCATTTTGTTTTGTTTTTCTTGAGGAGAGGAGCTTGATCCCGACCTGTGATTTTACAGTGTCCAGCACACCCAGTATGGAAACTCCCTCTATCAATGCCTGTGAACCACTTCTTTATAATAACTTGTCTATAATCTATAGTCTTAAAAAAAGAGTTACCTGGGTCACTGAGTTAATTAGGTGATTTGCCCATAACTTAATTATTTGTTTGATAGAAGACTAGAACCCAGGTCTCATTGATTCAAAGACTGGCTCTCTATCCGTTAGGTCACAGATACCCCTGTGAATATTTTTAGGATAATTTAAAAGCTAGGACTTCTTCACACTATTCAAATACATAACTTCTAACCTTAGGGGTTTCACAGGCCAAAAAATATAAACATAGGCAAAAATTTAGAAAAACAAAGCATAGTTGCTGGATTGATAAAGGACTTAGAATGCTCCATGTATATCCCCAATTCTTGAGGTGATTGCCATAAAAAAAAATAAAAAATAACCACAAAGTGTCCCACTGACAGATGGAACCCAGGACTAAATGGACTCTGGGCCTGACCAGAGCGTTCTTTTCTTAGCAATTAGAGTCAACTTTTTTCCTAATATCTTTCCATTCACTAAGTAACACATATGAAATCAAGACAGAGTTCAAAAATTAGATTTACTCTCTGAATTGAAATACAATATGTCACTTAAAAAGGACACATTACTGTGCTAAAATCCCTGGAAAATAGTGAGTATCATTAAAGAGTTATTTCTACAAATAACAGCTTAGGGGAGTAGGAGTCCTTCATATGCAAAATAATCATATCTGATCTATAGGAAGGAAAGGAAGAGGTGGAATGTTTTGTCCTGAACAAATCATGCTATGTTATTCTTATAAAGGGATGTCATTTAATGTCAGCAGGGAAAAACAATTTTAAATTATATTTACCATGAATCTATTTACACCTCTGTGAAGGGTAATCACTTTCTGATTTAGGTTGAATCTTGTGAGGACCATAGGCAGTGCCTGCTGGTAAATGTTTAACAACCGGCTTGCTGGAAAAACTATATATAGGACACCCTTTGAAGCTCAATCTGCATTCTTAACATCTTCTCCATCGTATGGACAAAAGGCCAGTCACCCAACAAAATGACTGATTAAGTTCATATTTGTAGTGTTGGCTGATTTCTGAGGCGTAAATATTCCCAATGAAAATTTAACAATCGTTTCTTCACTTTGAGCTGGCTCCAATATAGCCCTCAAAGTCTATAGGTGTCAGTACATGAAAATACTGACTCCTCCTAGATCTCTAATGTGAAATACAAAAGAAATACAAATATATGATAGGAATTTAAACACAGTTCATTTACTTATGAGCACTAATTGATTTAATCTTACCATAACTCTCTTAAGATGAATGATTAGACTTCACAATACCAGTATTAGCAAGACCCTAAGTTACTCATTTACCGATTGTTCCTCCCTCCCACAAATAGCTAGGACTTGCTCCAGATGTGAGCAAATCCACAGAGACCATAATAACATCAAATGATTATCATGACCATAAGGATTTTTTAAAAAGTGCATTTTAAAATGCCTTTTAGCATTCTGAGGCACTTAAAAGGAAATGTCCTAAAGCCATTTCATGGCTCAGAGCCTTGTCAAATAAGTGCATAAATAAAAATATATTCAACAAGATTATAAATGGATTCTTAAATATCTTTATTTGTGCCCAATCTGGCATTATTTTGATGTATTCTAACAACTAACATATCCCAGGATGCACAGGTCTGATTTTCTAACTGCCTAAGGTTTTTGTTTTGTTTTTAAAAGAGGAGAGAATTCTAAAAATAGAGTGCTGTCAATATGGTTTAAATTTCAGGAAAGAGCACTCCCACCTGCTCCCTGAGCTCAGTTCCCTACTAAAAGCTCCCTTCTTGGTTCCAATGTACACTTAGACTGTCTCATGGGAAGAAGGACAGCTACAGATCTCCCCAGTTAGAGGACACTTCACCTCTACTTCAGGATAGTCATGGTCAGATGCCCTGTTGAGAAGGCACTTGAGTCATCTGGTCAAACAAATTCATCTTTTTGAAGCAGGGCTTTCTTTTATTTCTCATCAGAACATTTTAATGGCAGGGACAAAGCTGACAATCGTTGCTTTTGCTTTTTATTCTTCCCCTCTGATGCTTTTATCAAAGATTTTTTCAGAAACCTATGCCATCTATCAAACTAAGATATAAAGCTAAGGATTTGTGGCTTAAAAGGATGGGAGATGTAGTTCCTTAAGGAGACCTAAATTCACTTAAGAATTGTTAAAAAAAAAAAAAAATGGGCAATATGTAGATCAATACATATTTCAGTTGACCTATGAAGACCTCAGAACCCTAAAAGCCTGTACTTAGGAAAAGGATATTCAGAGTTGCCTAGGCAATATTGCATATTTTATAAAGTCATTTAAAATCTTCCAAGTTCATCTAGTATCCTAACCACTGGATACAAGAGTTTCTTGCCCATGGAATAATTAAGGTTTCAAGAATTGTAAAAGCTCATTAGTACTTAGAACAAAATCACTGCAAAGATGGAAAAAAAAAAAAACAAGACCTAAAACCATTTTCTAAACATTGGCCACACCCCCAAATTATAATTATAACTATGTCTTTATTTACACTGTAGGAGGTTTCCTGGTTTATAGGTGTCAGGTGAAACGGCATTTTGATTCACCTTTGGAGGTCTTTACTTTCATCCCATTCTAGAACGTGGTCTGTTTTGTTTACCCTATTCCCTTTTAGGATAAAGAAAACGAGTCAAGGAGACAGACAGGGAAAGAGAAGGAGGGGAGGGCTGGGTGTGGACTCATCGCTATTCCTTTTTCTCCTACCTCCAGCCCCACAGGGGAGCAGACTTCATCTGCCCACATGTTTAAATCAAGGAGCCTCTATTCACTAGACCCTAGGGGTTCTAATGCCCATTCAGATTTGGAGCAAACTACAGAAGCAGGGGAAGAGCACGATGGCCCCCACATCGCTGTGAATTTGGAGATGTAATATTTTTATCGTTGTTTGAAGTGCTAGGGACACATTTATAGCGCCTTGCACATTGTAGGCTCTTAATAAAGGGAATTTGAACAAATGGCCGTGCTAAAGGCAGTTTATATCTTCTGTTTCCTGATGTGTCCTTGTCTCCCCCTTTGCTGCCATCAGGTACTTTGGCGCCTTCTACTTGGGGAACAGAGCGTATATTATTGTTTAGGCATAAAGAGCTTTAGAAATAGATAGTAATAACAATAATAATAACTCATTCTTATGTAGCCCTTTAAAGAAGCCCAGGGAAATAATGCACCAGTGATATGACCGTATAATTGTTCAGCTGTGAACATATAAATTGCTCACTTATGAAACATTATCTAAACAATACCAAGCAGAGCAAAGAACCAGTAGGAAAAAAAAAAGTAAAGGCATGGATATTCTTTACCTTGAACATGACAATTCTATCAGAATCCCCTCTAGCTCAATTTGTTCTCATTGATTGTGAAAATCTAGTGTTTTAAAGAAATCACACTGATGCTACTTTGTTATTCACCAAATTAATAAAAACTAGGATATCTTTAGCATAGCTTTTCTGATCGTGTCTTATGTTCCAGTTAGTCATTTCTAAGTTCTGTCCTTTTCACAGTAATCTACCTTTCGGACAAACCTCAGAGCCTCTCCCACATGAATTTCATGAAACAGCTCTACAGCCAAAACAACCCTCCTTTTCTCTCTGGCTACTCTCTTCCTTGCAAAGTAAAGGCACGTGCTATCACTGGGTCAGCTGTTTTCTGTTAACCCCACATACACTGGCTGTCTCTCAGAATGACTCAACAACCTGATTTTCAAAAGGGACCAGACTATTTTGATAAACCATCAAAAGAGTTAATCATTTAACACAACTATTACTAGTTACCTACAAACAAACTTCTTTATGAAGGCCTGTGTCCACTTTGACTGGAAAGAGAGAAAATGAAGGATATTTGAGTTGTAAGCAAGTGTTGGTAGTTTTTTGTTTTGTTCTGTTTTTACTAAAGTTCTAGCCAAATAAACAATAGTGGAGAGTTGAGAGCCTTGAAATGTGCCCCACGTGGAGAGGGATTGTTGTAAAATGTGATGAGAGGTTTAGAACCCTGGACTGTCTGGGAAAAAAAAAACTGGGTCTATAAGTGAAGTCAAAAAGAGGAAAGATCCCAAGATGAGCTGATAATGGTGTGACTAGATAGTCAATCCTTTAGAAAGGTATTTCAAATAAGGACAGGAAAAAAAGAAAATTGGTAGGAATCCCAAATATACAAATAAAATTTGAAGCTTAGTAGAGTATATGTGCCCCCACTCCTATCCCCCCAAATGAAGGGCTAGTCATGAGATTTATGTAGGCAGAATCCAAGGAATACTGACTGAATTAGGATGTAGATGATTGCAAAGAGATACATTTTGACCTAAAGCCATAAATATACACCAAGGGTGTATAAAAACAGGTTGTTCTTACAGGAAAGAAGTAAAGGAACTCAATCTGAAGCTGAGTATGGAGTACTAACAAGAAAAAAAATTACCCTAAAAGTGTGGAACAGAGTTAGAAGGGAGCCTACTGACAAGAAGAAGGAGAGAGAAAGAGAAAGGGGGAGGAGGGGGAGGGGAGAGGTAGAGACACAAACTCAGAGACAGAAGTGGGGAAGAGAGAGAGAGAGAGAGATTAGAAGAGATTCAATAAACTTTCATTAAGTGCCTAATAGTAGAGAAATTATTATGGATATAATGATCTGTAAGATATGGTCCCAGCCCTCAGTGACTTTACAACACCCACCAAAAAAAAAAAAAGGTAATACAAAATAAAGCAAGCTAAATGTATAAAAGGGAGAGACCACAGTAGAGGAGGTGAATGGAAAGCTGAACTTGGAGTCAGAAAGATCTGGGTTTAAGTTCTACCTTTGACACATACTAGCTGGTGACCAGTGGCAAATCACTTAACTTCTCATTGTCACTTAACAGTCTCATTTTCATAACAACTCTGCAAGATTTGAAGTTGCCAGTTGGCATTGGTAGAGAGAGTTTCCATACTGGGAGATGACACCAATGACATTATAGGTCCAGACTTGAAGAAGAAGAAGAAGAAAAATACAAGTGGAATGTCATTTGAGGTCCAAGGAACCAAGGATAATCCCTAGAGAAATCAAGAAATGCTTCTGCACTTCAAAGGATGGGTAGGGACATAATAATCATAAATAGGTACAGTGTTCAAAGGATAGGAAGAAGCACAATCAAATGCACAGAGTGGGAAAGCACGGGAATATCCAGGTAAGCTAGAAGATAAAGTGTGTCAAGCAGGAAATGGTGGGTGATAAATATGCAAAGTGAAGGGGAGGGCCTTGAATATCAGGCCATGGAGTTTAAATGTTTTTCTGTAGACTTTAGAGAATGACTGAGGGTTTTTTTGAGCAAAGGAAGGATGTAATATTCACAGACATGCATAGACCATGGGCCTGGATGGGCCAGCACACCCTAGAAAGAACATAACAGCATTATTGGTCCTTCTCCTCCCCAACCCCCTTGGAAAGGCAACCCCAGGATTCACTAGTACCCCTAATTTATGCTCCATGCAAGTCTATCATAGGTGTAACAGAAATTTATGTGTTTATAAATTTCATATATATTTGTAAATTGTATAAACATACACACACACACATATGTGTGTGTATATATATATATATATATTTATGTATATGGTTCTTTAAAGTCTGCAAAATCCTTTATATAAATTATCTCCTCTGAGCCTCACAGCCCAAGCTATAAGGTCAGTAAGACAGATATTATTATTATTCCTGTTTTACAGATAAGGTCCTGAGAAGTTACATGATTTGTCTATGTTCATATAACTTCTAAGTATCAAAGGCAGGATTTGAACCCAGGTCTTCCTGGCTCCAAATTCAGGCCTTTATTCACTCTGTCTCAAGAGCAGCTCAATGTATAAAGAAGATTAATCTGGTAAGAGTCTAAAGAATGACTTTACAGGTACAGATAATGGAGAGGGGAGAGGAGAGACTGAAAAAGAGGATATTAAAAAAGTTGAGACTCGTATTAAGTAGGTGGCAGTTGGATTAAAGAAAGAAATGAAAGCAAGAGACGCTGCAGAGGTGGAATTGCTGGGACTGAGAACAGACTGGTGGTGAGTGAAGAGGAAGGATGAAGAAGGTTTGAGAATATGTGACTGGGTTATTCAGTAAGCTGGCATAGAGTGCCGTTACTTGTAATCAGAAAGAACTAAGACCAAACCTGAGTTTGAATCCTGCCTCAAAAACTTACTAGTTGTGTGACAATGGGCAAGCCACTAAACTTCTCTCAGCCTCAATTTTCTCATCTGTAAAACAGGGCTAATAAGAGCATCTATGGGGGCAGCTAGCTGATGCAGTGGATAGAGCACCGGCCCTAGAGTCAGAAGGACTTGAGTTCAAATCTAGCCTCAGATACTTGATACTTACTAGCTGTGTGAATCTGGGAAAGTCACTTAACCTCGATTGCCTCACCAAAATAAATAAATAAATAAGAGCATCTATCTCCTATGGTTGTTAAGAATCAAATGAAAAGGGGCAGCTAGCTGGTGCAGTGGATAGGGCTCTAGCCTTGGAGTCAAGAGCACCTGAGTTCAAATTTGAGCTTTGACACTTACTAGTTGTGTGACCCTGGGCAAGTCACTTAACCCTGATTGCCTCACCAAAAAAAAAAAATGAGATAACAAATGTGAATTGCCTTGTAAACTTTAAAGCTGTTATTATTGCTATCCCATTGATAGTTATAGCCTAGGAGGATTAGGTTTTGTAGGAAAGACGATAGGCTGCATCTTGGCCATGTTGAGTTTGAGGTGCCAGAAGGACACCTACTTGGAGGTGTTCAGTAGGTCATTGGAAATATAAGGTGGAAATCTGGATCCAAGCAGAGAAATCAAAGTTGGAGATATAAGTTTAGGGGAGATGATGACTGCAGCTGTGGACATGAATGAAATTGCCCATGGAGAATGAGGAGAGAGAACGGCCAGAAATAAAAGGGCTTGAAGTCGAGAAGAGGAAGTGAAACCAGTCAAGGAGACAGAGAAAACAAAGGTAGAGAAATTGGATAATATATCGAGTAGGACATTGACAATGAAGCTAGAAGATTTTTCTTTGAGTTTCAGGTCTGATACTTTTTAGCTATGTGGCTCTGGGCTCTAACCTTGGCTTTCTCATTTGCAAAATGAAGGAAATAATGATTACTATCACACAAGGTTGTTAGTGAGGAAAATACATTGTAAGCATTAGAATTTAGACTTTGGGGTATTTCCTCTTGAGTGACATTGAGACCTCTCTTTTGGTTGAGCTAAGATATTTCACTCCCAGCTTGTTCACTCCATGTATTTTCTGGTATATTCTAACCTGTATATAAATGTGAATTATTTATTATTAGAGGGCAGCTAAGTGGCATAATGAATAGAGTGCTGGGCCTGGAAGGAAGCCTTATCTTTCTGAATTCAAATCTGCCCTTAGACACTTACTAGCTATGTGACCCTGTCACTTAACTTGCCCTGTTTGCCTCAGTTTCTTCATTTGTAAAATGAGCAGGAGAATGAAATGACACACCATTCTAGTCTCTTTGCCAAGAAAACCCCAAATGGGATCATAAAGACTCAGAGATGACTGAAAAACAACTGAAAAAATGAAAAATAGTTATTATTAAAGATAGGAGGAGAGCAAGTGTGACTCCAGGCAAGTCCCTGAACTTCTCAGTGCCTCCAGGCAATGCTATAAGGTTGTAAATTGCAAATTTGATAGAAGGAATTTCCTCACTAAGATGGGAGTTACCAGTGTCACAAAACCCAAAAAAAGAAAAAAAATACATATGTATATATATATATATAATATATATATGTATTTTTTTTTCTTGGAAAGGGACTGAGCTGGTGACTAAGCTAAGACATTTCACTCCCAGCTTGTTCACTCTGTGTATTTTCTGGTATATTCTAACCTGTATAATTTCTCTGATTTCTGTTTGCTATTTGCTTAGACAGATGGGCTGACTCATGGTTCACTATTGTGATGGTCTTTTGTGTAACTTGCATTTGGTGGAAAGGGACTGAGCTGGTGACTAAGCTAAGGGATACCTTTCTAACTGCCTTTAAGACATAGTGACCAGGGAAGCTAGCAACTTTTTATTTTGAATCAATTGTATTCCTAAAGACCAGCAGTATTTAGGAGGGCAGATAGATATAATTCTAATACTGTATTTCTCCTCCTCCCCCCCACCATAGAACAGAGTAACTAACTTTGTGGTCCCTTCTCCCATTCTCTTCAGGGCAAGCATCAAACTCTTTCTTAGGATCAAGTGGGCTAGATTCAAGATGTATCTGTTAATGCCTCCTTCAAGACACATTTACATAACTTTATGGACACAAACATGTTACAAGGACAGTATATAGCTCACATAGAGCAGCATGGCATAGCAATAGAGAGTTAGACTTGGAACCAGGAAGACCTAGGGTTAACTCTCACCTCTCACATATACCAGCTGTGTGACTCTGGGCAAGTTAGAACCTCTCAGCGTCCCTAGGCAATTATCTAAGACTGTAAATTGCAAAATAGTTACTGATCTACTTTGATAGAAGGAATTTCCTTACCAAGATCCGGTTCCCTGTATCAATGAAATCACAAGTAAAGATCCTATAAATACTTAGATAATTTTCATGGAGCCATGAACATCACGGGCACACAATAAATGTTTTTTTGGATTACTGAGTTTTGAAGGATAGATTAAAATATATAGATGAATGTCCACACCATACAGGGGTGGATATAGGGAAAGTTCAAAAGTTCAGGGTTATCCCCTACCCTCTCTCTCACCATCCATAGACAATCAGTAGTCAAATCTTACAGATTCTATTCCCACAGTTTCTCTCACATCGACTGCCTCCTTTCTACTTACTCTGCTGCCACCTCCACCTCCCACTCCTCCCCCAACCCCCACCACACACATTCAGTCCCTGATGGCTTTTTCTTCTGGGCTACAGCCTCCTACCCGGTCTCCCTTCCACCAGTTTCTAACTTTCTATTTCTGCCTTTCATACTCAGGGCGAAATATTAAAAGAAAATTTGGGAAAAAGAAAGGTTTCTTTCATTTGGGAGACTAAGGGGAAATTTCATGAAGATGAGAAGCCTTAAAAGCAGGATTTTAATAGGCAGAGGTAATAAGGGAGTGTATTCCAGGTATGAGTGGGTCAGAGTCGAAGGGACCTGCTAAAGTGTTCCTAAAATAATTTTCCTAAGGCATTTCTAACCATATAGAAAATATAAACTTTTTAGCTAAACATTTTAAGGCCCTCCATCACCTGACTCTAGCCTACCTTTCCAGTCCTAATTTCACATTACTTTCTTTCATTTATTCTTTATTTCATCATGTAACAGGGTTTGGAATATATCCCATGAAGCCTGCAGTGTACTCCCCTGGATGCTTCTGGCTACCCATGTGTGACTCAGCACATGCTCCGTAGAATGTACCCCAACCAAACCCTCAATACAAACAAATGGGGGTCTTGATTTCATGATCCACTCTTCCATATCCTTGCATTGGGGCAGGCCATTCCCTGGAGGGAATATACTCCCTCTGCTTCTCTGCCTAATGATTCCCTTCATGGAAGCTTCGTCTCCTCCATGTACCCTTCTTGATTCCTTACAGCTGGAAATGGGAGGAAATCTTTCTAGACCACTTTGTCTCTTTCTCTTTTGCTCTTAATACATGCTGTCTTGCATCATATTTATTTGCATACACATAATATCCATTCTATTATGTTGTAAGCTCCTTGAGGGTAGAAGCTGTTATTTTTTCCTCTTTGGCCCCCTGTGCCTAACACAGTGCCTTTCATATAACTGGGATTAGTAAGTATTTACTGAATCTCTAGAGAACAAAAAGGGGGAAGGATGTGCATTTTTAGGAACAAGGCCTTTGGAGAATGGGAGAGGGAGAGAGGGAAAGAGGAGAAAGGGAGAGAGAGAGAGAGAGGGAGAGAAAGAGAGACAGAGAGATAGAGACAGAGAGAGAGACAGAGAGAGAGAGAGAGAGACAGAGAGAGAGACAGAGAGAGAGACAGAGAGAGAGACAGAGAGAGAGAAGGATAGGGACAAGGAGAGAACAGAGTCTAAACTGGTGATTTAATTCATAGAAAGATCTCCCAGATAGGAAATTTCCTCCATCAATTCTGTAGAAACCATTCCTGCAACTCACAGTCTTAAAGAGCTGCCTGCAGTACTGGGAGTTAAGTGACTTGTGTGGGTCACTCTACAAATGTGTCAAAGGTGGAATTAGAATCCAGGACTTCCTGGTTCTGAGGCCAGCTCTCTATATCCAAATGTCAAGAGTGAAAAACCACAGAAAGACCACTGAGAGGGATTTTTGATTTGAGGGATGCTGTTTACACAAGCCAAAGAGCAAAACATTGCTTTCTGATCCGATGTGAGTCCCATTGTATCCTCTATAGCAAGTTTTGCTTCTGGTTTTCTCAGGTAAGAAGGGGAAAGAATTCCATCCGCTGATCTTAAGGGTCATGGTCCTGATTCACAATAAAGAGAAGATAGATAAGATCAGAGGAGTCAAAATTAAGGATCATCAGATGCAGGAAATTTTTTTATGTTGTTTTTGTTTAATTTTTTCTTTATGCCAGAAAACCATCACTATACTTTTCTGCCACTCCCTCAAATACTTCATATGTCTGACTTGTACTCCAAAAGTTAGGAGAGCTGCTTTGGGCCCTGCTTTGGGTCCTTTGCTGTCCTTTGGGCAACAGATCATTGCTCAGAGGTAAAAGACACCACAGCTAATGAAAAGGCCAGGAGTCAACAATGCTGCTTTAGGGTAGTCAATCAGGGAAAGCCTGGCCAGATTAACTAAAATTGGATGCCTGCAAGGGAGAGTCTCATGGAACTCAACTTGGCATGGGTTTAAATTTTAGCACATAGGCTAGGATTATATATTTCACTGAAAGAGATGTGAAATGTTCCACTCATAATTTAAGCTACTGATATCTTCCCACCTTGAAGATGAAGAATCAGTGAGCTCACATTTGAAGAAGAAAAGATTTCATCTCTTCACTGATAAGAAATGCTGGCAATAAATTTTCAGGGTTTAGTAGATTCCTTCAGGTTAAAAAGTAATTTGCCATTCTTGGTGTACAAAAATGAACCCACTGATCTCTGTCATTAGTGGTTCAAATCCTTAAAGGTGATTTTCTATGATATCTATAAGTTCCAGGCTATTTCCAAAAAAAAAAAATTATTCTCTATAATCCTACTGATAATTGTGGTTTTACTTTAACATGCCTTCTCTCTCTCTTCCAGTCCTCCTTTAGCACCAAGGGCACATGTTTTTAAGCCAACCACGAAGGTAGAAGAATAAGAATAGCTAACATTTTTATAAAAACACTTTATAAATATTATGTCATTTTATCCTCACAACAGCCCTATGAGGTGTAGTTGTTATTATTATCTCCCACTTTAAACATAAGGAAATGGATACTGAGAAATGTTGTGACTTGCCCAGGATCACATAGCTAGTAAGAATGTGAGGCCGCATTTGAATTCAGATCATCATGACATGGACCAAGTCTCTATCCACTGTACTATCTAACTGCCCAAACAGGCAGAACAGTGCAAAGTTTATGAGTATGCATGAGAGAGAACTCATATGCCTTGTCCCCATTAGCAGTGTGCTGTAACCAGTAAGATATGCAGCCCCAGGTATCTTTTTCTTTTAAAGGAGAACCATCTGTTAGAATTCCTCTGCTGCTTTGAATCTCTAGCTTCCTTCAAAGCTCAGCTCAGGTAACACCTTCTATAAAGAAGGCTTTCCCTCCAGTTGCTATTATTTTGCATTTTACATATTATTTTTATATTTTGTATATATGTGTGTATACATATATACACATATATATTTATATGCAAACATATTTCTATATACAGACATATGTGTGTATAGTATTTATACATTTATACATTGTTTGTGTTACAGCATATGTATATATACATGTGTAAATATATACATGTGTAAGTGTGCGTGCGTATAAAGACATACACATATATTCATACACTTACATGTGCATGTGTTTTCTCCCAGTGGAATATATGGTCCTTGACAACATGAACTGTTTTATTCTTGTTTTTGTACCCTCAGGGATGAGTGCAGTGCTGGGCACATAGTAGATGGTTAATAAATGCTTATTTAATTTTCTGAAATTCTGATTGTTGTAATTTCAGATCACGAACAGCATGGTATACAAGAAAGGACGAGGTATTTGATATCAGAAGATCTGGATCAGAAGATTTGAATCTCGGCTCTGTTACTTGCTGTGTGACCACTGAACAAGCTAGCAACCCTCAATTTCCTCATATGCAAAATAAGAGTTGAATTAAATGATACTTATGGTTCCTCTCAATGCTAAATATAAATATGAAATATTTTAATGTCATAAGGGACAAAGAGGTATATCATCATAGACTCTTAAGCCTTGAAGGAGCCTAAGAGATCCTATCATTCAGCTCCCTCATTTTATTCATGAAGAAACTGATGGTCCAAGAGGTAACTTCTTGACAATATCCAATGGTGAATCCCTTTTAAAGTGGAGAATTGTCTTTTGCAAATTTATATTATCTAAATCCAGATGATCTTATGTGCCATTCAAACTGAAGTATCATTGTTGTTTTTTATTGTAATTGTATATGTAAGGATAAAATTAGTAGAGAATGATCATTCATACTTTATACTCATAATAAGCTAATTGTTTACTGAATTTAAAAATAACCTTCACTCATCAGAATTCCAATCTTGAGACAAACAAGGATAGAGAAAAAATAAATATCATACAAGACAGTATGTTGATATACAACATGCAGATATACAAGGCATTTATTAAACACTTACTAGGCACTGGGCTAAAGGTTGGGGATACATATACAAGCACCCAAGACAACCTCTGCCTTTCAGGAGCATACATCCGAATGAGTCAAGACAATACATAAGGAAATAAAGAGATATATGAGCTGTGGCTTGATTTGGAGATGGCAATTCCCCTGGCAGGCCTGGTTTCAAGGTAAGATAAGGCCAAAGCTCACCTATTAGAGTCAGACATCCCAGGAGCAGAGTTCAAGGCTCTGGAAGGATAAGGAAGATGAGTATGATATCACAAATACAGGCAAAATTATAGGAAGATGGCATTGTATCTGTCTACTGATGCATAAACAATACATATACTAATGCATATATGATACAAAACCCTTACAGAATGAGAGAAATCAACTTACTAAGGACTACTGAGATTCAAAATAAACTACCATTCAGCTGCTTTAGAATTTAAACAAAAACAAAGTGGCTTTCCCTCCAATAACACAGCCCAAAATATTTTTCAGCAGAACTACCAATTTCAACCTGTTGTTGCTAGCTTTTTTTTTTCTTGCTTCCTTGGGAGCTGACTTCAGTTAAGCTGCCTTCTGAGAATCTCACCACTTTCCCCATCAGACCTCTCCTTTGGGAGTCTTAGGCAAAAAGCTTGAGGGTTTCCTTAGGGCAAAGCTGAACTGTCACCCCATCTGAACCACCACCCCCCTCCCCAAGGAGTTTTGGAAATAGATTTTAAAATACAAGTAATACCAGAGGCAATATTAGATTATCTGTGCATCCAAGTTACTCTTACAAAAAGAAGATGCCAAGATTCCCATATAGCAGACTGTCAGAATGCCAGTTTATTCAAAAACATAAGTGTACAAGAGTTCTTAGTACCTCAGTTCAAGAACAGACTTTAAGAGACATAAAGGCATCAGAAATAATTCACTATTTATGGCATCCTAATGCAACTTTAAATTTGTTATAATCAAAATGTACTGAAATTAAGTTATAAAGTTACAATTGAAATATATAAAGTAGGTATAAATGTACAAGGTTATAATTTAAAGGCATCACTTTTGTTTCTAATTAAATGGAGTTGATGAAGCTGATCACATGCCCAAGACTTATTTAAAACAAAATTAATGAAGTTTTACAATTATCCCTGAGAAATGTAAGAAAACGTTTTCAGATTAAAGTTAACAAAAAGTAATAAATAACAGGTTTGTGGAAAAGCCCACAATACTTTAAGTTATATTAAAATACACAGAATCATTTGTTGCCAGGTTAGAGACCAGGAATGTCAAATGATCATCAACTCTTTTGCTTCCCTCTTAATCGCTGAGCTACCCAACTGGAAGATAATTTGTTTGAAGCTCCAGATATGTCAGAATGACACCAGAGACAGAGAATGCAGGACGTAAATAAGGAAGATGATGCAAAGATGACTGTTGATTCATATTAAACACATGGCTTCCCGGAGGGGGCATGAGATAACCATTCTGATAATTCTATCTGGGGTAAGCAAAATTAGGATTCTCTACTAAACAAGGGCAACAGTCAATCCTTTATTAAACAGAAAGAGTGCTCCTCTTTCAACCCAAATCTCTGAAATGGACTCTCAAAGCCGAGCAACCAGCCCCTTGGGGATAGGAGAAAGCAGTACCCGCTTCTTTTCCTCACAACTGACTTGGAGATGAATGGAAACAACAGAACAAATTCGAGGTTTAGAGAAAAGGGTAATTCTGGACTTGGGCATCTTAAAACCTGAGATCAGATCACAGATCTTCTTTAGTGATCTTTGGCCGAGTCATTTCACCACTCCGCTTATCTGAGCCTGTTTCCACATCTGTAAAATGAAGGTGTTGGATCAGATTAACTCCTTTCAGCTCTAATGTTCGAGGAATCTAACTGTAAGTATCATATCTGAGGAACGAGAGCCTAGATTCAGCAAGTTTTAGTCAAGGATGGCTTTAGTATGAACCCACCATCCATGGCAATTTCATTTAGTTTTTCCAAGGATCCCATATCCTAATAAAAGACATCAGGAAAGGCTTCCATGGTGGTTTAAGACTCAGTTTTGGGAAACTTATACCTTCTGGAGCAATACATACATTCAGATCTCCCCAAGATTAACAGTCTTTCAGGGCCTTTGGCTCAATCTTGGTGCAAAAGATGAAATTTCATTCCCACTTATGGGTCACTTTTTTTAAAAAAATTAGACTGTGTGGATCAATGTGGAATGGGGTGGAGTGGGTATGATTTTAAAGGCCCAACACTTATCTATACTGGGTGGACAATTAAGATTTCACACAGAAACCCCATAGGTAGCTAACAATTCGGCATATCCCCATACTGAAGAAGTGAACCTAAGTCCCATCTCCTACCAAGAGGAGATCTAGGTCTTCTGTGACCTGAGAATGAACCAAGCCACATATACTCTACAGAAGGATTTCTTAACCATTCTGTGTCATAGACCCCTTTGGTAGCCTGGTACACCCTATGAACCCCTTCTCAAAATAATATTTATTACATTCATAATCAAAGGAAATGATAAATTTCAATTACAGGTTAGTGAATATAAAGATGTAATTTTTTCCCCATCCAATTTCATCTTCCCCCCCCCTTTCCCTTCCACCTTGCAAAATCTTAGGGTCTATAGACTTCAGGTTAAAAATCCTGCTTATCAGGCTCCTTGGTATTTTTAAAATTATCAACAGAACTACATGAGTCCTAGAAAAGTTTCCAGGATGCAACAGTACTGTGAAGGAGACAAATGCTTGTTCACCCTTCCTTTGGGTTCTCCCCTCCTTTCCCTATTCCTTCTCTTCCTCTTTTTCCTCTCCCTCCTCCCTCTCCCAGATACACCCTCTCCACCCCTTGGGGATATATTAAAGCTAAAGCAACTGAAATAGCCCCAGCCTCAGTAATTAAAACAAGAAGCGGTAGAGTCGCATGGGCTACCATCCTCCTCAAAGAAAACTAGGATCCTGGCCACTCCCATCAGGGGAGTTTTGTTCTCTGGGGGCAAAAGGAAGGCACACAACCCTAAGTGTTTGAGGAAATGTAAAGCTCCATTTCAAACATTTGGGGGAAGGGGAGAAATCAGATGTTCAATCAGCCCGGAAGTACTTTTTTTTTTTTTTTTTTTGCTAAGTAACTGCATCAGTCCACACCCATCAGTGCCCTTCCCCCACACTTAGCATTAGTGCTCACTTTCTCTATCACAGTCCTAGAAGAATCTGTTTTCTGCAACTTCCAGTAACTGTACAAATCATCATGGGGAGAGAGTAGCTGAAAATGACTCACTGATACACTTAATACCTTTGGTCACTCTATATTCCTTCCTAATACTGAAAATTATCGAGCAAAATCTATCCCAGCTACTGATCCCCTGAGTAACAAGTTTTTTTTTTCTTTTCTTTTTTTTTTAAGGAATCAATGGATTATTTTCCCCAGACTCATAATTCAGCCACTTCGGTAAACACTTGCCCTTCCCCCATTCCTAT
Source organism: Vombatus ursinus (assembly GCF_900497805.2). Taxonomy (NCBI): domain Eukaryota; kingdom Metazoa; phylum Chordata; class Mammalia; order Diprotodontia; family Vombatidae; genus Vombatus; species Vombatus ursinus. The sequence goes on along the minus strand of NW_020954572.1, from coordinate 13,577,409 downwards.
CTACCACTTCTCTCACCTCCTCCACCCTCTCCCTCTGTCCCCAGTCACCTTATCACTTCAGATCCTGCTCTGCTCACACCCAGCAATCCCAAAAGAGCTTTCTGCTCCCATCACACAATATGAGAAAGCAAGAGATGAACAACTCACACTCTTAAGTGCTTGAAATGAAGCAAAACTGCACTGACCTTTGCCATATCATATAGCTTTCAAGTCACCAACATAAGCTTGGCCATAATGGAAATAGATAGATGATGCAGCTCAGATAAACCAACTGAGGGCTAAGGACTTTCTTAGTGCCAGATCAGGCCATCATGTTTTTTTTAGTGGGGGGGGGGGAGAAAAGCTTTTAGAGCTAGTTATTTTCTCCTCCTAAGTCTAATTCTTTTAAAATATATTTTAAAAAATATATCTCTGATAGAAGAGAGATTTGGGGGATGCCATCCTGTCTTTCTACAAGACTTTCCTCCAATACAAACTAACAATTCTGCAGCCCTGAGCCAAAAGACCGACCACTCCCTAATTCCAAGTGCACATATTGATCACTTGAACTGACAGATGCCTCCTCCTTTCTCCCCTTTCAGCAGCGATCAGATCCACTGGGGAAATCCATTTCTATGTCCATTCCCAAAAACAAAAAACAACACTCTTCTGACTTTCTCTATTCCTGTCAGATAAAAGTAACAATAACAACAACCACAACATTAGAATCAAGACTTTTGGAACCTAAGCCCAGAGAAATAGAAACCAAGAACTGTTTATCCAGAGTTGCAGAATTTGGGTGAGGTTATATCTGGGCCAGTGACATTCCAGAGAGATAGACATTTGCCACAAAAATTGAGGAAACTGGTATAATTCAGCATCCTGGACTTTGGTTAAGGTGAAGCAAGGGACACCAGTAACACCATCACTTAAGACATGCCATCCCAGGGGTTACACCTTTCCCTGAAATTGCCGCAGAGAAGAGACTTGTTCCTTTCTCAGCTAAAAGTCAGTCTGCAAATAATTTCTATAACATTTTTCAGAGTAACTTGAGCAGAAATGGACAGAAATGAACAATATCATGAGATTTCTTCAACTACTCTGAATGTCTATAAAGACTCTTTGAGAAACTACTTCATGAACCATGATGCTTTTATCATTTAATTCAAATCTGGTCTTCCTTATAAAAATAAAAATGCTGTCTAGAACACTGTAGAGGATCATATTTCACATCAGTGCTGTGTGAAATGCTTATTCAGCACGAGTTCATTACAATGTGAGTGAAATAAGGGAAATGAAACCCAACGGAGCTAAATAATAAATTTCAGGCTATAAACCTTGGAATGTTTCTTAAGTCATAAGAGCAAAGAACTCGTTAGTGAGTCAACATTTTAAAAAGAGATACGTATCTCTTATTCCATTCAAATACAGGGAAACACTTATTTCTAAGAATGTTTTACTGCCATAGTAAATTATCGTATACATCTGAGCCAATCTAAGGAGGTTACCAAAAATAACAGGCAAAGATGAAACAAGAACAATTGTAAATATTTTGGTTGATATGTGGCTCTTGTAGGCCTTTGTCTCAGCCTAGCTGCCTGAAAAACAGATTTAGGTAAAGCAGTCGCTTCCTTCCCAGTCCATTTTAAGCAGGAAGCCTTCCCAGATCTCTGCCTTGGGAAAGACAGGAACTAACCAACAAAACAGCCGTGCAATTAAGACACAGACATTTAACACTTACCATCTCCTGCTCTAACCATCCTCTTTTGATGTTTACGGCACATCTGTAGGATGCAATACTAGGAGATGCCTTGTTTGACCTGCTGCATGATGCTGTGACATCAGTTCAGATGATGCAGCTCATTATGGGAAAGACTGCTGTTGCCATGGCAACTGGGATGTGCTAGGAATCCTTACTGCATTTCCAGTGGAGCTCGAGACAATACGGAAGCTCTGTAAGAAACAGACGATGTGCAAGATTTAAACCAAAGGGAAAGAATTCCTCCTTGGACAAAAATCTGTGGGTTTGAAGAGATTTCCATAAGAGCACTCTGACCTCTGTCAGAAAAATGAAAGACCAAAATTGTCTCATACTTCGTTGTCACATTCATTAAAAGAAAAAATAAATCTGGCACATGTTATTAGTGTTAAGAAAAGAAGAAAAACTCAAAGGCAAAAAATATTTTCTTGGTAAGAATTATCACTGTTTCCTCTGATCTCCCCCAAATTATAATATAGTACTTTTAGCTCCTGAGAAGAGTTGTTTCCTGGACTGCCTAAGAGCCTTCAAAATAGGAATTGGTGAGGCAAGAAGGTGGGAAAGCAGAGAAACCTTTTAAAGTGGAATTAAAGCTGCTGAACAAATAATTCCGATTCTAAAGCAAATAGGTTCTTATTCTTAAAACGTGGGCAAATCACTAGCCAATGAAAACCTCCCCTTATCATTTCCTGCTGTAGACCAATATATAGCACCTTCTGCATGCAGAGTAGCCCTGGCTTTCATCTGACTGACGGGCACATAAATGAAGGTTTAGAAATCTCTAGGGACCATCTACTAGCTTGTTTGGGGGAGAGCAGGGAACCTTATGTTGACTTTGTGATGAACCTTATCTTAGTGTGACTGAAATGATGAGACAGGAAGCAAGACCCTCTTCTGGGCCCAAACCCGATGTCTGGGACAAGTGGACCAAGGCAATTAGAAATGACCTAGTTTATTTTATCTATTCTCTCGCTTCTCATATCTCTTTCTCTCCTTTCTCTTCTATTGCTATCTTTCCATATTTTCTGTCTCTCTCTCTCTCTCTCTCTCTCTCTCTCTCTCTCTTTCTCCTCTTTCCCCACCTCCCTATAATAAAAATGTTAGCTATACAGATGAAATTGCTCCAATAAAAACTAGAGTTGTGTGAAAAAATCACATCTAAACCAATACCTTTTACCTTTCATTATCATGACCAATTGGTAAAAAAAAAAAAAAATACAATGTAAATCAATTGCTTTCTCCCACCACACCCCCAAGCACAAACAACCCTCTTTTGCTGTGTGGGAAAAAGGGTGGTGAGTAGTGCACAGCAACCTATCTCCTGAATATTTAATAGTCTCAGTCCATAAGTAGAGATGGAAGAAATCAAGCTGACCTAAATCAATTATATCTCTACAGCTGAGCTTATTTTGAGCTCTTAAAAGAAAAGCTATGCATAAATCCAATATATTATTATGATTATGTTATTCCCTTCTAGGCAAGATTGTAAATAGCTGTGTTAACCAATAGCCCAAGGGGTAGATGGGTCAAAGGAGCTCATGCAGCATTTCTATAACTGATAAAAAAAAAAGTTTATGTGGTACCAAAGCGCTAGAAGGTTATAAGAAACAGCTGCACTCAGAGCCATATCCCAGGGGACCATGGAGCAGGAATCATTTTCATTTTACCTAATGAGGACTTGGGAGGGAAGAGTGAAGGAAAGAGAAAGGGTGATAACTTATAGATGGGAGAGAGAGAGAAAAAGAGAGCATCTGACATGCTCAGGATCAGACGATATATTACTGGAAGTCTAAACTCTGTTATCCTGACTTCTCACTGTGTATTGTAGATCAAAGACTTCAAAAGCCAAGAAAGAAAGCAGAGTTCAGGGGAAAGAATCACAGAATTTCAAAGAAGAGAAGGACCTCAGAGCCTACCACAAGAGCCCTGTGATGTTCAGCCATCTAGCTGATGCCTCAATACTTCAAGTGAGAAGGAACCCATTATTTCCTGAGATGGTTCATTTTACCATTGGATAGTTCTAATTTTTTGTAATTTATTTATTTATTTTTAGTTTTCAACATTATTTTTTGAGTTCTAAGGTTTTGAGTTCTAAATTTTCTCCCCCTTCCCCTCTCCTTTCTACCTCCTCCCCAAGATGGCATGCAATCTGATATAAGCTATACATGTACAATCATATTAAACATATTTTCTTATTAGTCATGTTGTAAAGAATTAGAACCAAAGGGAAAAGCCACAAGAAAGGAACAAAAAGAAAATAGCGTGCTTCATTCTGCATTCAGACCCCATGGTTCTTCCTCTGGATGTGGATAGCATTTTCCATCATGAGTCTTTTGGAATTGTCTTAGATCATTGTATTGCTGAGAAGAGCTAAGTCTATCAAAGTAGGTCATTGCACAATGTTGCTCATACTGTGTACAGTGTTCTTCTGGTTCTGCTCACTTCACTTAGCATCAGTTCATGCAAGTCTTTCCAGGTTTTTTTGAAGTCCACCTGTTCATCATTTCTTATGGAACAACAGTTTTCCATTACATTCACATACCACAACTTGTTCAGCCATTCGCCAATTGATCGGCATCCCCTCAATTTCTAATTCTTTGCCACCACAAAAAGAGATGGGATAGGTCTAATTGTTAAGAAGATTTTTATTGTATTGAATCTGTTTGTCTCTGTAACTTCCACCCATCATTCCTAAAAACTAGACTGGGTGGTCCAAAGACTCCAAAATTCTATCACTAACTTACTGCTTGGCCTTGAGCAAGTCACAGACACTCTGTGGGCTTGCTTTCTCATTTGAAAAGTGATGATTGAAAAGTGACATTTGATGATCTTAGGGTGGAGGGTGGGCTACAATCCAGCTCTAAAATTCTGTGATTCTATGAAAAAGTGAAGTAAGGGCTACAATTAGAAGTCAAAAAACTGGCTCAAAAGTTTCTTGGCTAGGGAGAACAAATGGAGTCTCTCCCTTTGCCAACTACAAGTTATTTCTCTGATGGTAAGGAATTGGTGGAATCACCTAATCATGAGACAATCTTAATTTTTGAGATCCTATATTGATTGGGTAGACAGATACTCTCTGGCACAAATTTCTCCCCATTCCAGTCCATCCTTTACAAAACTATCAAAACGATCTTCCTTTAAGTGCAGTCCTGACCATGTCACCAGCCTTCCCCATTCAATAAATTCTAATAGTTCCCCAAACACCTCCAGGATCAAATACAAAATCCTCTGTTTGATATTCAAAGCCCTTCAAACACTGCCTCCCCACCTCCCACTCTGGGATCTAGTGACACAAGCCTCCTTGTAGGTCCTTGAATAAATCATTCCATCTCACAATATGAGGCATTTTCACAGGTTGTCCCCCAGGCTTAGAGTGTTCTCCTTCTTCATCTCTGATGCCTGGCTTCCTCCAAGACTCAGCTTACATCCCACCTTCTCCAAGAAGCCTTTCCTGATCCGCTTTAATGGCAGTGCTACACCTCTATTGGTTATTTCCAATTTATCCTATATACAGTTTGTTTGTACATAGTTATTTGTGTCTGGCTTACCCTATTAAAATGTGAGCTCCTTAAGGGTAGAGACTGGTTTTTTTTTACCTTTCTTTGTATCCCCAGCACTTAGCATGATGCCTGGAACACAGTAAGCATTTAATAAATGTTTATTGATTGACTGACTCTAAATTATGAAAAAATCAGCAAATAATTGGAGACAAACTGTGAAGTGTATTTGTTATGTTGTGAATGGCCAAATGGATTCACAAAGTAATTTAAAGGTATGGTACCTGCTTACTTCAGTCCTAACCTGGCTCTAGGAAAGGGACATTCGCAAATGAGCTCAATAGCTATTGTTTACTAGTTTTTTTGCTGTTGTTTAGTCACATCCAACTCTTCATGAATCCATTTTGGGGTTTTCCTTGGCAAAGACACTGAAATGGTTTGCCATTTCCTTCTCCAGCTTATTTTACAGATGAGGAACTGAGGCAAAGAGGGTTGCCCAGTAAATAAGCTAGTAAGTGACTGAAATCAGATTAGAATTCCTGAAGATGAGTCTTCGTGATTCCAAGGCCACTGCTCTATCCACTGGGCCACCTAGCTGCCCTATTATTCACTAGCTCAACATCCTAAATCACTCTATCTCTTTCTATGTTTTTACCTTAATATTCCAGTTCTCCAGTCTGGGTTTCTGTTTCAATCTCTAATTCCCAGAGTCTGAGATTCTCATTCCTCAGTTTCCCAGGGGCTGGCCTCTTATTATTTAGTCCAGTCTCTAGTTCCCTGCTTAGTACCCTGTTCTTCCATGACTAGATATTAGCTTTGCTCTCCAGCCTTCAAATGACTTCATTTCCTGTCTATCACACCAGTCTTACTCCTTGGACGTTTCCTCGTCATAAAATAGGGGTGGAGTGGAGGGTAGGGAAGTGCAAGGGAGCACCAGTTCAAAGGTCTGAAGGGAAAATTTAACATACAGCTCTCACCACTGTCGAATCAGCTGAGGAAGAGAACGATGGATTAAAACTGCATGGAAACGTTGCCATATTATTGCGAATGGTGGTAGGTGAATAAAAGTGGCATGGCATAGAAAGGATGGTAAAGGAAGCATTGTTGTAGAGTCCAGTGATATGTGGTAAGTGGGACCCAGTTCCTTTTTTGGCCTGTCTCCAGAAAGTAGCATAGTACTTGGCCCATAGTGGGCATTTAAATTTCCAATGGATTGCTTGTGTTACCTCCAACACAAATTTCCTTAGGCCTTTAAAAATAAAGTTCTATCGATGCCTTTTGTCTTTTATATCAATCATTTCCCTCCACCATGTAATCTTCCTTCACAAGCAAGTATGTAAACAAAACCAACCAACAGCGCAACCACATCAGCATATGCACCATTCCTCTCCTGTGGTCCTTTCATCCCTTTTTTAGAGAGGAAAATGCTATGTCTCATCATCTCTTCCTACAGTGTTGTTTTTATTTACATTATTGTTTTTGTTGTTGTTCAGTCTCATCTGACTCTTTGTGACCCCATTTGGGATTTTCTTGGCAAAGATACTGGAATGGTTTGCCATTTCCTTCTCCAGCTCATTTTCATAGATGAGGAAACTGAGATATATAGGGTTAGATGACTTGCCTGGGGTCATTCAGCTAGTAAGTGTCTGAAGCTGGTTTTGAACTCAGGCAGATGAGTCTTCCTGACTCCAAGCCTACCTCACTATCCACTGTGCCACCTAGCTGCTCGCTCTCTCTCTCTCTCTCCTTATATATGTATATATACATATATGTATGTATATACACACACAAACACATACACATATACATATATACACATACACACACACACACACATATATATTTCTCCTGATTCTACTCACTTCACTGGACATTACTTCATCCATAGGGTGATAATATGGTACAGTGGAAAGAGTCAGGAGGACGTAGATTCAAAATCCCACTTCTGAAGATTACCAACTGGAAGACCTTGGGACAAGTCACTTAATGTCCATGAACCTCTGTTTCCCCATTTGTAAAATGAGGCAGTCACACCAAACAGCTCCTGAGATCCCTCTCACCTGTACAACTACGATCCGTCATCCCATGTTTCTCTAAATTCTTTATATTCATCATGTCCTATGGAAGCACAATAGCACTACATTCATATACCTCCTGATTTAACCAATGGACATGAACTTTATTTATAGTTTGAGGAGAGAGAGAGGGAGAGAGAGAGAAAGTGAGTGCTTTGGGGGTTGGTTTGGGGAATTGGTTTTGTTTGCTTGTTTGTTTTTGCTACCACAAAAAAGTAGAACTATGAATATTTGGCATATATGAGGCTTTTCCCCCACTCCGGTTAAACTACTTGGGCCATGGGCCCAGTAGCTGGATCACTGTGGTTTAGTGACTTTTTTCTTGCATGATTCCAGATCATGATCCAGATCCAGTTCATCCACTTTTCCTGACTTCATCTCCCTATCATGCCATCAGTGCTTTTTTTCAGAGAGTTGCTCTGATATTGAACTATTGGGGTCCAAATGACAGGGTTCCTCTGTCATTGATGATGAAAATAAATCATTGTAGAAATGCTGACATATCTGTTTCATTTTCTATTTGTTCTTCTCCTGCTTGTTTTGTCCACAAATGCCCTTGGGATGGTGCGGCTCAGTTGGGTCTCAAGCCAAGTTTTACTTTAGACTTGTTTCTCATTCCATTATTTTTCATTATTTTATAAGGCAACGCTTCTAGTAATCTTCCACCATCCTTCTCCACGGTGTTTAATAAATGAGATTATACTCTAATCTACTCTTGCCCATTAGCTGGCATCTCCCTCCAAGGGCAAGGGAATCAAGCTTGTGATATTAGGTAGATCAAATTCTCTCAGCAGGCCTCCTTTCCCAAACCATTTTTTATTGTGATTACATAAGATCAATAATCATGAAAACTAAAAAGAAACAGAAGGAAACTATTACATCTAGACCAAAATTGTATAAGAAGATATCCAGAAACCAGCAGAGGTAGTGAGAGGGGTTTGGCAGGGAAGCCAACACCAACATAGTCAAACTCCCACTACATACAGTTTGTTTTTATAAAACATAAATGTAGATATAGAATTTATCCAAAGTCTTAGTGCAGTTTTAAGCCTTAATAGCTTTAAACTTCACTATGATTTTCAGATACCCTGTATATACATATATGTACACATATAGATACCCATACATACATACACATATAATAAGGTAGTAACAAAATTGCATCATTTGTTGGTGTCTTCTATACTTTTTGGTTTATCTTTGCACTTTTTTGGGAGAGGCAATCAAGGTTAAGTGACTTGCCCAGGGTCACACAGCTAGTAAGTGTCCAAGGCTGGATTTGAACTCATGTTCTCCTGATTCTAGGGCCAGTGCTCTATTCACCGCACCACCGAGCTGCCCCAACTTTCGTGTCCTTTTAGAAAAAAATGTTGCATCCCTTCCACATTGTAACTTTCCTCATTGCAGTTTCGATATATCGTGGGTTGCCATAAGAATTTAAATGGGATTTTTGGGGGAGTTTTGTAGAAGCTGCAGAAAACATGTGAAGGCTAGCAGACAACACAGAGTCTATGACCAAATACTTAACCCAAATTTTATAATAAGGTACTATAAACACCCCATAAAAGAAAAAGCAAAAAAAATTCAAACTTCTCTAGTACATAGAGAGGGCCAAAAATTTTTATGTAGATTATAGGGGCACCATGCCCCTAACCCCCACAAAGTGGAAGGGATAAGTGTGTTACTTTTTTCCCCACATTACTTCTCAGAGCCCACTAACCTACCACATAGAAACCTTTCTTTGTAACAAATATGTATTCATAGCCCCACAAAACAAATCAACACTCTGGCCACATCTGACAATGCATACTTCATTCTTCATCTCTTGTCCATCACCTCTCTGCAAAAAGGTAGAAAGCATATGTTTCATTATTAATCTTCTAAAGTCATTATTGTTCATAGTTTGATCAAAGTTCTGAAGTCTTTCAAAGTTGTTTTCCTTTACATTGTTATTGTTATCATCAAGCACTAGGTTCTTCTGGTTCTACTCATTTCATTGTACATCAGTTTATCTCAGTCATCCTAAATTTCAGAGCTAATAAACATTTAGAGGTGGATTCAATAAATATTTATTAAACTTCTGCTATGGGATAGACGAAGGGTAGGGAACCTGCGGCCTTGAGGCCACATGTGGCCCTCTAGGTCCTCAAGTGCAGCTCTTTGGCTGAATCCAAACTTCACAGAACAAACCCCCTTAATAAAAGGATTTGTTCCATAAAACTTGGACTTGGTCAAAAGGCCGCACCCAAGGACCTAGAAGGCCACATGTGGTCTTGAGGCTGCAGGTTCCCCATCATGGGACAGACACTGTGCTGAATACTAGGAATACAAAAAAGGCATAAGGCAGTTCCTGCCCTCAAGGAGCTCACAATCTAATGGGAAAAGACAACATATTTTAAAAAGTTGGAAAGGGAAAGAGGTTATTCCACTTGGGGACATGATGAAGTCCTGCAGCTGAGGCAGGAAATGATCTGAGGAGGTGAGAGTTTCAGAATTGATTTCACCTTTGTCAAATAATGAATTTCTGAAGGTTATGAAGTCCATGAAAGCAGCCAGGTGGGGAATGTTTTTATAATCTACTATATTACCACTGTTATACATACATGAATCAACTTAAAAATTCTCTTCTGAAAAGTGTCATAATGCAGAAAATCACCCAAGAATACATAATTTGAAACTGCCACATTACTTGTGCTTCTCACTATTTTCAAAACTTCTAGGATCTGTGGTTTTGTTAATATGGGTTTCCTCTCCAGGACAGAAATCACAACCCTTCATGCCTTAGTAATTTCTGTCAGGGGAAAGAAATCGCCCACCTTGGTGATCAACTCTCTGGTGATGAATTTCTCTGTATTTAAGCAGGGCTGGTCCTCAGACCACAGACACACAACCCATCATTACAACAGTATTCAAAGCTAGCCCTGCTATGTGGAACATCCCAGAACTCACAGTCAGTTGGCATAGCTTTCAAGAACCCAAGGTCACAGAAGATGAAACATGATAAGAAGACTTCAACTGGGGTGGTTCTATTTTTGTTTACTGATATTTTTAGCAAAATTGATTCTATTTTTATTGGTGCCCTACTTCTGAGGCTGTTAAAGAGAAGCATACACTTTCATGGGTTTTTTTTCTAAATATTAAAATACGTAGCAGTTTAGATCCCAAATAATCTAAGAATTCTCAGAGGTTAGAGGCATACATAATTAGTATTTCCTAGCTCTCTGGGTAGGAGTGAAAAGAGGAGGCATAATTCACACAATGATTCCATTTCCTCAGCAACAAAATCTCTTTCGAAGCGGATGTTGTCAGAGCTAGAGCTGGTAAAAATTGTTTCAAAGAGAAGTGCAAGATATCAACTGTCTTTTATTTGGAGGTTCCATAATTTATAAAGCAGTGACTTCACACAGCAAAGCCAGCATGAGCCTGATATCAGTATCCTTTCCCAGGCAAAATTCTTATCTACTAAAACAAGAGTAAGCTCAGGCAGTAACCCATGAAGGTCTGAATGAATGCCTGGATTTGGGCCTCTCTATAGGGCAGGTAGGTAGCTCAGTGAATAGAACACCCAGCCTGGAATCAGGAAGACCTGAGTTCAAATTTGACCTCAGACACTAACTACCTGGGTGACTCTGGACAAGTCACTGAACCCTGTAAGCCTCATCTGTAAAATGATCTGGAGAAAGAAATGGCAAACCATTCCACTATCTTTGCCAAGAAAACTCCAATCAAGGAAATAAAGAGATGGACACAACTGAAACAACTGAACAACCAACAATGAGGACCTCTTTGATGGATTTTAGCCACATGTCCCAACTAGGTAGGACATTCCTACTCTTGTCTGGGAAGAGAAAAGCATTTAAAATAACCAAGACACAGATTTCTAAATGATATCTAAACTACATTTGAAAGTGCTAATACTTCAGCATTTAATGGTTTGTTAACTATCCTAAACTCACTTTAATCCCACAAGCATTTATTAAGTACCTACTGTATGCTGGGCTCTGTCCTAAGTGCTAGGGATACAAAGACAAAAACAAAAACAATCCCTACTCTCAAGGAGCCGAATGAATTCCTTTAATGAAATGGGACATTATTGTACCTTAAAAATTACAAAAGGAATGATTTCAGAAAAACCTGGGAAAAATGTATATGTGCTGGTGCAAAGTGAAGTGAGCAGAACAAGGACAGCAAATTAATAACAATATTGTAAAGAAAAGCAACTTTGAAAGACTTAAGAACTCTGACCAATGAAATGACCAATCAAAAGTCTCGAGGGCTGATAAGGAAGCATGCTACCATTCCCTAAAAGAGCCATGATGGATTCAGGATGCAGGATGAGACATTTTTGAACTTGACAAGTATGTGGATTTGTTTACCTTGACTATGATTATTTGTTAGGGAGAATGTTCTCCTTTTTTTATTTGAGAGGAAGATGGGAGCTACTGATAGGGATGCAAAAAAGAAAGAAAAGAGAGTCACTGATGGATATAAGGACATTCAGAGGATACATAGACGGGGCTACTTTGGAAGTAACATATACTATTCTGTACATAATAGAAATTCACCTTTTTACATACATCCCTCTTTTTCTATAACTCTTTGTAAATGGAAATTTTCTTCTTACATTCATTAAATTGAGAATAAAAATAATTTTTAATGTTTTGAAAACATTAAAAAAATACTCTCTGTAGGGTGAAATGTCAATAAAATGAATGAAACTAGCAATCATTTTTACTCGTCCCAGGCAAATTACAAAATCATCCTTTTTTTCAATTCTTTATTTGCTATTATTTAGGCAATGGGTCTAGAGACAAACTGATAGACGGTATCTGAATTTAAGTCCTGTTGGATACATACTGGCTATGTGAACCTAGGTAAGTCATTTAACTTACTTGGTGGCCCCAGTCAATTCTCTAAGACTGTAAGTTGCAAGACTACATCAGTAATAATAACAATTATAATATATATTATATATGTCACATAATATATAACATAATAACAATATTTAATATTTATATAATGCTTTGAGGTTTCCAAAGCACTTTACATATGTTAATCCAGTTCATGCTCACAATAACCCTGGGAAATAGGTGCTACTATTACACCCATTTTACAGATGAGGAAACTGAGGCTGAGAGCAATGAAGTGACTTGCCCAGGATCACATAGCTAGTAAGCCTCTGTCAGAATTTGAACTCAGGTCTTTCTGGTTCCAAGTTTAGCCTCTACCCACTGCATCACTTTGTTGCTTCTACAGAGGGAGTATATAGAGTGAAGGGAGTTCCCTTTGTTAATGATATCACCAAAAATAAAAAAAACAATGTCACAGCAGAGGGATGTTGTATTACATTGTGCAAATATACATACATATATATATATGTATATATATATATATATTTAGAGAGAGAGAGAGACAGAGACAGAATCCTTCCATGTGATGGCTGTTGCTATAATGAGGATGGATAGATAGATGAATGGATGGATGGATGGATGGATAGGTAGAAATATATTATATGTGTGTGTGTGTGTGTGTGTGTGTGTGTGTGTGTATACATATGTTTATCTTCATGATATGAAAAGATTCTGTGTAACAAAGCTCCATGTGAAATCAGATGACACACATTAACTCTGTTTTATTGTTAGAGCATCTAAGTGACACAGTGGATAGAGCTCTGGGTCTGGAGTTAGGAAGACCTGGGTTCAATTAAGCCTTAGATGCTTACTCAGCTGTTTGACCCTGGAGAAGTCACTTAATCCCTGTTTGCTTCAGTTCCCTCAACTGTAAGATAGGCTTAATAATAGAGCCTCTTGCTGGGTTGTTGTGAGGATCAAATGAGATCACATTTGTACAAAGAACTCACTTAGCACGGTGTCTGGTATATAGTAGGTACTATATACTTATTTCTTTCTCTTTCCTTTGTTGACTGGGGACAACAATTTTCTGGAAATGATCATCCTTACACCAAATGCTCCCTCCAGCCTTTGTCTGTGTAACACCATTTTATATTTAAGAAAATATCTGGTTATATACAGTTACTGTCACAGAATTTCTGAGTTGTAAGGGACCGCAATGACCATCTAGTTCAGTCAATATCTGAAAAAAAATGCCCCCTGTAACATAGGAAACAAGTGATAGGAAACCAACCTTAGCTTGGTAGAGAACCCAATACCTCCCAAAGCAGCCCATTCTGCCTTTGGATGGCTCTAATTGTTAAGAAGTTTCACCTTACACCAAGCCTAAATTTGTCTCTTTACAACTTTCACTTCTTGCCACTACGTCTACCTTCTGGATCCAAATAGAATGTAACCAAAGTTCCAGGGCCCATTGGTATGGGATTTTCTCTTCATTGATGGGAATCGATGCCTTGTACCTGAGTGAGAGGTGGGGCACTGTTGCCAGGACCTCCAATAGAGGAGGGGAGGGTCCTACACCAGTGAATTTTGGGACTCAGGTTACAAGAACAAATCTAATCCTTCTTCTATCAGTCTTTTGAGAGAAATGATTATTTCTCTCCTATATTAATAGCCAATTTTTGAATTAGGACTAAGATTTTTCCCCTTCCTTTTCTTCATTTAGAAATCAGCCCCTGTAGATTATTCAGGCAGCCTTTGAAGGGCAGGGCTTATAATGAGAAGAAATCTTGGGCAAAATTGACAACTGGAAAATTCGAATCTGATTAAAAGGTAAAGAAATTTTAGTTTAGGTGAACTGATGGATTCTGGTCCTTTGTGTTTTACTCAGACAGATCTAGGTAAAATTACATTCCTTTTTTGTCTAGATTACCCTAGACAGGGTGATATGGGCATAGATAAGTCTCTTGGACCAAGACTGGGTGATCAGAGTCATGTTCCCCAGCCCCTCAATAGAATAAGCCCGCCTCTTATTATAATATTCATTCTTTCATTACTTGTTAACCAATCAGAGTTGACTGTCACTCTCAGGAATACCCATTCTTCCAAGGGCATGTAAGTGGTAAGTGGCTTTCATGAGTGTTCTTTGGCATTTGAGAGTGCCACTGACCCTTAACTATACCCTAGCATGATGAATACAATTACTAATTATCCAGAAACAATCTCTTGAATTTTTATATGTCACACTTTCAAATTCTTGAAGACAACTATCATCTTTCCTCCTGGTTAAATATCTCCAGTTCCTTCAACTGATCCTCAGAACATGAACTTTGTTTCTACCTTAACAAAATCACACACACACATGCTATATGTATTATTATCATATCTTTCCCCTCATTTCACTCACCTTGCCCTAAATCATGTCTTTATGACCTCTTTCTTGTCTGGGATAATAATGATAACAACAACTAGCACTTATCTAACACTTTAAGATTTGTGCATTTTACATATATTACATTTGATCTTCACAACAACCTTTTGAGGTAGGTGCTATTATTATCACCACTTTACAGATGGGAAAGCTGAGGTTGAGAGAGGTTAAGTAATTTGCCCAAGGTGACACTTTGGCTGAATGATAACATTCATAAAGATGAATAAAATCTAAGAAGACTGGAAGGTAGGAAGGGGTCAGGTTCTGAAGAATGTTAAATACTGGAGAACTTTGTGTTTGATCCTGGAGGTAATAGGGAACCACTGGAGCTTTGGTCCGACATATGTTTTAGGCAAATCACTGAGTAGACTGGGGAGAGACTTGAAACTGGGAGACCAACAGGAAGGCCATTGTACTATTAGGTAGCTCAATGGCCCATGGAATAGGGTGTTGGACCTGTATTCAAGCTCCATATGTCATATGCAATTCATATATAACATTGAGATTTTTTAAAAAGAGGAGGATAGATAGTAACAGTACATTTTGATAACACTTCAAGGTTTAAAAAATACTTCTGCACCACAACCTTGTGAGGTAAGTAGTCAACAAGCATCTATTAGGCACCTACTATGTTCTATCTAGGCACTGTACTAAGTGCTAGGGATACAAAGAAAGGCAAAAATAATTTCTGTCCTCAGAGAACTTACAATTTAATCATCTCCATTTTATAAAAAAAAAAAAAAAGAAATTGAGATTTGGAAGACTGTCCATGGCCATATAGCAATTAAATATCAGGAGCTAGATCCAAACCCAGGACTCCCAAATTCAAATCTAGTGGTCCTTCCACCAGCTCACATTCTTCCACAAGAGATACATGGTTCAATTACTTAGCAATGTGATTATAATGTTTATATGACACTCACTGCCTCTGAAGTGCTGCTCCGATGCCTTGTCATGACGTGAAGGTGACTGTGACTTCTTAAAAGTTATGCCGGAAGAACACAGGCTCTAGCAAGTCCAGCCAAGCTGGGGAGATTCCAAATACTGGCCTGGTGACAGATAGTGTGTCTGTCTTCTAAGTACTAACCTCACTAGATTCAAAGAAGCCAATCAACACAGGGCGATGTCGCCAGGTGATGATTTTCCTTGGCCATAGAAGTTCATTATACCATCTGCTTTAGCAATGGAGGGGCAGTGATCTGCATTGGTTGATAGATGAAATGAGGGATTCTTAAAACATTACACTACTTGGAATTCAAGCAGCAAGAGATGGCTTTCTTCTAATATAAGATTAAAATACTTCAGGGCCTATCTTAGGATATGTCTTGGGTGTATTATACAAACCCTTGGCTTTATGCCCTAAACCACCCAAGAAGTGTTGAAATAACCCCACACAGAACATTCTGTGGTATGTCAACATCATAATAATATGTGGTTTGAGTTTTAAACTTAACGACAGGGGAAAAAAATCCACTTTAACAAGTACTTAGTTTTCATATTTTATTAAAAAAAACCCTAATTGATCATATTAAGCAAGTTATAGAGGGGGAGAAAATAAGACTATCCCTAAGTAAAAAACAAAAAGCATCCTCATCTCAATATGTTTAAAAATATGTATCTAAGATCCTTCATTCACCCAAAGAGGTACCAATGAATATATGTGATCTCCTTGGGTGTTAGTGGTCTCTGGATTCTTTTCAAATCATTATTTCTCTTGCTTATTTGTTTACACATTATATCCCCTCAGCTCCTTGAGAGCAAAAACTGTTTTTCATTTTGCCTGTGTATCCCCCAGAACTTAGCATGGTGCCACACACACAGTAGGCACTTGATAAGTGCTGGATTAGAGTCCAACTGTGTTTAGTCCTTCTAAATTTTGTTACATTTCTCTGTACCTCTGGTATCCTTGACTCATCAATAACTCAAATCAAATACTCAATTAACATTTATTAAATGCATAGCATGTGCCAAGTGTAGTGCTAAGAGCTAGAACATTCACTGCCTGCAAGGAGCTTACATTAGAACAAGGAAGACAACATGTACATGTCCAAGTTGATGTAAGATATATACAACATGAATATTAGGCGTTTATTTTGCTGTGAGGAGTCACTAGAAGCCCAGGTGACGAGGAAATGCTTCTTGTATAAGATTGTATTTGATCTGACTTTTGAAAGAACTAGGGATTCTAAGAGGTAGAGGTAAGGAAGAAGAGTATTCCAGGAATGGGAGAATCTATCTATTCAGGGATGGGAAACATGCGGCCTCGAGGCCACATGTGGCCTTCTAGGTCCTTGGGTACTTTTGACAGTCCAAGTTTTACAGAACAAATCCTTTTATTAAGGGGACTTGTTCTGTGAAGTTTGGATTCGGTCGAAGGGCTGCGCTTGAGGACCTACTGGGCCACGTGCGGCCTTGAGGTTGCAGGTTCCCCACCTTTGGTTTACGTAAAGGCAAAAGTGGAGAAAATAGAGTATTATATGCGAGCAACAGCAAGGAGACCAGTTTAGCTGAATCATATAGTGCATGAAGCAAAAGCCTAGGTTGGATCCAGGCAGCAAAGGGCTTGAAATGCCAAACAGAGTTTATATTTGACCCTAGAGGTAATAGAAATCAATATTCAACAAGCATTTATTAAGTCCTACCTTTATGCCTCCAATGCTGCAGTTTATTGAACAAGGAAGTGACATGGACAGACCTGCATTTAAGGAAAATCATTTTGGCAGTTGTGCGGAGAATGAATTGGAGGGAAAAAAATTTGAGGGAGAGACCGATTAGGATTTCAAAATAGTCAAGGTGAGAGGTGAGGAGTGCTTAAATTATGGCAATAATTGCAGAAGGAAAAAGAAAGGGACAGAAACGAAAAATGTTACAGAGACAAAAATCTAAAGGACTTGGCAAGTGATGGACTATGTAGGGTGAGGAAAAATCAAGGAGTCAAGGACAATTCTCAGGTTACAAATTTGGGTAACTGGGAGAATGGTGGTGCTCTCAAAAGTATTAGAGAAAGTAAGAAGAGGCATGGGCTCTGAGAGAGAGAGAACGAGTTCTGTTTTGGACTTCTTGCTTTTGTGATGCCTAGAGGACTGCCAGGATCAGACCAATGAGTGGTTGGTAGTATGCTCAAGAGAAAATCTAGGATGGGAGTCATCTGCACAGAGATAATAATTAAACCCACAAAAACTGATTAAGTCACAAAGAAAGAGAAAACAGAGTGCCAGGAAAATGTGCCAGGATGTAACCATGGGGTACAAACGATGGTATGGGGATGCAATATGGATGACTATCAATAAAAAGGGAGTGAAATAGATCAATCAGACCTGTAGGGGAGAACCAAAAGAAGCCGCAAGAATACACGGAGAGGAGAGAGTGTTCCGGAGGAAAGGGTGGTCCACAATGTCAAGTGCTGCAACAAGGTAAAGAAGAATGGGGATGGAGAAAAAGCCATCAGACTTAGCATCAAAAATCATTAATAACTTTGAAGACAGCAGTTTCACTTGAATGACAACTTCACAAACCATATTGCAAAGGGTTGAGAAGAGAGTGAGAAGAGACAAAGAGAAAGTAATGAGAATATAGCACTTTGTCTAGGAAATTTGCTGTGAGATCCAGGAGAAATAGAGGACAAGAGCTTGAGGGGATGGTTGGGTCAAGTGAAACAGCAAGGAAGTAACCAGCAGATACAGATGAAAGATTAGTGGAAGGGAAAGTCTGTGAAGTAAAGACATGAAAAAGCTTGTATTTATCAGCATGACCTTTAAATTCAAATCAAGCAGTGGGGTATAATGGGTACAGTGCTAAACTTGGGGCATAATTCCTCTTATGTGCCAAGAGCTATACAGAACTATGGGGTAGAAAGAAAAAAATAGGGGGCAGCTAGGTGGCGCAGTGGATAGAGCTCCGGCCTTGGAGTCAGGAGGACCTGAGCTCAAATCTGGCCTCAGACACATGATACTAGCTGTGTGACTCTGGGCTAGTTATTTAACCCCGATTCCCTCACCAAAAAGAAAAAAGAAAAAAAGAAAAGAAAAAGAAAAAATAAATTCCTACTCTTAAGGAGCTTACATTCTAATGGGGAGACAGTATATACATACACACACATATGTTTATATGTGTTTATTTGTATGTATATATGTACATATGTGCACATGTGCACATATATCCCTACACACACAAAAGAAATACAGAGGAGATAGAAGGGAACTTGGAAGGGAAAGGCGTTATTGGAAGCTGGAAGGACGAGGAAAGGTCTCCTGCAGAAAAGTCTCATTTGAGTTGAAACCTGAAGGAATACAGAGAAATTAAGAAGTAGAAATGAGGAGGGAGAGCCTTCCAGACATGGGGAGCAAAAACTGCAAAGGCACAGAGATGAGAGACAGGAAATTTTATGTGAAGACTAGCAAATTGGTCGATATGACTGAACCATTGAGCATGTGGAGGGTTGTAAAGACTGGAAAATAGAAAGAAGTATCCCCAGAAAAAGCAGTTTAAATCTATTCCTAAAAGTAATAAGGAACCTCTGGAGTTTATTGACCAGGGAAGGGAACATGGTCAGACCTACAACAAGCCTCTCTTTGGTCCTCTCCCATAGATCTGATTACTCCATTTCAGTCTTCCTTTATTGATCATCATCCACATTGTACCCCCTACCCATAGATTGTACCCCATGGTTACATCCTGGCACATTTTCTCACTATTTTCTCTTTCTATGTGACTTAATCAGTTCTTGCGGGTTTAATTATTATCTCTATACAAAATCACTTTGGCAGCTGTGTGAGGGATGGTTTGGAATAGGGAGAGTCTTGAGGCAAGGAGACCAATTAGAAGATTATTGTAACAGTCCAGGAGAGAGGTAATGAGGGTTTGAACTAAGAAGTAGAAGTAAAGGAATATGCACAAAAGATATTGGGAAAGTAGAAGTGACAAGATTTGGCACACGAAAGGATGTATGGAATGAGTGAGACTGAGGAGTTGAGAATGACATGCCAGTTGTAAATCTTGGTGATTCACAACTTCTTCTTCATTGGGCATCCGGACTCCCAGAAGCACATCGACTTCTCCCTATGCTCGCCCTACAGGGGCGACGGGGCAGGCAGAGTCACGACGAAGGATACCAAGAAGGACCAGGGGAGACGGGCACTGGGGACGACAAGGAGGAAGATTAAATGCAACCCCCAACCAGTTTACCACATTGGAATAAAGCACTTTGATTTGGGGGAAAAAGTAATTTGTAATAGGGAAGTTCAGAATAGGGGTGGGTTTGGGGCAAAAGATAATGAAGGTAAGTATTTCTGTTTCAGACACATTGAGTTTGAGATACCTACAAGACACACAGTTTGAAATGGGGGTAGGGAGAGAAACAACTAAGTGGCACAGTAGATAGAGCATAGGCCCACAATTTGGAAGGACCTGAGTTTAAATATGGCCTCAGAAACTCAAAAGCTGTGTGATCCTAGGCAAGTCACAAGAAAGAAAGAAAGAAAGAAAGAAAGAGAAAGAGAGAATGAAAGAGAGAGAGAAAGAGAGAGAGAGAGAGAAGACAAGAAATGTCCACTGGGACTGGAGCAGAGGGGAGAGACTAGGGAAATAAAATGAGACTAATCAGGAAAATCTGGGTTTAAATCTTACCTCTGATATTCACTAGCTATAGGACCATGGATCATTACAGAGAATTCATTTTCCTTAACTTTAAAATGGGGGTGATAACACCTGTGGTTGTGAGTCTCAAATTAGATAACACGGATGAAAGGAAAAGTCAAAAAAATATACTTGTGTTCTGGCTCTGCTACCTCCTATTTGTGTAACTTTGGATAATTCACTTCACTTCTCTGAATCATATGCAAATAAAGGGAGTTGAACTAGATGACTCTGAAGGACCCTTCCAGTCCCATTTAGCCGGCATATGTAGAAAGGCCCAGAATCCTAAGGGCTTATCAATAGGTCTGATGCTAACGCTCAAGGTCCTTAGAAGGCATCAGTAGCTCAGATTGCAGTGTCCAGAGAGGTCTGGATGGTATAGACAAAGAGCTGAGAATCCATCCACGTTTACCCTATCCACTTTGTGATCAAAGTCATAATCTGCAAGCCATTTGGGGTTTAGGGACACTGGAGACATTGAACAGAATGAAGAGAGCTTGTCCGCACAGAGACTGAAGCTCATTACCATGATGCTTTACCCAACCCAGTTAGCTCACCATAGACTGCTATATGTTTATCCACACACAAATAGATATCATTTTACTCTTTTAATAGATTTGCTTCTTTAAAAAAAAAAAACACTTCCTTCTCAGCTGGCCTGCCTCTAATTTGGCTCAGCTATTAAGAATATCTAATTCAACATTTTCCCAAATTGTATATTATATCTAAATTATATACTTCTAAATTATATGCATGTGCCAAAGAAATTATGTTACTGAGGAGACGCTATTGAAATTTACAGACCGAAAACAGGAAAGGCAAGAGATTAAGAAAACAACACAATTCCAGTCAACCTCTGAATTACCTTTGCTAATTGAGAGAATGGTTTATGCTTACTTTTAGAGCACTGAAACTCACATGAAAAACAACTACAACAAACTACATCCAGTTTTATAAGATTAGGCTCCCTTCTAGTCTCCACAGATTCCTTCCAAATTAGATACCACTGTCAGAATCCCAGTACCTGGATAGCCAATGGAAAGGGGAGACATCCCGAGTTCCTTGCATATAATCTACAAACGACTGGTCTATTCATAAATTACTGAAAGAGTTAAAGAATTCTTTTTAAAGAATTTAAATTTTAAAGAATAGGCCTTAAAAATTCTAAAATATTTTTCACTTTTTAGAGGTTGTCATATGGTCAAAGCCATAGCCAGAGTGGATTAATCAGAACTTTGCTCCAGTGTTGAAATGCAGACAGTGCAGACAGCAGCATACTGGTGTTGTTAGGTCATTCAGCAGCATAACCTTGCTGTATTCTCGAACCACACTCCAGATGAGCTCAATCCTATCTCCTCCATTCTGTTTCTTACTCCCCTTGCCCTAGATACAAAAATCCCTAGTCATTCTGCATATGGTATAAGCATGTTCTAGGGCAGATATATTCCTTAATATCAAAAAGCACTTGGCAAAAAGCAGCTATTTGATAAATATTTCTTGATTAGTTCATCAAAACACAGGATTTTTCACAGAAATCTTCAGCACCCCCTAAAACTGTTTATCAGCCAGTTCATTTCTCACTAACCTCTTTTTTTCTACATCCATTATCTCATTAGGGTAGTGGTTTAATTTATAGCAGTAGTATTTTGTACCAAGTACAGCATTTAGACTGTTAGGCATGATTTCCATATTTACTTAAAACTTTGCTCATGGTTAGACTATATTTAAGCTTAACCCAACTTTCAGGCAGTAGCCTGTACTAATCAGCAGGACTGATTTAAATGGATATATTGGCAGCATGATTTGTTAGACAGAGCAAAGAGGAGAGTCAGTAGAACTGATGTTTTTCTATTCACTTGAACCCTGGAGCTCTCTTTCTACCTAGGTGATGTAGTGGATAGAGCACTGGACCTCAAGTCAAGAAGGTCTAAGTTCAGATCTAATCTTAGACACTTATTAGTTGCGTGGCCCTGGGCAAGTCATTTTATTTCCATCTGCCCCAGTTTCCTCACCTGTACAACGTGTTGTTGTTCAGTCATTTTTCAGTCATGTCTGGCTCTTCATGGGGTTTTCTTGGCAAAGATACTGGAGTGGTTTGCCATTTCCTTCTCCAGCTCATTTTACAGATGAGGAAACTGAGGCAAAAAAAGGTTAAATTACTTGCCCAGGATCACGTAGCTAGTAAGTGTCTGAGGCCAGATTTGAACTCAGGAAGATAAGTCTTCCTGACTCCAGGCCTGGCACTCCATCCACTATGCCACCTAGCTTCTCCAACCTGTAAAATGAGGACAATAATATCACCTACCTCCCAGGGTTATTATGAAGATAAAATGCAATTGTATTTGCAGAGTACTTTCTGAAGCTTAAAGCACTACACTATTATTATATTATATTATATATTATATTATTATCATTACTATATATTATATATTATATTATATCATTATAATTACTCAATTCCTTCATTTGTGAACTAAGGAAACATAGTATAGAGGAAAGAATACTTAAGATGGAGTCACAGTTCAAATCTTGCTTGTACACGTTACTTATCTGTGTTATTGTGGACAAAGTATTTAATCTCTCTCTGGGCTTAGTGGTCTCATCTGACAAATGAAAGAACTGGACTAGATCAAGCTTTTTGGTGTCAGGACTCCTTTAAACTCTTAAAAATTATCAAAGACTCCAAAGACCTTTTTTTTTAATGTGGGTTATAGTTATTTATATATTAGAAAGTAAAATATTTTAGCATCATTATGAAATGATTTTGACTTTTTGGACCTCCTAAAAGGGTCTCAGGGACTCCCAGGGGTCCCCATACCATACTTTGAGAAGTTCTGGACTAGATAATCTCTGGGTCCCTTTGCAACTTCAGTTCTATAAGGCTATAATAATAATAATAATAATAATAATAATAATAATAATAATACTTCCTGTATCTGGAGCAGCATGGTACAGTGAACAGAGAGATGACCTCCAACTTAAGAAGGCCTGGATTCACTTTTCTGCCTCTGACACATATTGGCGGTGCTCCCTGCCAGAGCTTCTTAAACTTTTTTCCACTCGCGACCCCTTTTCAGGTTTCGGAAACATTCATTGGCATTGAGTGATGTGATGGCATACTCAGTACAAAGTGCGCATGCTGTGTGTTCAGAACCAAGGCTGCAATGAGGTTGTAGATGCAACATGGGCAAACACTGCTGGAAACACTGCTCAGGTTTATTACACATTTAATTTTCAATTAATTTTTGGTCATTGCACATTCAGAAACCTCTTACTGTTGCCAAATGTTTCACAACCCCATATGGGGTCATGACCCACAGTTTAAGAAGCACTGTTTAGGCAACACATTTAACCTTTCAGTAAGAGGCTGTGAGCTCACTGAGAACAGGGGCTGTTAATTGCCTTCTATGTATCACAAGTGCTTGGTATAGCACCTGGCACATAATTAATACTTAATAAGCGCTTATTGACTTAGTATTCCAAGATTTATTCTGACAAGTTACGAAGAAGAGGTCAACCTGCCTTTAGAGACTTTCTTTACCCAGAAGTTCCTTATACAGATGAAATTACAGCTGTAGTCCCTATTCCTATGCCTGCCAACATCACATGATGGCAGTGAATATTGAGTAAATAGATGTGGAGACTCTTTTGAATCTTACATCTAAATAAGATGTAAATGTAAAATTATTAACATTATTAGTCCAACCTAGTTAACCTCTCTATCTGCGCTCCAGCTTCTGAAGCAGAGCCTAAATATGAAAGAGAGTAAGGAAATTGATGAAAATTGAATTCCAGTCTATTCAACAAACATTTATTAAATGTCTGTGGTGTGCCAAGCACTGTGCTAGGAGTGGAAAACAATGACAGAAAATCAAATTGAAAACATGCTTCTCAACATTGCTCATGTTATGTTTTCACTGCAGCTGACGTCATACTCAGGACCAGTAGGATACTATGACATGTGGGAAGGA
This sequence comes from Vombatus ursinus, assembly GCF_900497805.2. Classification (NCBI taxonomy): domain Eukaryota; kingdom Metazoa; phylum Chordata; class Mammalia; order Diprotodontia; family Vombatidae; genus Vombatus; species Vombatus ursinus. The sequence continues at coordinate 13,553,213 of NW_020954572.1, read as the reverse complement.
CTGATTTTTTTAAAAAACAACATACTTTTGGATGGAATTTCACATCCATTTTCAAGACTGATCTTTTTTTTTTTTGCTACCTTTCCTACAATAAAAACAACTCCTGAAATCCCATATTAGGTAGATTCTTCTTTCCCTTATTGATTACCCCACTCCCCACCTCCTTGTTAAAAGTTCCTTAGTAGATTAGAAAAAATGGGTGAAAGAAGGAGGAAGGGTCTTAGATGTCTCTTAGAAGATGTCTCAGACTTGGTTCCTACTCTATTGGGGAAAATAAGGAAGGAGGAAAAACAGGCAAATAAATCTAGAAGAAGGGACTCACACAAAAAAGGTGTCATGCGGGACTTTCTCTTCATTATTTGAGGAAATCCTCACCAGGCTGACTTTTAGTTTTATTGGAATGTTCTCTTTATTTATATAAAGCTTCCCATAAGAAACAAATATGTGAGCATAGGTATACAATGCCTGGCATATAATGGGTGGTTAAAAATGATTGTTGATGAATATAAATTCATATATATGTATATATACAAAGTAATATAAGTGTATGGTGATTTTTTAAGCAACTGCAAATAATTTAAAGAGTATGCAACAATCCATGTATAGCAATTTAAAAAAAAAAATACTCCCTCAAGGGGAAAATCCCAAATGGAAAAACATTCTCTATTGTCATGCATGACCTAAGATGAATGAAATATACAAACATAGACGTTCAACATATTTAAAGAACTATACTCATATTTTCAACAAAACTCTTGCAAACAAGGAAATAAACACTGGAACGGAAAAATCCCAGGTGTGGTACAGCAGAGATTATAATTAAGAAACCCTTAACTTAACAGATGGATTTTCTTGGGGGGCGGTGAACACAACAGACCATAATTCAAAAGTATTCTTAAGTAAAAAGCTATGACTTCTACAGAATGTGGAGGCCTAATGTGGTCTCCTCCTTCCTCCTTCCTCAGTAATAGGAAATTAAAGGTCATGAAGGGAAAAAAAAATTTTGGTTGAGTCTTTAGGAAGTGAGGTTAATAAGCCTTAGGCCTTTCTGATCATATGTCATGAATATCACTGAAACTTTAGTTCTCTCCTGTGTTGGAAAGAAACTTTGTAGGTATTAAACCACTGAACCAATAGTATTTAGACAAATTACTCATAGCCTCAGAACTTTGACATCTTTTTTCCATCATCAATACCCTCTTTAGCAGGGCTCATTGTTGTTAAACCTTACATTTTGAAACTTTCTATGACCCACATAGGAATATATTTCTTGCTTCGAGTTTCTTAATATGAAACACAAACAATATTTACCAAAAATGTGTTTCAACTAAGTGATAGAAAAATACAGAGTTTAACTGGCATCTACTTCAGATATGTATGTTAGAGAGGGAGAGGGGTGGTAAAAAGACAGAGAGGTAGAGGTAGAGAAGTAGAGAGAAAGGAGAGGAGATGGGTTAGACCAGGGGTGGGGAACCTGAGGCCTCAAGGCCACATATGGCCCTCTAGGTCCTAAAGTGCAGCCCTTTGACTGAATCCAAATTTCACAGAACTAATCCCCTTGATAAAAGGATTTGTTCTGTAAAACTTTGACAAAAGGCAGCACCCAAGGACCAAGGCCGCAGGTTCCCCACCCCTGGGTTAGACTGTGTTCCATCCCCTCAGATCTATATTCATTGTTATCTCTTTGCGTCCCTATCCTGCCCTTTGAATCATGTCTAGAATGAAAAAAGTATTTTATGAACTTATCCCTTTGGAAAATTGTCTTTTGTTCCCCACACCAATCCATCCTCTATTCAGCCACTAAAGTGATTTTACTAAAGCACAGGTCCAACCACGTCACACAGACACACAGAGAGATATGCACACACAAGTGTACACACAGACACACAAATGCATACACAGACACGGACACACATACACACACACACACATTCAATAAACCTCAGGGACTTCTTATTGCCTCCAGGAGCAAATGCAGAACAATCTGGCATTCAAAGCCCTTCATATCTATCTCCTCTATCTTTCTAGTCTTCTCACACCTCATTCCCCAGCATGTACTTTGACACAGTAATACTGGGTCCCTGGCTGTTCTTCACACAAGACACTCCAACTCTCTGATTTGGACATTATCTGTTGGCTGTCCGCCATGACTGGAACTCGATGTCTCCTCCACACAGACTACTGACCTCCCTGGTTTCCTTTCGGTACAAACTAAAATCCAGCTTTTTATACCTGGGATGGTAGAGTCAATGCTTTCTACCTTTCAGCAAACCCACAAAGTTCTACCTTAGTTATGACTCTGAATTGCTCTATTCCAGTCTGTTATAGAACAGTTAACTAATTAAAAATTGGTTTGGGATATATCAAATATACTAGTTTCTAGGCTTTCATGTTGGTTAAAAAAACAGATACAAAACTTTTGTTGTATTCTGTTACATTTTGAATAAACCAAACAGAATGAGCAGGGCCTTCCAGACTTTAAAACATAGCCAAGTTGTAGTCATTGCTAATGTTTCCACGCGAATAGTCATTTTAAGAAATATTCCCTTTGCCTGTTATAAATTTAAATTGCCTTTACCACATGTGCTTCCTAAACCTAGAGTGAATGTTGCCCAGCAGTGCAGGTGTATGGGGGAAATTGCCAGATTTCAGGATCAAGGTCTTTGATTAACTACCAAATCTTTTCATTTCCATCCTTTCTTCTATTATTTCTAACCTCAAACTCTAACCCTAACTCTAAGGTGTGTGTGTGTGTGTGTGTGTGTTTGCATGGGGGTTGGGGAAAAGGAGGGCATCCCAGAATCCAACTCCATTTTCAGTTGGTCAGCCCATATCCCAACCGCCCTCTTTCCTCCCTGATAAACTCAAAGCTTTTAAACAGAACTTAAAATTCTAGGGGCTTTCCTATCTTCCCTGACAGCCTCTAATCTGCAGCCTAACTTTCTTACTTGAAGCAGCAGAGACTTCCTCCTCCCCCACTGTCCTGTACGTCAAAATCATATCCTGCTTAAGAAAATCCTGCTAATACAAGCACTGTTGTTGTTATTAATTTGTTTCAGTTGGGTCACACTCTTTATGACCCCATTTGGGGTTTTCTTGGCAAAGATATTGAAGCAGTTTGCCATTTCCTTCTCCAGCTCATTTTACAGATGAGGAAACTGAGTCAAACAAGATCAAGTAATTTGCCTTGGGTCACACAGTTATTAAGTGTCTGAAGTTAGATTTGAACTCCGGAAAAGTAGTCTTCCTGACTCCAGGACCAGCACTCTATCCACTAGGTTACCTAGTTACCAATACAAGTATAATATCCAGAATAAAGAAGGCAATGATCGTACCACACTCTTTCCTAATGAGACTATATTAGAAATTAATATCTTCACTGTTAATAGGGGCAGCAACCATGATGTCCCCTTTTGGGCCCCTAGATCATGTCAAAAGAGGATCAGTTCAAGGAACCAGGAATGTTTAGCCTGGTAAAGGGAGTTAAGAGGGACAAGATAGAAGCTTTGAAGCATTTGAAGGGGTATCAATAGGAAAAAAGGATTAGACATATTCAGTTTAGGACAGAACTAGTTACAAGGAGGCTGATTTTGGCTCACCAAAAGAAGAAATATGAGAATGGAGCTTCTCTATCCTTTGCAAAGGTTCTAATGATCTATGAATATGGGGCACTATGTGCACTGTGTGTTTTGCTGAACTGCTCTTTTTTTCACTTCTCTTTTTCATTTCATTTTTAGGGTTAGCTCTCTAGATGAAGGAAGAGGGATATATTGGGAATGAAAGCAACATAAAAACAGATACACCAATTTTTTAAGGAATAGCAACTCAGTGAAGTGAATGCTTATGGGAAAATGAGCAGGACTTGGTGTTGCCTTCGATATGTATGGTGCAAATGACCAAAGACCAAAGGATGAGTCCACAATAGAGGGATCAGGGAAGAAATAAAAGGAAACCCCCATGGTCCGTAGTGTGAAGCTGGTGAAGAGAGGGGAAAGAAGCATTGATTTGAAATCCAAGAACCTAGGTTCATATTCTCACTCCTATTTCTGTGTGACCTTGGACAAGTTTGCAGTCAATAAACTGCATTAAGTTTACAGTTAATAAGCTGAGTGACTTCTTTCTAGATTTTTTTTCTTTTTCATAGTGAACTTAGCAATCATCAACAAATGCAAACATTCTAATATACAAAAAGACAAGAAGAAAGAAGATTGATAAGAAACTGCACTTCTGTCTTTCTTAAAAGAAATAAATTGTATGTATCTATAGGTGTGTTTATAAATATACTATGAGACTCGATTTCCTCATCTGTAAGATGGGAATGTTTATGCTACTCACACTAAAGGGATATCATGAGGAAAATGCTTTGCAAATTTTAAGGATCTAATTAAATGTGAATTATCTACTTAATTCAACAAACATTTATAAAGTAGCTTTGAGAATGATGTACTAGATTTTCAGGAAGCTATCAAAATGAAACTAAATTCAACTTCCATATGTTAATTGCTGATTGTTCCCAGTGCACTATGCTGGAGGAGTAGGGAAGACAGAAGGTTTAAATAAGACCAGTACCTGAGAAAGGAGTATATTCACAGGGTAACAGAATCTTGGCATTAAAGAGAACCTAAAATGCCAACTAGTCCAACTCACCTCTAAGTTAGAATGCACTAAATATAAATAAATTTAATTATATTTGTGTATATATAATATAAATAAATAAAATACTCAACACATGGTCTTTGTTTAAAGACTTCAAGAGGTTTAACCATTCCATATCTGGAACTGTACTCAAAAGTTCAGCAAACTGCATATACTGTTAGACTCAATGTTACTAATATTCTGGATATGTGCCCAAGAAGATGAAGGAGAGAGGAAAGGACTCATATTTACAAGAATCATGTTAGCAGCACTTTTTATTGTGGCAAAGAACTGGAAACAAATAGATGCCTATCAATTGGGGAATAGGTGGACAAATAGACCACATGAATGTAATAGAATACTGCTGTGCCAAAAAAATTATGAACGTAACATATTCTCAGAAATATGGAAAGACTTTTAAAAATATAAAACAAAATAAATGAAACCAGCAGAATAATTTATACAATATTCACAATAACAATATGAGAGGAAACAATTTGAACTTCCAGAACTCTGACTAAAGCAGATACCAATCATGATATCACAAGACTGATAATGAAACATACTTGTCCTCTTGGCAGAGAAATAATGAACCAGAGGTCCAGAAAGAGACATATATTCTCAGACATGACCAAAATATGTCCTCAGACAAAACCAATTTGTTTTGCCTGAGTATACACATTTGATGTGAGAGTACTTCTGTTTGGGAAGTGGGGGTGGGGGGAAGTAAGTTAATAAATTGATATAAGTTAATAAAGTGATATAAATGAAGAAAAGTGCATCAATTTAATTTTTTTAATTCACAGAAGAAAACAAAAAAGTACAGAAAGGGACACAAATAGAGTGATTTTGTTATTGCCTTGTAAACACACACACACACACATACATACATTCACATATGTATAGCATATGTGTGTGTGTGTGTACAGTGGAGCCAATGGGGAAAGAGAGATTGAAGTTGCATAAGAGAGATGATGATTAGAGTAAGGTTCTAGAAGAACCAGGAGGTGATGTCACCACAATAATATCTTGTATTTGTAAGGCACTTTTAACTTTTAAAACCAATCAATCAGCAAGTTTGTGATAAGCCTACTAGATTGAGAGATCAAGGGAATTCCATAGACACAGAATCACAGCTAGAAGACTGGGTATGTGGAAGGATGCCAAAAGCCTATAGAGTGATGTGTGAGGGAGTTTGGGGGAACCTGGAGCCCTAGAGGATTTGTAAGAGTGATTCAGAGACCGCTTGTAGGAGGACAGAGGAAGTCAAGAATATGAGGTTAAAAAGCATGACTCTGTATAGGAGACTGAGGGAGTGAAACACTCAGTACATGTTTAGGCTGAGAGAATTAGTGTGGGTTAATGCTGGAGGAAGTGCTAACTCTATGTTCTTATAATTTTATATGATCTTAAGATTAAATTGTATAGAAACAAATATGAAGTCATGTATCTAAGTTTGAAATGCCAACTGTATAAGTAAAAAAGAGGAGAAGCTTTGCTTGTCAGTAGGAAATAATTTTAAAAATCAAAAACGGAGCGTTTTGCTCGATCATAAACTCAACAGGAAACCAACAATTATGTTGAGTATGCTTTTTAAAAAGCCAGTGCAAACTTAGATTGTATTAATGGAAGCATAATATCCAGATCCTTGGGTAGTTATAATAATATCATTGTAATCTGTGTTTCTTAGACAACATCTGGAGTAATAAGAACAATAACAATAACAGTTAGCATTAATACAACCCTTTAATGTTTGCAAAGCACTTTACAAATAGTATTTCCTTTGATTCTCACAACAACCCTGGGAAGTAAGTGTCATTATTATCTTCATTTTATAAATGAGGAAAACTGAGGAAGATGCAAGTTAAGCGATTTACCCAGGTTCACACAGCTAGTAAGAGGTCGAATTAGAACTCAGATGATCCTGACCTCCAGGTCCAGTGTTCTATGCACTGTGCCACCAAGCTGCCAGAGTAATGTGTTTGTTTCTGGTAGACACATTTTAGTAGGAACATTCACAGATTACAGTGGATCCATAGGAATATAGCTAGGATGGTGAGCAGTCTGGAAAATCTTACATAAAGCATAGTAGATGAAATGGTACCGGGGAGCCTGTAGAATTAACAGCTGTGCTAAGATATTTGAAAGTCTGTTTAATAGAAGATGGAGTAGAAACATATTGCTCCAGGGAAGAGAATTAAAACCAATGAATGGATAGTACAGGACTGCAAAATCTACTTCGATATAAGGAAGGCTTTTTTATCTATCAGAGTTTCCCAGCAATGGGATGAACTGCCTCATGAGATAGTAAGTAAGCTCTACATATCAGAGCACTGGTAAAATAACCATCTATCATGAGAGGCTATGGAAGAGATCCCTACTGGAGGCACTTAGTTGGAATAGATGACCTTTAAAGACCTAAGATTGATAGCAGTCAATGATTCTCAGTGGATCCTCCATTCTGGCCCTCTAAAAAGACACTCCATCTCCCAACTCTGGGCATTTTTATTGACTGTTCTCCATGCATGGAACACTCTCCCTCCTCATCTCCACCTGCTGCCTCCCCTGGCTTCCTTCACATCTCAGCTAATATTCCATCTTCTACCTTCTACCCTAAACCCCCTTAATGCTACTGCCTTCCTTCTGAGATAACCTCCAAGTTATTCTATATAACTTGTTTGTACATAGTTTTTTGTATATTGTCTTCCCCATTAGAACAAGAACTCTTTTAGAACATGTGCTATTTCTTTTGCTTTTACTTGTATCCCCAGCTTTTGTCATAATTCATAGGACATTTTTGTTGCTGTTGAGTCATTTCAGTCATGTCTTAATAAATGTTTGCTGACAAAGTTTTTTTTTCCCCACTAATAAACATGTAGGTTAGTTTTGATTTGGTCCAACCATTCTAGAAAACAATTTTTGTTGTTCAGTCATGTCCAACTCTATGTGACCCCATTTAGGGTTTTCTTAGCAAAGATACTGAAGTGGTTTGCCATTCCCCTCTCCAGTTCATTTTACAGATGAGGAAACTGAGGCAAACAGATTTAAGTGACTTGTCCGGGATCACACACCTAGTGTCTGAGGTCATATTTGAATTCATGAAGATGTGTCATCCTGATTCCAGGTCAGGCACTCTGTCCATTGTGCCACCTGGCCACAACTAAGAATTGAATTAGAAATATAGGAAAAAAAGTGACTAAATTCTTCTTAACTTCTGATCCAGGAATCCAGCTACTGGGAAGTTCAAGGAGTTGAAAGACAGAAAGAATGCTCTCATGTATCCCAAAATGTTCATAGTAGTACTTTGTAAAATAGCATAGAACTAAAAACAAAATAGGCATCCTTCATCTAGGAGTGGCCAAACAAATTGTGTTATATTAATAATATGCAGAGGCTCTTAACCTCAGGTCCATAAACTTTTTTTTCCTATTTTGACAACCTTACTTCAATATAATCAATTTCATTTTTAGTATTATGTGTTTTATTTTATACATCTAAAAAGTATTCTGAGAAGGGATGTATATTCACCAGGCAACCAGAGGGGAACCATAACAAAAACAGTTTAAGAGCCCTTTTTTTAAATAATATTATCCTACCATAACAAATGACAGTAAAAGTTGTACATTGTACTGGAAAGATAGCTGTATCCATTATCTTTTGTCTCTGACATCTAGCGGCTAGGTGACCCTTGGCAAATCATTTAACCTCTCAGGGCCTCAAACAACTCTCTAAGGTTGTCAGCTTCAGAGATGGTGCCAACCTGCATGGGTAGATAGAATTTTTTCACCCTAAACCAATGAAATTGCAATTCAGATCAAAACAAGAATTGACAAACACCAAGAATTTAGAGAAACTTGGGAAAGCCTGTAGGAGCTGATACAGTGTAAAGAAAACAGAACCAATAAAATATTCACTCACTCCCTCTCTCTCTCTCTCTTTCCTCCTCTCCATACACACACACACACACACACACACACACACACACACACGTGTATATATCCATACATACATATACATGCATAGGCATATATGTATATATGTATAGGCGCATATATGTCTACACAGGTATGTGCATGTGTGTGTTGTATATCTATACATATATGTATATCCAGACACATATATATAATAACTACAATAATGGAGCAAAAAATAAAGCAGAATGATATCTAATTATAATGACTAATCTGGAAAAGAAATATGGAAATTTACCTCCCTCCTTTTCCTGGAGAATTTGGGGACTATCTACAAGGAACACCGCATACACGATCACACACAGTCAATTTGTTGGCCAATTTTCTTTAACTGTTTTTTTGTTATAATAGAAAGGATATATGAAGAAATACACTATCTCCAGAGAAAGAACTGATAAATAGAAATATGTACAGAATAATTTTGCATATATCTACCTATTTGTGTCTAATGGTAGCCATCTTGGAGAAGGGAGAAAAAAAGGAAAAAAAAAAGAAAAAAGGACTGTAATTTACATGATAACTTCATTATATATTTAAAAGGAATAGCAAAGTGTACGTAATAGATTTGTAGTTTCATGTACAATATTATGCTATGTTACGAAAATATTTGTTTTATCCCTTAAATTAAAAATAAAACTAATCAATTTTTTAAAAGAGAAGGTTTACTAAGGTAGGTGAACTAGGTAAATCAGGGAATGACTGTGATCTAAAAACAAAAATAAATAAAACCATGTTATCTGGTAGTCACTAAAATAAAAAAGAGAAATCATCAGTTTTTTGAGAATTTTGAAGTAATTTAAATTTTTTTAGGAACCAAAAAAGACAAGAAAAAAACTGGCTGTGAGAATGAGATGAGATAATGTTTGGAAAAGCACTTTGCTAAGCTTAAGCTACTATAAAAATATTAGCTTTTTATTATTATTATTATTATTTCTCATAATGTTGACTATTCAGCACTAGGTCAGGCACAAATTTCAAATGTATATATTCAAAATATAATTTTATTACTAAATTTAAACTAGTAACTGATTTGTACATTTTCACTACAAAAGAGAATCAGTGAGTGGTTGGGTAAAGGAACAAGATGACAGAATATTTTTGAGAAAGTCAAGAGAAGGAGATTATATGTCTTAACTTGCTGAAACATGAATTCTTCCTCATTTCATACTTGGATTTAGCCTCAAGGTCAATCAATCAATAACATTTATTAAGTGCCTACTATGTGTCAGGCACTATGCTAAGCACTGGAGATGAAAAAAGAGGCAAAAGACAGTTCCTGCCCTCAAAGAGCTTACAACAGGGCTGGGGCACTTGCAGCCTTGAGGCCATATGTGTGACACTTGAAGACCTAGAGGGCCACATATGGTGGGGCCAGGGCAGGGTGGGGAGGAGATAACATGCAAACGAATATATACAAAGCAAGGTATATGAGGGATAAATAGGAAAATATTTAAAAGAGGGGAAACACTGGAATTCAGAGGGATTGAGGAAGGCTTCCTATAGAAGGTGGGATTTTAGTTGGGACTTAAAGGAAGCCAGGAAGGTCAGTAGTTAGAGCAGAGCATTCCACGCATGGAGGGACAGCCAGAGAGAATGCCCAGAGCCAAGAGATGGAGTGTCTTGTTTGTGGAACAGCCAGAAGGCCAGTGTCAACGGATTGAAGAGTAAATGTTGGGAAATAAAATGTGAGAAGACTGGAAAGGGGGCTGTGTTATGAAGAGTTTTGAATGCCAAACAGAGGGTTTTGTATTTGCTCCTAGAGGCAGTAAGATTCTAGATTGAATTCTAGACTCTACTGAAGAGGGGGAGTGCAGGGACACCATCAGATTCATGCTTTAGAAAAATAACTTTAATGACTGGAAAGTGGATTGGAGTGAGGAGAGACTTGAGGAGAGCAGACCTAAGTGAGGTAATGAGAGCCTGACAAAACATACAATGCACCAATTTTTTTTAACAAGTTTGGAATACACATCAATTATCTGTCAGTATGTGTGTAGGCCAAGGAAAAGATATTGATTTTCTTCAGGTTTTGAGTGCTACCATATACTGTACCAGAGCCAAAACTAGGACAGGGCAGGTAGACATTTTCCCCAGCTGCCAAATTTGAGGGGCATCACTTTTTCCCACAGCTAGTGATTGGGATCACAGACAATTCCGTTACTGGCATCACATATAAAAACAGCTGGAACATCAAAGGCATTTACCTATTTCCCCAACCACTTGTAGGCAGAGCTTTTTCCTGCTTGGCCCTAATTTCTCACACCTTTCAGTCTATTTTCTACACTCTTATTCTAGTAAGACATTGTTTAAGTCTTTAAAAAAAATTCTTATTTACATGCAAATTTCATAACAAAGCTTTTTGGAGGCAACGCTCCAGAAAACTTAAGTTAGAATAGCTAATGTATGTTGTAGGTAATTCCCATAAAACTTTTGCTGGAAAGTTTATAGACACATTCTCCATATGAGCTATCTTTGCAAGTGAACATGAAGATGGCCATATAAAGTTCAAAATGCACTACTAGTAATCAGTCAGCAAGCATTTATTTAGTGCCTACTATGTGCCAGGAAGTGAGGTTACAGGCAATAATGAAACCACTCCTGACCTCAAAAAACTAACAAAGTAAATCTAACCTAATTCTTTGAAGCCCTAGGCAAGATTTGATCCAGGGAGGAAAGCATTCCTCCCAACTTCCAATGCTGGAGGGGAAGATTTAAAGGGTAGCTTAAAAAATTTCAAGATCAAGGATCCATCCAAGACACCTTGGCGGTAGGGGAAGGTACCATATCAACCCAGAGGTGTTGTTAAAGGAATCTAGAGTACAAAAAGGAGGGGAGTTGAGAGAGCTGAGGATTTGGGTCAAACTGAGGGAGGTATCTTCCCAGGTCCCACTGTCATCGCTACCCACACATTCGTAGTAATTGTCCCTACTCCTTGGCTCATGCTACCATTCATGGTTTGGCCCTTGTCTTAGGGCCAGTGGCTCACCTCTTACTATTTCAAATTAGCGAAGTATCCCAGGTTGAGAAGAACTACATACCATACCTTCCCCAGTTGCCTCCTGGGATGGGAAGTGTTATCTATATCACGAATTCCAGGAAGCCATTGTTGAATCAGGATAACCTAGAAACGCCAGGAGTCCTACAAGGATGAGAGCAAGCATGTGAGAGCACATGTGTCGACAGATGCACACCTTTTTATTCCCTATTCCCTATTCAAATTTCCTTCCAGTTTCCCCATTGGTTGGGTACTATAGAGGTTACAGCCTATCCAAAGTACCTAATTTCCCCACGTGAGTCTCCACCCCTAATTACATCTCTCACTCCCCACAATTCCACGACCCTTGCCCTTATTTAATTTTGCCCTTATTTGGGTATGCCCACACCCCTTCTGCTTGGGATTCGGATGTGTTAATCTAACCTAACCTCTGAACCAGTTTTCACTGGTCAGTTCATTCACCTACCAACTCCACTTTAAGCTTCCTTTGTTCAACTTCACCCCAGCCCCAGACTGCACCCCTGTGAAAATGAAAACCAGCCATTTTCCACACTCCCTCCCAGTCCAAACTGACTCCAATGCTGTCACATAGGCATCCAATCCCTGATTGAGTGATATGTAGAAGCAACATCCCCAATCACATTTTCCACAGGGAGTATGAAGTCATGGAGGGTCCTTGTGATGACCAGAATCCCTAGGAAATAAGAAACCCTTCTTCTAGCATGATTGTACACAATGGTATGTGGCTTATAGGAAAAGTGGTATGATAGAGCCAGGGGCATGCTGGAGTCAGTTTTTACCATGACAGCCAATTGTTAAATTTTCCAATATGAGCATTTATATCTTGGAAACTGGCAAACGTTACAAATCAGGGCTTGATTTATTATTTTGGTGATTGTCTAGACTTAAGAAAGTCATGGAACAAATATCAATAATGAAGATTTCACTTAAACGTGTGTCATGCATATATATATATATTTGACAGTCAGTTGTGAAACATTCACCAGCACACCGCTCAGTAGAGAACAATGAAAGGAAGGGCATTATTGAGTCAGTTCTACTCCATCTTGGCTCTGCCCTGCTCTCTTCTCAAGGCTGGCCTCATAATCTTTCCCTAGGTCTTCATCCCAACCTGAACCGCTGCCTGGGCACCAAAAATCTTTATTATAGCTCTTACTAAGGACTGTGCTAAGTGCTTTTGTGTGAGGACACAGCAACATACAGTGGAACGAGCCCTAGAGTGGGAGTCTAGATACCGGGTTGGAATCCCACTCCTGCTACCGTGTGCCTTCAGACCTTCACCAGACTTACACTCATTCTGTCCATCTTTAAGATGAGGCAAGCTGGACTACATGATCTCTAAGGTCCCTTCCAGTTCTAACAATGTAGGAACCAATGATTAAAGATGAATATGAGCCATTGCCCCTGCCCTTCCTGCTCTAACTTATAATCTAGCTGGACAGAAAAGATCAACACATAGCACACAATGGTGAACAACGCAAGTTCTTGTGTATCTCTTAGCTCACCTCACCTTTACAACAACCCTGCATGGTAAGTAGGGTGGGTTACTATCCCGACTTGATTAATTAGGAAATAGGCACTAAGGGATCAAATGGCTTGCCTAAAATCATGCAGTGAGTTAGTGGAAGAACCTGGACTGGACTGAAAGTCTCCTGCGCCCCAATCTGACAGTATCCATTAACTACCATGTCTGTCAGGTTGACTTGAAGTGTTTCAGATGCTTGTGTAGGACCACTCTGCCATTTTATGGGTGTTTAACCTCGAATTTGTACGTTCAGGTTCTCCTAACAACCAAAGATATAATTCAAACAACAAAAGTGCTACTTCCAGAAAAGCCTTGCTCTTCAGTGTGCTTTGCATAGGAAATATCCAATAGGTTGTATTTAAAACTAATTGCTTTCATCGTATCACAGATTAGAACAATCTCATCTCTTCCTCATAACAAAACTGAAAAAAAAAAAGATTTCTTTGCATCACACTGGTGTAAGTCAGTGGACAAGCCTTTATCAATCATCTGCTATGTACCAGGCACTGTACTAAAGAACTGGAGATGCAAAGAAAAGCAAAAATAGTGCCTGTTCTGAAGGGGCACACAATCTAATGGAGATTCACAACATGCAAACAACTGTGTATAAATGAGATATATAGGAGAACTTGGATGTAATTTCAGAGTGAAGGCATCAGAATCAAGGGAATATTGGGATAGACTTCATGTAGAAGGTGGGATTTTAGCTGAGACTTGAAGGAAGCCAGGAGGCAGAGATGAGGAGAGAGAAAATTCAAGACATGTGAGACAGTCAATGGAAAGGTAAGAAATAAGGAGATCAAGAGAGAGAAGCAGCAAAAAAGGTCACTGTCCCTGGATTATAGAAAATATGGAAGAGAGTAAGGTATGAGAATACAGGAAAGGTAGCAAGGAGCCAGGTTATGAAGGACTTTCAAAACCAAATAGAGGCCAGAAAGATGATGTATAGTGTTTATCTCTGAAGACGCCATAGGAGAGTCATGGCAGAGGGTGATTATGTTATGCTGCCTTTCACACTCAAAATCAGGTTTTCTCACAACCAAACCCCACTCAGATGGATGGGATTTCGGCTAGCCAGAGGAACTAGGGAGCCTACTTCTTTGCCAAATCAGACTCTCCCATATGGCAGCATCTTTCCTGGGACAGCTGTTGGGCTGTGGCAATGACCTATTTCTAAAGCACTTAATACTTAAAGGGGTGTAGCCTACAGCATGTTGGTGGCTACATCTTTCAAGGCCAGACTGCTAAACTGAGCTGTATAATCACCAGGGTGATTCCCACTGCCCCTAGAGGCTCCCTACACTGAGCATCTGTCAAATCTCCACCAAGCATCTGGTCTTAAGTTAATTCTTGGGGGGTATGAAAATGGTGCCAATTTTACATGGCTTCTCTTCCTTTCAGAAATTCACCTAATGGATTGACAGGCAAAGCTGTAGCTCATCAAAAGCCAGAATAAATGTTTCAGTTGAATGGATTTATTTTGGCCTAGTTCTTATTCTGGGTTTCCATGAACTTGTTTTAAATATATATTATATTTCAGTATAATTGATTTCATTTGTAATCTTGTATATTTTTTATGCAATTAAAAACATTATTTGGAGAAGGGGTCCATAGGCTTCACAAGACTGCACAAAGGGTCTATGACACAAAAGAATTTTTTAAATAATATTTTATTTTTCCCCAATTACATGTAAAGACAATTTTTAACATTCATTTTTTTTAATTTTGAGTTCCAAATTTTCTCCCTCCCTTCCTCACCTTCCCTCTCCCTAAGACAGTAAGTAATTTGATATAGATAATACATGTGCAATCATGTAAAATATATTTCCATAATAATCTTGTTGTGAAAGAAAAAACAGACCAAAAGAAAAAAAAACATGAAAAAATAGAGTGAGAATAGTATGTTTCAATCTGCATTCAGACTCCATCACTTCTTTCTCTGGATGTGGATAGCAATTTTTATCTTGATTCTTTTGGAACTATCTTGGATCATGACACAAAAGATGTTAAGAACTCCTGGTGTATATCCTTAAAACTCTATCTTCCTGTAACTCGTTTTGAGCGAACTGAGGCAGCCACCTCTCTGTTCCTATTCATGTCCCCATGGTCAATGGATCCCTCTGTTCCTAATCATGACTTCTTCAGGACCCCATTGAAGGCAATTTTGCACCAGAACAATTTCAAGAGGAGAAAGTGGAGAAGTAGACTAGAGAGAGGAAAAATCTGCCTTTCCTTGAGAAACAGGAAATGCTAATACCTAGAGAGGACTGGGGAAGCCAGCCTGACTAGGTATGAGTAACAGTGTGTGAGACAAAAGCTTTCTGGGAACAAACAAGAACGTCACACAGGGTCATTGCTCCTTTCCTAAACACAGGCTCTGCCAGTTTAAAAAAAAAATAGGTGTAACTACATTTCCTAGGGTTATGCAAAAGGTTAGGCAAGGAGCTGATGATGTTAAAAGCTCCCGTGATTCCAAGATCTGTAAGCAGGGCTCATACAATTAACTCACAGTCCTTTTGACCTCATACACCCTGTGAGAGTGCAATCAATGCTTCAGATTAAAGTTAAGCACTTTAGAACTACCACTGATACAGAAGATACTGCTTTATAGGAGATGTTAATACTCTTGACCTAAGCATAGTTGAAAAACTGCAGCTCTGCACGATGTGGATATGCTTATAACATCACCTCAACAGAATATTCCAGGAAATGTCATTCGTATTTCCAGATATTGAACACAGTATTCAACCTGATGGAAAAAAAAACTCAGCCTTTTAGTTGAAAATATCAGAAACTCCTGTAATGATTGTGCTATATAATATTATTAACCTGGGAAAGTGATTCAGTGAAAAGAGCTCTGGCTTTCTTAGAAGTAAAAAGGCCTGGGTTCAAATTCCAGGTCTGCCCCTTATTATTATCAGTTTATTATTTGGGCAGCTAGGTGGCTCAGTGGTTAGAGTGCCAGGCCTGCCTGGAGTCAGGAAGACCCGACTTAAAATCTGGCCTCAGACACTTACTAGCTGTGTGATCCGAGGCTGGTCATTGCCTCAGTTTCCTCATATGTAAAATGAGCTGGAGAAGGAAATGGCAGACCATTCCAGTATCTTTGCCAAGAAAACCCCAAATGGGGTCAAAAAGAGTCAGACACGACCTAATTCATCAACAACAAATTATTTGGGCAAGTCACTTAACTTCGGGGCTCAGTTTCTTCATCTGTAAAATAATGGGGATGGACTGAATGTCCCCTAAAATGCCCTCTAGTTCTAAAAGTATGATCTCTTGCTGGGGCGGGGTAGCTGAGTATTGCTGGAGGGGATAGCTGAGTATGGATTCAAGAGACTAATCCTGGCAGTTGAGAATTGACTTGTAGAACAATACAGGGATGTCAGCTGAGCAATTTACCCAGAAGAGACTGGGGACAATCAGAGAAAGAGGACACCACCAGAAGGCAAAGAACTTCGGTGTCCTGGAGCACAAAGGCATAAGTTGGCCTGGCCACCCATGTTCCCCACATCTGTCTTATTAACATTGTACTCTATGTTTGCACACACTCTTCCCACAAATGTGTGAGTTAGAGGACAGTAAACTCCAGGTTAATGGGAAGAATGTTATATAACTCCTATTTTATACCATATTAGTAAATGCCTTGCTTTAAGCTAATTGTGTTTACTGACTGACTATTAAAAGTGAGTACTGGGGGCAGCTAGGTGGCACAGTGGATAGAGCACCAGCCCTGAACTCAAGAGTACCTGAGTTCAAATCCGACCTCAGATACATAACACTCACTAGCTGTGTGACTCTGGGCAAGTCACTTAACCCCAATTGCCTCACTAAAATAAATAAATAAATTAATTAATTAATTAATGAGTACACTAATGGGCAGCTAGGTGACATAGTAGATAGGCCTGGAGTCAGGAAGACCTGAGATCAAATCCAGCCTCAGACGCTTACTAGCTGTGTGATCCTGGGCAAGAAGTCACTTAACCCTGTTTGCCTCAGTTTCCTCATCTATAAAATGAGCTGGAGAAGAAAATGGAAAATCACTCCAGTATCTTTGCCAAGAAAACCTCAAATGGGGTCACAAAGAGTTGGACAGGACTGAATAATGACAACACTAATGGGGAATTGTGAACTATAATTTTAAGAGTATGGACCCACAGAGTATTTTGGAAGGTTGACACCCCACTTGCCCCTCCAGGAACCCAATCTGTGAGCTGTGAGTGCCAAATGGGGGGACAGGGGAGGGGAACCGAGCATAAAGGATTTTACATCTGAAATAGAAACATTTTGTCATCCCTCTCAACATCTCTTTTCCCAGTAAAGTTTATTTGACAGCCAGGAAAAAAGGATCAGACATTAAGTGTCATCTACATTATATCTCAACTATGACTCACCTAAGCCAAAGGTGAAATGACAGATGATATCTCAACTTGTGTGCCCTTCATAAAAATAAAAAAACAATAACAAACAACATGTTGCATTCTCCTACTATTCCTTTCCAACCCTCTCCTATATGCTACTGTAGACTCATAGAATATTAGAGCTGAAAGAATCTAAGCTTCTCTAAGGCAAAGAATGGTTTCGCTTTTGTCTTCAAATTGCCAGAACCTAGCATAATAACTGAAACATAGTAATTGATCTACTACTGTTTGTTGATTGATTGATCCAGGTCAACTCCCTAATTTTACAGGGGAGAGGCAATACAGGATTTATTTATTCAACAAATATCTGTTAAGTGCCTACTATGTGTCAGACACTGGGCTACACACTGGGGATATAAAAAGAGACAAAAGCCAGTTCCTGCCCTCAAGGGGCTTACAATTTAATGAGGGAGACAACATGCAAACAAATATATACAAAGCGTACTAAGTACAGTATAAATGGAAGATGAGGGAAGATTCTGCCATCAGAAAGGGTTAGGAAAAGCTTCCTGTAGAAGGTAGGATTTTAGGTAGGACTTAAACAAAGCCTGGGAAGTCAATGGTCCCAGTAGAGGAGGGAGAGCATTCCAGGCATGAGGGATAGCCAGAGAAAATACTCTGAGCCAAGAAATGGGAGTATCTGATTTATGGATTAGCCAGAAAGCCAGCGTCACTGGACTGAAGAGTATGTATTAGGCAGTAAGGTGTAAGAACACCAGAAAGGTAGGAGGGGGCTCTTATGAAGGGTTTTGAATGTCACACGGAGTAGTTTGTATGTGTTCCTGGAGGCAATAGGAAGCCACTGGAGTTTACTGAGTAGGAGGGAGGTGACATGATTAGACTTGTGATTTAGGAAAATCACTGCAGTGACTGAATAAAGAAAAGACTGGAGAGAGGAGAGACGTGAACCAGGCAGACCTACCAGCAGGCTGCTGCTTACTGTAATGGAAAGTACATTACATTTTATATTACATTCTAGTGTAGTGGAAAAAGCACTGAGCCATGTGTGGTAGTTCACATCTGTAATCCCAGCAGCTGGAGAAGCTGAGGAAGGATCTCTTGATCTGGAGTTCTCCAATATGGCAGGGGGCCATATTGATTTAGCATCCACAAAATGTTTGGGTCAGTACAATGGGCATCTGGGGAACAGGAGTCCACACACTAGGTTATCTAAAGAAGGGTAAACCAGCTCAGGTAGGAAGTCAAAATTTCCATGTTGATTCATAGTGAGATAGAGCAATGAGTAGTCCTTACATTCTATCTAGAGTGAAAGGAAGGAAGGGGGCAGCTAGGTGGTGCAGCCCTGAAGTCAGAAGGACCCAAGTTCAAAAATGGCCTCAGACCAAACACTTGATACTCAGTAGCTGTGTGACCCTGGGCAAGTCACTTAACCCCAATTGCCAAAAAAAAAAAAAAAAAAACAGAAAATACTATTTGAAGAGCAAGTAGAATACTGAATCCTGGATTTTGGGGGCAGCGAGGTGGCGCAGTAGATAGAGCACCGGCCCCAAAGTCAGGAGGACCTGAGTTTAGATCCGGCCTCAGACCAAACACTTAACACTTGCTAGCTGTGTGACTCTGGGCAAGTCACTTAACCCCAATTGCCTAAAAAAAAAAAAAAAGAAAGAAAGAAAGAAAAGAAAAAGAAAAAAAGAAAGGAAGTGTGTGGGACAGCGACTCTAACACAATTAAATTTAGAGACCTCTCAAGGAAGCAAAAAAAAAAAAAGTTACTTTTTATTACAATCTCGTGAGGAGGGGCATCTGCTCCCCCAGTTCACTACCAGCAGGAGAGAGACAGGCACAAAGGACTAGGTGAAATTACATACCATATCCCAACGAGCCTCCCACCCACCACTGTCCCTTAATTCCCATTGGTTGGGAGGCAGGGCTCACATTCTAAGCACGAAAATCTTCCCGGAAGACAAAGAACAAGGAAACAGGGCATAACTAGTCAAAATGTATTTGTCCTTATTTGGCAAACTGAACACTGATATGGCAGTAAAGGGGGCTTGATTCCATAGGATGAGTAAATTTCAGGAAAATGAAACTTAGGCCTGTTGGTTTTTTTCTTTGTTCTCTGGAGCCTGACTCCAGTTTCGAGACAGTCTCTCCCTCACCACCCTGAGAAGTCTTCACAACGTCTATACCCTACTCAGAAGGAAGGAAAGAAGAGGAGAGAAAGGAAGGGAGAAAAAGATATAAAGAGAAAGAGAAGGAAAAAGAGAAATAGAGAAAGATGGGGAAAGGGAGAAAGAAAGAAAGAGAGAAAGGAGGAAGTGAGAAAGAAGGGAAAGAGGGATTCACAGAAATATTCCATAGGATAGTTCCATTCTAAAAAGAAAAAGAGCCCTGAGGTATGGCTGGGGAAGATAGAATATAAGCTCCTCGAGGGCAGGGACTCTATCAGTTTCATCTTTGTATCCCACACTGCCTGACACATAGGTTAATAAACAATAAATGATTGTTGGTGGTGATGGGTTGATGTGGGCTTGGAGCTTTCTCTAAACAAAGGCAGTGGTATTCGCAGCTATAGAAGATAGTGACATTTATTTACCATCTGTTAAACAGTTCAACGTAGAAGCTGCCAGCAAGCCTCTCAGAATGTTATTGAAGACCTTTGGGACCTTCAAACAAAAAGTGGCAGGGAGTAAACAAGTTTGTTTTGTAAGGTAAACTTGACAGTAATAAACTCAAAGCCTTTGAAGTCAGAGGTAGTAAGGTCCCAGGCCCTGGATCACCCTAGCATCCTTTTCCCCAGAGGCGTCAAGGCCAAGAGTCTCTATGTTTCCTTATGATTTATCCTCTTGCATAAAGGATTGGAAAGGGAAAGGAAGGGGGAGGCCAACCCAGCAGGCCCAGTTTCCCTGTACTGGCACATGACACATGCTATTTACATCACAGTTTTACTTCAGAGAGGAGACACTGGAGAAGGCAGCAGATGTGAGAATGGTCTGGCTCTTCTAACTCCATCTTAGCTAATGAGCTGGAAGAGCCAGAATAGAATGACTCTTCTGGGAAGGATGGTCTTTGGTGCCTTTCCCTCATCTGAGTTTCCATTTTTAATAAGGCTCAACCTTTTGGTTAGAACAAAACTGTTTAGATCAGACATCACACCAAAGTGGAAAATTACTTGGGATTTCGAGTCTATTATCTTTATTCATAGCTTGTGACTTGTTTTAGTGGTGCCCAAGAGGGAGAAGTAAGATAAAGCAAGTTCTATAGGGACAGAGGTATAAAAAAACTGGTAGAGACCCTTCCATCTCTAAGATTCTATTTTTCTAGGAAATCTTTCTAGATTTTACTTTTATTGTTGATATGCCAAAAAATAAGTCCCATGGTAAGTTGTTATCATGGGTTAAGGACAGTGAGTTGCCTAGTGGAGTAAATGGAGGTGCTTACAAAATCCAAGCAGTAAGTAGAAAGTGTTGGCACATGTCATGACAGAGTAGCAATTAGGGATGAAGTAAAAAAAAAAAAGAAAGAAAGAAAGAAAGAAAGAAAGAAAGAAAGAAAGAAAGAAAGAAAGAAAGAAAGAAATGAACCTCCAAATGAAAAGGGCATATGCTGCTAAAAAAATTTTTTTCTGTTCCATAAATGAGTCACCTACCAGTAACTTTTTATCTCCTTTCATTATATAACTGCTGTCCCTGTACACAGAAATATAGTTCTGAAGAAAGTTTAAAATGCTAGGAAGACTGTGTTGCTGTTATAGGATGATGCCAGCCGTAAGACATTGCCGTCTCCCAACTGCTTCCCCTCACTTTTCTTCAGTTTAAGTTTAAAACAGTAGGTGCCCACACTCTAAAGCTTGAGCCGCATGGGGGGGTGGGTGTGGGGAAGAGTGGGAGGAGGGGGAGGAGGGATGGTAGAAACCAGGTTGGATCAGCCAGTCCCTTTCTCCCCTATGGGACCACAACTGCAACCCACACAAAGGTTGACTCTTGGAGACACCTTCTCCTCTCCCCATACAGGCAATTCTTTAAGTGCAGGCTATAGAGGACAACTTAATAGGAGCTTTTCCACACATACTCACATACCAACAGACACATACAAGTTATCACCATATTTCAAAGTAGCTTAAACGTTGAAACAAACTCAAAGTGTATGTGTTTATACGAGCATCTGTGTGTAGGTATGTGTGAATAACTTAAATTTATCTAGTGTTTTAAGGTTTGCAAAATACTTTACACAGATTATCTTATTTGCTTTAAAACATAAAAGCTCACAATCACCCTGTGAGGTAGATGCTGTCATTATCCCCATATTACAGATGGAGAAAATAAGGGGAAGAGAGGCTAAAAGACTTGTACAACAGCGCATAGCTAGTCAATGTCTCAGGCAGTATTCAAAGTCCTGGGTCCAACGTTCTATGTACTAGTGCCAGAGTGGGGAACCTTCGGCCCGAGGGCCACACGTGGCCTTTTGACTGAGTCCAAGTTTTACAGAACAAATCCTTTTATTAAGGGGATTTGTTCTGTGGAGTTTGGATTCAAAGGGCTGCACTTGAGGACCAAGAGGGCCACATGTGGCCTCAAGGCTGCAGGTTCTCCACCCCTGCACGAGGCCATCTAGCTGCCTCACAAGACAGGATTTATGATTTCACTCCTCTAGGAAACTCAAAATCATTCAGGCAGTCAACTTGAATTTATTAAGTACCTACTATGTGCCATCCAGGCTCTGGGCTAAGGGAATGAAAGCTCTTCATTAGCTCAGATCAGTACCTTTTCTGCAAGTTACAGTTTTAGAGAAATGCCCAACAATGTAAATGTTAAGTGACTTGCCTACATTTAATAAATATTGATAGATTAAATACATAGATACATAGACACACAGATAAACACGTAGATAGAGTGAGCACTTACTAACTAATTAAAAGCACTGTGTTAAGCTCTGGGGATACAAATATAAGTGAGAAAATTGTCATTATCCTCAGGAAACTTAAATTCTAATGAGGGAAAGAGCACTTAAAGGGGAACAAGAAAGGGAGGAGAGGTGGTATGTTTGGAGGAGACAAAGCTGCTGATGGGAAGGAGGAGGCAGCCAGAGCATTGAGCCAGGAATGAAGGGAAATGCAGCTGAGGTCCCTCCTGACATAGTGGTTGATGGAAGGAGTCACCAATCAGGAGAGTGAAGCCTCAAGGTAGAGGTTTCTATAGGGTGGGAAAACATCCATAGCCATCACTTTATCAGACCCAGAAAGCCAGAGAAGTGCTGTTTAAGCAAACAAGTAGTCAACAAGTATTTATTGAAAGTTTCCTGTGTTCCAGGCATTCTGCTAAACATTGAAAAAGAAAACCAAAACCAAAAACTTTTGCCCTCAAGAAGCTTATTTTCTAATAGAGAATACTCAATGTATGTAAATTAATGTATAAAAGATACATAAATAGAAATGAGAGGTAATATCTAACAGCTGGTAGGGAGAAAGGGGAATGAGAAACTCCTTGTTGCAATAAAAAAAATTGTGAGAAACTGAGGCACAAGATTCCAAGAATAATTAATTTATTAGCAAGTCTAGCAATTGCCAGTAAAAGAGGTCAATGGACCTATCAGTAGCCAAGGACTCATCTGACAAACAGCTTTTTATACAGTTGACATGAGGTCCAGTGATGCAAACTAAACTAAGACTGTACTGGGTCTAAAAGAAAAGCAAAGGGCAGGCTATACATTTTGCCTAATCATGTTGACTTGCAAGAGGGGGTTCTCCAGAATCCATAGCAATGGGGAAAACACAGAGTCAACATCCTCCATAAAATCCAATGCTAGATAATACTGCATACCAGAGAGTTTCAGTGCTAGGCAAGACATCTCCTGACCAGATTGCCTCATCTTCCATTCATCTTCATTATCTCCCTCATGAGAAAAGGTCACATTGAAATCCTTAAAACTAAGGAACCTAAACTCATACAACTCTGCTTTTGAGGCATATACAATTAAATCCAAATCTGATCCAGTTCCAGTGATTAACTAGAACTCTTAACCATTAATTAATCAATAAATCAATATCAAGTCTAAATTTCACACCTTCAGCAAGTATCATTTGAGCTAAATCTTGGAGTCACAAGTGAGGAAGAAGAGCATTCCCAGCATGGAAGACGGCTAGTACGAAAGCATAGATGAGAGATATGTAGAAGGTCTTGTGTGAGAAACAGTAAGTAAACTAGAATGGCTGCACCATAGAATATATAGAGGGGAGTAAAGTTTAATCAGACTAAGAAAGTAGGAAGGAATCAAGTTGTGAAGATACCTAAATGCCAAACAAAAGAGTTTATATCTGATCCTAGAAGTAAGAGAAAGGAAAAGGATTTTACTCATTTGAGGAGGGAAGAGGACAGTGACGTGATTTGCTAAGAAAATCACATAAATATGGAGGATGGATTCATGGAATGAAGTGGGGAGATACTTGAGGCAGAGAAACAAATCAGGAAATTGTAATAGTCCAGGAGAGAGATGATGAGAGTTTGAATTGGGGTGG
Source organism: Vombatus ursinus (assembly GCF_900497805.2). Classification (NCBI taxonomy): domain Eukaryota; kingdom Metazoa; phylum Chordata; class Mammalia; order Diprotodontia; family Vombatidae; genus Vombatus; species Vombatus ursinus. The sequence goes on along the minus strand of NW_020954572.1, from coordinate 13,529,171 downwards.
TAGCTATGGGTTATGGGCTGGGAGAACAGTAGCAGCCTTGACAGTAATAGAGAAGTTTCAAGGAAGAATCGATTGGTGGGTGGGGAGGAAAGAAGATAATGGATACTGTTTTGGATTTGTTGAGGTTGAGACGCCTCTGAGAAATCCAGTTTAAAACAAACAATAGGCATATAGCTGGTGATGCAGGCTGACTTCTGATGTCATAACAGCAAGTATCACCATGGCAAGAAGAACACAAAACATTGCACTCATTCTTATCAATCTCAGTCTTCATAGAGCAGACAAAGAAGGCTGCTGGTACTTGGAGTCAAAGGGACAAAATGCAGAAGAGAGAAGACAACACACTTTATTAACAAAGGTTTATTTTTTTGGCAATCATTCATTGGTG
>NW_020954572.1:13264200-13528773 GCF_900497805.2 Vombatus ursinus | reverse complement strand
TAGCTTTTCTCTAATAGTCAAGAATTTACTGAGAAGAGCTTGCTTAAGGTTCTAGTCACTCTGCTCTGTTACTAATTTGTCCTGCTAACCTGAGCAAAAACCTTTCATTTCTTCGGATCTCGGTTTTCTCATTCGTAAGTTGAGAAAGTCGATCCTTAAGGTCCCTTCTAGGTCTAGGGAAGGGAAAGAGATTGTAAGAACCACCAGATTCTTAACTAGACCACTTTTCATAGAGTATATCCTATTATCATCCTACCAAAAAAAAATCTTAGCCTGGGTTCCCTGAAAATGTATCATTTTCTCTTTGCACCCCAACCCTGACAAAAGATATTATTCCTCAAAGTCTCCCTCTGTTGAGGAAAGGTTTGTACCAACTTCAATGGTAGGGGGAGTTCTCTAAATTAATAAAATCATAGGTCCAGTCTTTATGATACACAGATGTGTGTGTATCCACATATCCACATCTGCACACATGTATGTGTGTATGTAATGCATACATATATATGATATATATATATGTGTCACACAGTAGAAAGAACATTCATCTTATTTGTAACCAGGGGACCAGGGTTCAAACATTAGCTCTCCTAAGTGATCAATAACAATCAAACAATCAATGACAATGAATACCAGTAATCTGTCAATAAAACTTGGTAACAATCTCCTCTCTGAGTCTCAATTTCCTCATTGGTAAAATAAGGCTAAAGAATCTCTAAGATATCCCCCCAATGCAAATCTTTAATCTAGTGATTAGCACTAAAACCAAACTTAAATAGAATTATTACTAACTAGGGTTGTTGGGGGGTAAATAGTTCATAACATTATACTTGAATGCTAGAAGGAACCATAGAGGTTTCTAATCTGACTCCTTCGTGGTACCATGGATCTAGAAGTGGAAGATACCTCAAAGACAACCTGGTACAATCCCTTTTACAGAGAAGGAAATTTAAGGTCCAAAGATGTTACTGTACTTTCCAAGGTCACACAGGTTGTGTCAGAGATGTGATTTGAACTCGGGTCCTCTGACATTCGTTGCATTACTCCTACTCTATTAACACCCTGTGTCTTAAGATTGCCCTTCTTCCTACACACCCTGAACAGAGCTTTATGGTAGAAAGAGTAAGAGCTCTGTCTCATAAAGCTGCCTTCACACACATACACACACACACACACACACACACACACACACACACACACAAAGCTGTCTTTTTTTTTTCACTTAAAGAACTTAAGGAAGGCAGCAAAGGAAAGCTAATAGGAATATTAATCACCTGTCTTAGGGTGAATTAATTCCTGGCTATCTGAGATTTTTTCAAAATTCCCCATTCCTCCCAGATTATCAAATATTCAAAGCTATTACTTTATTAATGGTCCCTAATTGAAGCAATTTTTAAATTCTAATGCTTAGATTTGTCAGGACCCCTACAGATGGGAAGGAGAGGAGATTAACAACAAAAGGATCTAAATATCATCCATGAGAGATTCAAAATGAATTTAAGGGGGGAAACAACACATTAAACATCAGTAAAGAAAACCCACTATCAACCTCAGAGCACCAGAAGTTATTGCTGGACTGTTGTCAAGGTATGGTACTGATTGTGACATCATAAATGTAGCAAGGACTTTGTCATAAAGGGAGGCAGACATAAGTACAAGTACAAGTATTTTGTTTTTTTAATTTTCCTTTCAAAGGGAAAGAAGCTTGAACTGTACAGATATTAAGGGGAAAGAACATTTGTGACTTAAATCAGGACTTCTGACAGTTTATTTATCAGATGAGAAAAACTATGAAGGTGAGTGTTTGTATCTCATTAGAAAGATGTGCCAGGACTTTCTACAGAGAAGGTGGGTGTTTTATTTTCAGTGCCTGCCCTCCCCACTTCTCTCTTCTCAGCACCTTTTAATATGAAGGACAGGGGTATCCTTCCTCACAGACACACATTGCTCTCATTTCCCAATCTCTTCTGTCACAGAGGAAAACAATTTGATCAGCTTCATGTATTACTCCTTCCAGTGGTATTTGTGTATTTAAGGAGGAGGAGCAAGAAGACCATGGAATGAATAGTTCTGGGTATTAGAAGGGTACTTTGCAGGGGCTGGGGAGAGCCTTCCTTCTATCTTTCATAAATTATGCTTATAGGCAACCACCATCCCTACCTATATTTGAGGATGGCTTATGAAAAAAATCAAAAGAAACTAAAAGGACAAAATCAGGCCATGAGGGATGGAGACCAAAGACTTTGGGGTTGGATCAAGAAAAGAGCAATTCTTTTATGAATTTTAACTCTTAAGTCATATTTCAGTTGTGATTCTAAATGATAAATCTATCACTTCACAGAAGGAAAGAAAAATAGCTGTTTTTTCTAAAGTTTCAAAGGTTTTATATGCTGGAAAAAAAAACATTCCATGAGAAAGGGATCTAGGATTAAGGCAAGTATCAAAGGTGATTAATGGACATCATCAATACCACCAAAATTCTATTTAAGTGAGTAAACTATCTTCTTACTAAAGTATTGGTTAGAATAAGTAATATAGCAAGAAAACTTGGATGAAACCATGACCTATGAAACAAAAAAAAAAGGTGGGGAGGGAAAAGGGGGTAAGGTAGCAACAACATAAAACTTGTAGATACCTAAAGGATATGGGTAACCTGAGGCAAGAAGAATTTCATATAATATCAAGGTCACAAAAAAAATCTGTTCATGATTAAGGGGAAAGTGGTATTCTTAGAGCTATTCCTGAAAGAGGTCTGTGTCATCACTGGCAGAAGTGACCAATTCTAGGCATCCTAGATCAGGGGAGTCAAACTCCAATGGAAACATAAGGATTCCTATTAGCAATACATACTGACTTAGAAAACCATATGTTGATATGTCCTACTGTAGTTTTATTTTATTAAATATTTCTCAGTTACATTTTAATCTGATTCCATTACTTAGTAATATTTGACATCTCCTTCTCAGATGAGTCAAAATATCTGTTGTCTGTGCTACCTTCTCCTCCAAGCCTCTTTCTTCATAATTCTGCCATTCGTCACATACCCAGAGCCCTCATAAAATCTAATATTTGGAACGTACCTGAGTTCAGCCTCCTTCCCAATGCAGGAATCCCTTCTATGATATCATTGACAGTCATGTAGGTTATGACTGAATACTTCCAGCTTAATACCTGATGAGGTGGCCTGCTCCACTGGGGGAAAATTTTCATCATTAGAAGGTTATTATTCTCAACTGAATCATCCCCCTTGTGATTTCTACTGATTGCTCCCAATTAAGGTCCCTAGAGCATCCCAGGAACTATAATGTTCCCCCACAACCACCTAAATTCTTCTCCTCTGCTGACTCAGTCCTGCCCCTTCAACCTCTCGTGTGGTATGATGTCCATACCCTTCACCATCTTAATCACTTCCCTCCAGATCAGGGGTTCCTAACTTGTATGTCATGGACCACTTTGGCAGTCTGATGAAGCCTATGTATGGTACCTTTTCACAGAATAATGTTTTTGAATAACTGAAGGAAATGTTAATTTTCAGTTAAAGGTTAGTGAAAATAAAGATATTTGTTTTTTCCATTCAAGTTCTTGGACCCCCTGAAATCTATCCAAAGACACTTGGAATCAATCCAAGGGCACTGAAATCTGTGGACCCCAAGTTAATAAGAACCCATGCTCTAGACAGCTCTAGTTTGACAATGTTCCCCTTTAAAATATTGTCATCCAAAAGTGTCCATAGTGCTCCAGGTACGTTCTAACCAACAGGAAGTCAGTTTGAAACATTAGCAAGGTCTCCTGTGTACTGTCTGCAATTATGAGATGAACATATTTTGTCTTGGGCTCTATCTATGGATCTTCTATTTCTTCACAGTCTCCCTACCCTTCAGTACTTCTAACTCATATCCCTTCCATATAGGTGGTCCAATATTCTTGTGTTCTTGACCTCCTTTGATCTGAACACTCCATTTTAATTAATGCTATTATGGAGGATGGGAGCAGAAACAGCCATTCGCAATAATAGAGGTTGACAGCAACTAACTCTGGCCAGACTATGGCTACACATAGTCATGGCATTTAAACAAAGGAGGCAAGGCAATCATTACTGGTATATCAAAGATACACTTCCTTCCAATTGTGTTGATTCACGTCCAGAATGAAAAGAGGGAAAGGAGTCAGGTAGGTTTTCAAAGCAATACAGTTGCAGTGGTTTAGGGTCCCTACTATGTATTTTTCTTCCTTGGTATGTCAGTATATTCTCCTGGGACATCACCCATTCTGGGGAGGGAATCACCTGTGTCTGTTAACTCCTGAGGACATCTCATACAACCTCAGAATATCAGAATTGGAAGAGCCTTCAGAGGCCTTCTAGTACAACCTGTACCCAAACAAAACCATCCTCTACCACATAACTGCAAAGTGATAGTGATCATTCAGCCTTTGCTTAAAATCTGGCAAAGTCATGTGGTCATGTTTCTTGAGAGTTTGGGCAGTCAACTGGGGCTTAATAAATTCTTATTTACTTGTTATGTCATTAGAATTAGGGAGTTTTAGTATGTGATAGTTCGCCTTCTGGTTCAGTCAAAGTCACAGACATTCTGAAAACAACATCTACTTTAAGGTTTACCAGAAAATGCTAGTAAGAGGAAAAAAACATAGCTTAACGATTCCATTAGCTTTCACAGCAGCCACATCACATTACTGGCTCATCACAAGTAATCAACTAAAATTTCCAGTTTTAGTTTTTACACCAACTACTATTCACCTGCTTAATTGATTTTTCTTAACTCTAGTGTAGAAATTTGTATTTAAACTTGCTCTATTTTCCTCTTCATCCACTAAAGTCCTCCTTCCTCATCACAGAATGGAGGGTAAACACTAGGCTTTTGACAGCTAAGCCATGGAGCATAAGTTCTGTCTGCCTCCACCTACCAAGTTGGAATGACCTTGAAGGATGGCCTGGTGGTATATCTGTTGTCTAAGGAACAGCCTAGCTAAGTTCAGAGAGACCCTTCACTAAGTTAGCAGGCAGGGAGATGACACTTTTGACCACAAGCAACTCTCCAAGACCATCTACTAAATTCCTAGAGGAGTTGCAATTTCTATCACTGGGAGAAATTCCCACAGTCATGAAAGCACAGATCCTTGAAGTATTCACATAAGATTTTCATCTTGCTCATTTCTGCCTATAGTTCTAGTCTGTAAATAGATAGATCTCTCTCTGGGTATAGGCCATTAGCTTTATTAACTTATCCCTCCCAACTTTGGGCAATCTAAAAATCTGATATCTGGTTACTGTTGGGGTTCCTTATTTCTCTAATACCTTTTCTTGCTCCCTCTCCAAATCTAGACCAATTTATTCTATGTCTCTTTTCTCTTAATCCTGTTTTCTTGAACAGGGAACAGCTACTAATCTGACAAAAATCTTAAGGGATTACATACTAGAGAGTATAGGTAACCCCCCACCAATATATATGTACACACACACATATATATATATATATATATATATCTCACACACCTTCTGGTCAACATGGGTATTTTAACAGATCCTGACTTCTGGAAAACAATACCTTAACTAAAGGGGATGACTTTAATTATCAAAATTTCAGGCACTGAGTCAGGGCAGTGAAGGAGCAAGAATTTGGGAGCCAACAAACTCTCAAATTACCCAAGGTAGGTGGCTGTCTGTCCTTATTCAGGCTTATAGGGTTCCAACTTTGACCACAAGATTTGCGGAATAAGTTCTGTCTAAAGAGGCTGAAGGAATAGGTCCAAGCTCTGAGAGACAGAAAGGATAATTAAGAGAGAGGAATACTCCTCAAAGAGAGATTTCTGAAGCAAGAGGTAACTCTAAAATCTTTTTTTTCTTTGTATATGGAGAGGTCATAATCCAAGGCTTTGTCATGTAAGGTAAGGAAGGATAGGAAGGGGAGGACCACACGTCATACATTTCAAAAAAAGAGAATGTAACATGAGTCATTCTTCCAGTGAGGCAGTTCTTGAAATCAAGAGGCAGTACAGTTTTAAGGATGAATCCACTAAAGTAGGAGAATGAAAAGGACCCTAAAGAAATGGAGAGGTGTGTCCATTACAACAAATAATACTTGACTACCACTCCTAATGAAAAATTCTGCTCCTGCAGGCTGATGAAAGTTTCAGAACAGGTAAGTGGTTCCAGCAGATATTTCTGGAATGTATTTGTGCTCTCAAAAGGCTCTCACTTCACATTTCGGGATGAGGTAAAATATTCGGCATGAAATCATATATTTGACACAGACAACAATCTTGTAAACCCAGTAACATAGTTCTCTGTGAGGGACTGTCTGATGTTGGCAGCTGCCAGTTGGGTGCTGTGGCATGGGTAAGGTAAGATCTGGGTATTTTGGAAGTCGAGGCAGGGACTGTGGTAGACAGAGTCATGTGTACTGGGATGGGCTGGATTCGGAAAAGCCATGAGGCAATTGGGCAGTGCTATGAGATAAGCTGGGTTCAAGGAAGTAGCCGAGCCTGAGCTCCTGAGGCAAGGGGCGGTGCCACGTGGGAGTGGGATGGCAGAGGACTGAGTTCCCTCTGCTTAGTCCCCTCCCTATATGCAACGTCATCCCCAGATGCCTCTTGTGACCTTCCTGACCTTGTGCAGCACTGACCCAGTCCCCTCCTGAGTCTGACTTCCTAGGTCACATACTCTTGTCTATGCGTCAATCCCAGATGCCTCCTTCCTGTATCCAATTCTGGCCTCCTACGTCACTCCCTCCCCCTTGGTGTGCTAAACTCAGACAGCCCCTTCCGGTATCTGACCCTACAATCATTGGCTAGTAGCGGGCTGGGGAGGAGGGGCTAAGTAGGTACTTAGGAACAAGCGTGGTCAGAACATACACGTGCGCTCTCCCCTGGCTCCTGCCTGTTGCTCTGGCCTTGCTGCTTGGGCTTGCTGTGATGGTTTGCTGTGTTGGCCTCTGAATAAAACTCTGGTGTTGGTGCCTCCTGATGGCTTGTCTCTGTGTGGTGATCCGGCTGAGGACCGAGGACCCAGGCATGGGTAAGACTCTGGCAGTGCTCTTCTTTTAAGAGAAGTGGGTACTGGCGCACGACTGGCAGAGGGCCAGCGTGCGGCCCGTATAGTTCTCAGTGTAATAAAAGATAGGAAATGAAGGTCCACAGGGGCAGAAAATTCAAACGTATTTCTTTGAGGAAAATCAGCAACCCAACCTCAGAGCCAATGAAATTCAGAGATGGTGGAAAGGTGAGTTGTCAAGTTCAGCTAAGTCAATGGTCCAAAAGGATTTAAGTCCAAAGAGAATTTGGATTGGTTATTTGTGATGCATTCCTACTGAAAGTTGGTGTTTCAAGAGGCAAGGTATGTAACCTTCTGTATCCTAAAAAGGTACAAGTAGCTTTGTACTTTAGAGAGACAACTTGGCAATCGGTCTAACTGAGAAAAACGTCTCAAAGAGACACCGTGGTCTTCAGAAGAAAGAACAGGTACAAATTTAAAGATTCTTAATGGAGAGAATTGGACGAATGGATTCAAATAATGAAAGTACCCAAAGGAGAATTGGAGAGTGAAAGTTTTCAGGAATATAGAATACCTTCCAAAGGCCCAAGAAATGAATAATTCTTTCAGGTGATGAATTGGAAACATTTATTCTGCTATTGGCGGGAGAGACAAATGAGACCAAAAGTATTTCAAAAAGAGATAGGTCTAATGTTTTTCAGAAGGAAGAAAGAAGAAATATGGCACAATAAGGACAAGATTGAATCTAAATAATGAGACCATTTAGAGGAGTCTAGATTATAAGCTTCCAAGATTCTAGAGATTGGACTAAAAAAGTGAAACAAATGCAAACCAAATGAAAGAGGTAGGTGTGTATGTCTTTCAGGAAGAGAAGGATATAATGATTTTTTTTTTAAAGGAAGAGGCAAGGACTGAAAGGAAGAAAGAAGGAAATAAGCATTTATTAAGCTCCTATTATATGTCAGGCACTGTGCTAAGTGCTTTACCAATATCTCATTTGATCCTCACAACAACCCTAAGAGATAGGTGCTATTATCCTTATTTCATAGTTGAGGAAACTGAGGCAGATAGTAATTTGCCTAAGGTCATATAGCTTGTGTGTGTGTGTATATGTATATGTGTGTGTGTGTATGTATGTGTACATATGTGGGTATGCATATATGTGTGTATGTGTATTGTGTATATGTGTATTATGTATATGTGTGTATATATATATATATATGTGTGTGTATACACATGCACATACACAGACGACAATCTTGTAAACCCAGTAACATAGTTCTCAGTGTGATAAAAGGTAGGAAATGAAGGTCCACAGGGGCAGAAAATTCAAACGTATTTCTTTGAGGAAAATCAGCAACCCAACCTCAGAGCCAATGAAATTCAGAGATGGTGGAAAGGTGAATTGTCAAGTTCAGCTAAGTCACATACACAGTATATGTGCATCTGAAGTTGGATTTGAACTCGAGTCTTCCTGACTTGAGGCCCAGAGCTCTGTCCACTGAGCAACCTAGCTGCCCCTGATTGGAGGCTCTCACCGCTGCATCACTCAACTAGATTGGAGATGAGAAAATTACCTAGTGCTTCAAGGTTAGCAAAGTACTTCGTGTACATTTTTCTCGTTTGACTTTTCACTACCTCATTGTAGAGGGAAGCTGGGTAGGGACTGTTGGCATTATCCCCCTTTTATAGACGAGGATATTAAGGTTCAGAAATTAAGCCACTTGTTCAAAAAGATATACGAGGATTCATAGTTCATAGAACAAGAGCTTTGGAAGGGACTTCAGAGGCCATTTAGCAGAACCCACTCATCTTACAGATGACGAAACATGCCAAGGAGAAGGGAAAGTTGGCTTTCCCTAAGTCAAAGTAAGCATCAAACACAAGATGTGAGCCTAAGTTCTCTGACTCAAAAACTGGTGCTTTTCCCCTTGAACACACTGCAAACTCAAGTCTGCTTTGACTCCAGTGTTAGCATTTTTTTTCCTCACTAGACCATACTTTCTGAGAAGGCAAGAAGAAAACTTTTTTTGATTAAAAATGGAGTAAATCCTACGCCCTCTATACAAGCACGGAAGTTGAGGTAAGCTTTCAGAGTTTGTTTGGATTGCTTTTGGTTTTTTGTTTTAATGTTAGATGTCCACCAGAATAAAATGCAGAAGTACTACTATTATGTCTAGACAGACAAAATACTATCAAGTTGGTGGAAGCGAAAACATTTTCTTGGGAAGTGGTAACCTTCAAGAAGAAAATGAAAAGGCATCAGTGAGCACATCCACATCCGAAAAGAAAAGGCAATTACTGATCTTCCTCTGGAAGAAAGAGTAGAAGGTAGGTGATAAAAAAAATTTTAGGAAATGACCATTTTAAAGTAAAAGGAAATTTATTTTTAATCTATTTCTCGACTTACCCCAACATTATTTCTGTTCACTTAAACAATTTACGAGGTGATGTTTTCTTTTTCTTTCAGATTAAATGCAACATTTTTAGCAAAAAAAAAAAAAAACAGTCCTTCTGCAATTAATACAAGATCCTTTCATCTCTATCTTCTCCAAATGAAATTTCAAGAACTAAAAAGACATATTCCCAAGATACTCCTGACTCTTTCCTTCTCACATCTGTTCAGGGCTTTTGTTATCAACACCTAAGGGGCACAACAGAAAATCACAGCCATTTCAGCATGTCCTTACAGGCCTCTACACCAAGAAACTAAGAGATGAGAAGAAATAAACACAAATACTTTGAGTAGTACAAGCACAAAGCACACAATAAAGAACTCGCACCATCTCAAATACGGTTGTTTTCAGATGATTCTGTCATTTTGAATGAAGTTCTGAGAAACGTACTCTCCGACATCACTGGGGAAAGCCTGGGGGGAAGGGGGGAAGAAGAAAGAAGGGAAATGTGGCACAAGGATCTTTTTCTTACCATTAAGGTCTTAGAAAGGTTCCCATCAAATTTATTTTTGTCTTTGGCTGCATTTAGTAGTGTTAGCTGAACATATCAGAGGTTGTTAATAGTATAGTATTGCCAATAGCATTTGTTCTTTACAAAATTCACAGAATTGACCCTGGGGTAATTAGAATTTAGTCTAAAGCTTGTCTAATGACCATAATTCATTATCACTTGGAATGTCTTTCCATTTTTAAAGAATAAGTTGATTATACTATTCCAAATAAATGACATCCTATTCCCCTTAAGTCTGAGACTACACTGTTTGGGTGGATGAAGAGAAACATTTTAGAGTAATTAAAATCCTGAATCATCTGATGGTTTCATTAGTTCCTGTAATTCTTGGGTGCTAGCTTATGTGTTGCAAGGGAAAAAAATCAAAGGAAAAACAAAATACTTGTGTTTCCTTGGTTATGTTCTAACAGGATCAGAGTATCTTTTAAGGGGGTTACAAATTTAAAAAAATAATAATACTAATTATTCGCCTATCCTTTCCCTTTTCCTTTTCTATCTCTGTTCCTTTTCATTTGGCATCTTTTAGTCACTTCTCTGAACCTCAGTACTAAAAGATTCTGTCGCAACATCCCTGTATCTGAAGCGCAACATATACAGCTCCACCTGTCCCCTTAACACATATAAATACATACAAGAGACTAATTCCACACTATTCTTCAAAATTCACTTTAATCTCATCCATGAATTTAATCATTCAACTAACATTCCTTGGATTTATCAACTACAAATAGGTGAAATGAAAAAAGTGTCACAGGGCAGGTTGGTGGCTCAGTGTGGATAGAGCACTGGCTCTGAAGTCAGGAGGACCTGAGTTCAAATCTGGTCTCAGATTAAACACTTGACACTTATTAGCTGTGTGACCCTGGGCAAGTCACTTAACCCCAAATTGCCTAAAAAATAAAAAAAATAATCTATAGTTTAAAAAAGGGGCAACTAGGTTATGTAGTGGCTAGAGCTCTGGCCTTGGAGTCAGGAGGACCTGAATTCAAATCCAACCTCTGACACTTGCAAGTCACTTAACCCTAATTGCCTCACACACACAAAAAAAAGTATCACACCAAAAAAAATCTCAGTTTTTGCAGGATTGCTTTAAGGTAGGAATTCTTAAATTGAGGTCCATGAACTTAAAAAAAAATTTTGATAGCCATTTCAATATAATTGGTTTCCCTTGTAATCCTGTGTTTAAACATTATTCTGAGAAAGGCTCCACTGGCTACCCCAGAATACAGGGGTCCATGACTAGCACCTAGTTGGAGAACTGAGATACTGCTTTGTGGAATGGCAACATAACCTTGAATTGTTACTGGATCCTGAGAGGTTATTGAAAATCTTGAATGAAATTTATGTGAATATTTTCTTTGCTTTACCAAGTGATACTAAAACTTTATATTAATGTAACCTGTATTCCAACATTCTAGGCTCTGGGCTTATGTAGTCACATAACTTTTCTCAGGCTCAGTTTCCTCATTTGTAAAATGGGGGTAATAATAGTACCTATCTCTGAGGATTATTGTGAATACCATATGACATAACATATATAAACCACTTTTACAAGACTTAAAGAGTTACATAAATATTAGCTATTTCTATCATTTCAGCTCTGGACTTACTTCATTGTTTCAAAGGAAAAGATTGAGTTACACTGATTTTGAGAAATTACAAGGCTGCTTTATTGACCCAAAGTTTCCCAAGAAAGCAATAAAACAAGCACTTACTGAACCCTACTATGTGCCAAGCACCATGCTAAGCTCTGAAGATACAAAAAAAAGGAGGGGGGGACATAAAATCAGTCCCTACTTTCAAACATCTCACCTTTTCAAAATTAATATTAGACTAGTGTTGTTATATAGCATTAAGATGTAGAATAATATGAATGCCTCTGCAGAACCAAAGATGCTATTACAGAGAGAGTCAGAACCACCAGGGAACCTCATTACCATGCTATGCCAATGAGTCTGTCCAGGCCCTTCATGGGAAGATTACAAAATTCCAAACCAACCCCATAAGCTCCTTAAGTTAATCAGGGAATTCTCTTGATTAACTTCCTACATTAAGTAAAAAAATAATCAATTTTTTAGGCAAAAGGAAATGCCTTGTTAATATATAATATGTCAACTTGTATCAGAGAATATTGTCAAAGAGGTAAATATATACATATATACACACTTATATACACATTTATACGTAGACATACACATACATAGACACATATTCTTTTATACACATGTATTCTTATATGTGTGTGTGTGTAAGTATGTATGTATAAAACCTGCTGAGTTTTTAAAAACTGGAAAATAAAACCCAACGGCAACCACCCTGGAAGTTACCCGATATAGTGTTATTTAATAACCAAGAGTTGTTAGTGCTTTGGATTCATTGGATGGAGCTAAAGAACAGCTGAAGTCAGTCAACAAACATGTATTAAGTACCTACTATGTGACAAGGAGGCAAAAGACAATCCCTGCCCTCCAATAGTTCACACTCTAATGAGGGAGACAAGAAGCAAACACATGTACTGAACAACAAAAACAAATATTTCTTGAGTTTACCTCATTAGGTGTTACCTTCTCTATACAAGGAAGGACTATGAAAATGAACTCTTTCAGATTTCCAAAATGTTTAATGATAATGGAATTTTGTTCTCTTAAATACGTTGCTAGAACTTACACTCCCAGTCCACAGAGACTGGAAACAGAGCTAAAATCCATCTTCTCTGCAGTGAATTAGCAATCAAAATAACTCCTTACCATGTAATTCAGGGAAAAGGCAGGAGGAATTCAATACCCCACCTGACCCCTTTGTTCCTCTGAACTCATACAGCTTTGGTTCTCGTGGGTGGCTAGTTAAAGGCAGAGGCAGAAATTGAAAACCTCATTTCCACTTGAATAGCACAAGGAAAAGGGCGACTGAGCAGAAGGGTGGCTTTCAAGTAAGGAAGACTTGGGTTCAAGTCCAGTTTCTGACAGATTAACTTAGGCATAGTGTTTCCAAGGTAAAGTTGAATCCTGGGTTTGAAATCAGAGGATCTGAAGTCTAACCTCAGCTCCATTACTTGCTACACATGTAGCTTCAGTTTCCTCATCTGTAAAATGAGAGTAGAATGATGCATCCCCATAAAGCCCTCCTAGCTCCAGGACTAAAATCCAATGGCCTTGTGATTATAAATTTAAAATGAGTCACCAATCTTTATCAGTGGAAGAGTTTTCCCACTGGAAATTCCCTACATTTTTGAAATCACTAGTCTGGATAAAACAAAACAAAAAGTAGAAGGAAAGGGAATGAATATCTAATTTCTCCTCCTCTTCTCTTCCTGGAATATAAATCAAATACAACTGAGTTATTTGATTGAGGCGAATAAATGCTACATGGAGAAGACCAAAGAAAGCACATGCTCCCTGTTATTCCTTATGAAGGACAGTGAGGTGGTGTAGGGGATAAGAGTGCTGGGCCTAGAGTTGGAAGACTCATCTTCATGAGTGCAAGTCTGGCCTCAGATACTTACTAGCTGTGTGACCCTGAGCAAGTCACTTAACCCTGTTGTCTCGGTTACCTCATCTGTAAAATGAGATGGAGAAGGAAATGGCAAATCATTCCAGTAGCTTTGGCAAGAAAACCCCAAATGGGGTCATAAAGTGTCATACATGACTGAAAATGACTGAAAAACAAAATTACTTATTAAAAATTCATTATAACCAGATCAACAAAATACTGTTTCAATAGACCGGTGAGATCAAACTCAAATAGAAATAAAAGACCACTAAACCACTATATAAGGATCCCTGTGACCTCATATTGACTTAGAAAATCACATATTAGCATTAGCCATATTCTAATATATTTTTTATTTATTTTGGCAAGTATTTCCCAATTATAATTAAATTCGGTTCCAGCTACACTCAAGAGTGTTGTGGGGCCACGATGCCACCAATGGTAGTGTATTTGACACCTTTGTTGTAGCCTACCATCTGTTAGGACACAAAAATACTTCATTACAAAGAACAACCCATTTCACTGTAATGAAACTTCACATGACAACTTGGAATTCTAAAGAGGGTAAGGATATGTTTGTAAAGAGAAACAAACTAAAAACTCACAAGCCTGGATTTGTAGACATCCCTAAGAGCTTTACCTCCTTGATTTTGTGTCATATGAGAGAAACAGGGCATTAAGGGCAAAGGGTCCATCCATCCTTCTAACAGTTTTTCAGCTGATACTGAATTTCCTGGAGTGAGGCAAGGGCAGACCAACTTTATCTTGTCTTTGGAGAGAGGTTGCCAAACATAGAGAGTGATGATCTGACTCCAGCAGCTAAGAAGACTTAGTTTTGATTTTGTAAACATAAAAGTTGAGTCTCTGCCCAGACCAACAGTAGAAGGAAAGAAGAAAAGATGGGAACAAGCCCTCCATCTGGGCAGGTGTTATTTGAGACCTTTTGTGCTTTCATTGTCTTTAACATCAAATAAGAGTTGAGTTGATGCTGACTGAATCCTTGACATATATGCATATAGTCTATTCACTTTTACAATGTCTTGTTTAAAAATATCTTCAATATGTTTTCCTCATGAGAGTTGATGGGGAAATGGCTCTTCTCAAGACTCATCTTCATTAGAGTACATCTTCATGTTTCTCTAGGAGATGGACAGAACATGGTGGGGATTCATAGAGAGGCAAAGATAGCTCAAGAATGTGGGTCACAAGATTGGCTTAAGAGAATTATCTTCTCCTCAAAGAAGAAGCTAGATTTTTAAAAAATAGAACAATAGATGAGGAACTATGAAAGGAAATCAATTACATTAAAATAAAAATGCATAGACCCACTAAAATCTATCAATGGACAATTTGAGGTCTATGGACTCTAGGTTTAAGAATCCCTTGGAGTAAAAAAATCACTTCAAAAGCTACAAGAAACTGAATGAAATGAAGCAAAAGATCAATAGAAGAAAAAGGTAAACAAAAAACTCCCTTAGGGTATTCCTAATAGGATTGGGGATGAGGTTAATGACAACAAAGGACCATACAGTTGGCCAACAATTGGTTCCTGCTCAAGCATCACTTAATGGTTACTTTTTGGGCCTTGATGGTTCGGAGTGAATGTAAATAGTAACTGTTTTTCTTTTGGCAAGAAACTATCCTAAGGGTCTCTCCCTTCCAGTTTGATTTTTTTTATTAAAGGGGCCATCTCTCGGCTCATGTCTTAAATAGACCTAGACCTCACCTTAAAAAGGCGGTCTCCCACTGCATACTAGCCCATCTCCAGTTGTCCTGATCCATATCTGGTCACTGGACCCAGATGGCTTTGGAGGAGAAAGTGAGGCTGGTGACTTTGCACAGACTTCCCTCACTGTAATCTAATTCACTTGCAAGTCATGGCATCAACTTCCTGATGTCATGGTCTTCTTCAAGAACAAAGGACAAACCACATGCAATTGGTCCCTCCATGAGTCAGTGCCAAGAGGGAAGGACTCAGATTCACCATTTGGAACTAAACCCAACAGGAGGGACTGGGAAGACACTTCTGTTCAACTCAGGAAAAAGCTTAAAGGTCACTTATACATAACTCTTTGACTGACCAAGACTGCAAGGGGAAGGGCCGGAAGGCTACCTTTGCCCAGTTTGGCTGTCATTCTATTTGATGACTATACACAGCAGGGGAAGGAACCATAGAGCACCTTTCCCCTGTTCAGTGTCTGTGCCATATAAGACAATATTTAAAGGGAATGGCCCAAAGGTCATTTTATCCTAGCTTAACTTGCACCTCATTCATGACTCTCACAAAACCGAAAGGCCCAGAAACTACTATCTATTCCAGGCTAAACATACATTCCTAGGTGACTCATAACAGATGTACACTTTGATCCTAGTAACCAATAACATGAAAGTGAGTACAGCAATTACAGAGCCAAGAGAAGTTCAGAAGAAATAAGTAATGGGGAAGGATGAGAGGTAAAACTTTTACCTACCATGCCAAGTGGAGAAACTGACAAGCAAAAGCAAGAAAATTCTTAATGCAATGAAGAAATACTATGGGTTAAGGATAAAACTTCTGAAGATGAGAATAATTCCATAGTAATATACTGTGACCCCAGAAAGAGAAAAGGAATGGCATGGGATGCTGAGATTGGATACAAAACCTAAAAGAAATGAAGAAAAAAGATGAAAAGATAAGTAATGGAATGAATGCTGTTGAACTTGGAAAGACAATCAGTAGCTTACAAGAGAAATTGGACAATCTTACCAATAGCAGTGAAAAACAGAATGAGGAAACAAAACTCAAAAACTCAATGAAATATCCAGAAAACTATGAGGAACAGAGCAAAAGACTATAAAACTGGAAGAAAATGTGCAATATCTCTTATTAAAAAAACTGACCTGCAAAATAGAATTAGAAGGCACAGTTTAAGAATCACTGAGCTCCTCAAAAAGTATGATGAAACAAAAGACATAGCATATTCCAACAACTATGGGAACCTGAGTGAACACAGATACAGTGCAAATAGCACTGGATCTAGAATCAGACAATATGGGTTAAAATCCTGCCTCCCCCCCTTCCCCTGCTTACTAGATGTATAATCTTAAGCAAATAACGTGAATTTTGGTATCCTTATGTGTAAAATGAGGGGCTGGAATAGAGGATCTCTAAGATCCTTTTTAACTCTAAAGCTGTAACCTTATGACACTGTGATCCTAGAGAATATATACTTATCACCCCTTTGAAAGAAGCTTTTTATTTGATACATCCAGAAATGTGACTACAAAAATTCTGGCCTTTTCAGGTCAATAAACAAAATAGAATTAAAAGTCATTAAGGAGAGGCAAATCAAGTAACAAAGAACTCCATCAGAATTAATGCATTACTTGGCAAATGGAAAAAAGGAAAGAAAAGATTGGGATAAAATATATTAAAAGGCAAAAAAGTGGGAGGGAGGCTCTATCCCCAATAATAATTCATTATGCAAAGCTGAGCATAAATTCTGTAGCAACACAAAGATATCTTTAAACTTAACATCTCTGATCAATACAATGATCCATGACAATCCTGAAAAATTCATGATGAAAAATGTTGTACAACTCCAGACAGAAAACTGATGGATTCTGTGTATAGATTGAAGCATTTTTTATTGATTCCTATTTATTATTATTCTATTTTTCTTGCTTTTGTTTTTTTTTTGCACAACATGGTTAATATGGAAATGTTTTTCATGATTTCATATGTATAATGGATATCATATTTCTTGCCTTCTCGATGGGTAGAGGAGGAGTGGAGGGAAGGAGTTGAAAATAAAAAATAAAAATTAAAGATATTTTAATATAATTAATGGCTTCCAAGCATTCTTGTTGAGAAAATCAGAACTAGGTAAAATCTTTAAAATATAAATGAAAGAAATTAAATAAACCTAGAAAGATAAATAAGTTTGTGCATCTTTAAAGGGCTAAATGATGAATAAATTTTAAGATCTTGAAAGGTGGAAAAGAAAGACTTATCCTTTCAGAATCCCAAGTATAGTGGCCAATGGCAAAACAAAGAAAGGGGCAGCTAGGTGGCACAGTGGATAGAGCACTGTGCTGGAGTCAGAAGGACCTGAGTTCAAATCCATCCTCAGACACTTGACACTTACTAGCTGTGTGACCCTGGGCAAGTCACTTAACCCTATTGCCTAGCAAGAAAAAAAAACAAAGAAAAAAAACAAAGAAAGACAAACTCAAGGTCTTGGATGAGGCAGAGGGAGAAACAAGGGATGAGAGAAAGAAGAGAATGAGATAAGATGAAAAGAATTAAAGAAATACATTAGGAAAGAAATGATAACTAAAGAAAAACTTATTTTCACAATCGAGGTGCCACAGTGGAATGTTAGTTAAGCACGAAAGTGAGGTTGGAAGACACAGGAATCTAATGAACCTCATTTTATTAGAATTAGGCAATGGAAAGTTGGTGGGAAAGAGTATAGTATAAAATATAGTAATATGGGGGAGGAAAGTGGTGGTTAAGGGAGGTGATATAGAGTTGGAGGAAGGAAAGTCATAAGCAAAACAAACTTCACCTGCAGAGAGATCAGATTACAAAAAAGAAGAGAGAGAAAGACAGAGAGAGAAAGCTTTGGAATTTGGAAGAAGAGAGATCAGGATCAGACATTCCAGGCATAGATAACTAGTACTAATTTCATTCCTGGAGTAACTAGGTGGCACAGCGGAAAGTAGTCAGGAAGACTCATCTTCCTAAGTTCAAATCTGGTCTTAGATACTTATTAGCTGTGTGACCTGAACAAGTCACTTAACCCTGTTTACCTCAGTTTCTTCATCTGTAAAATGAGCTACAGAAGGAAATGGCAAACCACTTCATTGTCTTTGCCAAGAAAACCCCAAATGGAGTCACAAAGAGGCAGACATGACTAAACAAAATTTCCTTCCTTCCCTCACCCTTACTTTTTTTCCCTGAAAGAGTGGAAAGATGGGCAAAATAAGGGAACATTGTAATAGTAGATGATGGAGGAAAAAACAAACATGAATGTGATGAACTCACTCATAAAAATGGAAGAGGATGGCAGAATGGGTCAGAAAGCAATATTTAAATATAAAGAAACAGAGTTCAAGTAAACGGAAGATGTTACTTTAATGTATTATGCCTCAACTGAATGCAAAACAGGGTTGGGTATTATGATTTCAGAAAAGTCAACATTATAAATAGACATGGGTAATGGAGATAAAAAGAGAAACCGCATTATGCTTAAAAATATTACTGCTAGTGAAACAATATCAATATTAAATATATATGTAATAAATAACATAGCATTCAAATACATAAAAGAAAACTGGATTATAGTAGAAAATAATTGTTAGAGATCTCAATGTGATCCCTTTCAGATCTAGACAAATGTAACAAAAAGATAATCAAGAAAGATGTTAAAGATCCTAATAGAATGCTAGAAAAATTTAATGTCATAGGTCTTTGGCAATCACTAAATTATAAGATATATAAGTTTTTAAAGTTTCAAATGGCACTTTTATAGAAATTAACTAGATGTTAGGGTATAAAAATTCAAACAATGGGAGAAAAGGCAGAAATATTAAACACATTCTTTACAGATAATAAAATAAAAATGCTAAATTGATAAGGGAAAATTTTAAAGGATTTAAAACTAAATGGAAACTAAATAATATCCTAAAGAGTAAGTGTAACAAAGAATAATAGAAATAATACTAAATATATTTTTAAAAAAAAATAGCAATCAGATAACATTTGGACAATGTGGCCAAAGAAGTCTCTAAATACATCACATCAAAAAAGGACATGAAGAAGAAATCAACAAATTGCAGATGTAACAAAAACCTAAAAATCCACTAATTATTAACCCAGAAGCAAAAAATCCAGAAATTCTGAAAATAAAAAATGCCCAAAAATTGAAAAAAAAACTTGACAAATAAAACTAAAAGCAAAACAAAAACAAAATAAAATATTAGCTAATGTGATTCATACACAGAGGAAAAACCACAGGAAAAAAAATCAAAATTGAAAGGAATACTGGAAAAGGAAAATCAAGGAAATCAAAGAAATTTTAAGAAACTATTTTTACCTAACTCTATGCTCCCAAAATTGAATGAATATTTATAAAAATGTAAAATTCCAGATTAATAGCAGCCTGGTTTCAGAAATAGAAATTAGAGGAGAAGCCAAGATGGTGGAGTACAGGCTGGGATCCAGCTGAACCCTCCAATATTACCCTCCAATAATTTTAAAATAACACTCCACATCAGGTTTTGGAGTGGCAGAGTCACAAAAGGTCACAGAAAGACATTTTTTCAAGTCTAAGACAATGGAAGGTTTGCAGAAAAAGTATATAATAACAGAATAAGCACAGGCCTGAAGTATGGCAGGAGCACCAATGGTGGGCCTTGGATAGCAGGAGCTTCAGGGGCTCTCAACCTAGAAAGGGTAAGAGGGTCAGGCAATCAGTCAGAAAGAGAGCACAAGGGACCCTTTGCTGGCATCTTTCCCAGGATAATACCACCTTAGAAGCATAGAAAACTTTCAGACCCCCAGAACTATCTCAGAAAACAGCAGCACAAAAAAAGCCTCAAGCTTAGCATAGTGCCTCCCCATCCCCAGATGAAGAGAGCCCAACTTTTAAATAAAGTTCAAAATCAAGAAATAGGGGAAATGGGCAAACAACAACAACAGCAACAAAAAGAACTTGACCATAAAAAGCCATTATGGAGGCAAGGAAGACCAAGATGCAAACTCAGAAGAAAATAACATGAAAACAGCTACAAGCAAAGCTAGAAGAATGCTTATTGGGCCAGCAAATATAATTGGCCAGAAAAAATTCCCGGAAGAATTAAAGAGATAAGAGTAGTACAAAAAAATGGTAAAAGAAATGAGAGTAATGCAAGTAAATTATGAAAACAGAATTAACAGCTTGGTAAAAGAGGAATAAAAAAAAATACTGAAGAAAATAACACCTGAAAAACAAAATTGGCCTAATGGTTAAAAAAAGAAAGGCAGAAAAATTCACTGAAGAAAAGAACTCCTTAGAAAACAGAATTGTCCAAATGGAAAAAGATATACAAGAGCTCAATGAAGAAAGTAATTCCTTAAAAATTAGAATTGGGCAAGCAGAAGCTAATGATTTTGTGAGAAGTCAAGAAACAGTAAAACAAAATCAAAAAAACAAAAAAATAGAAGAAAGTGTGAAATATCTCATTGGGAAAAAACTGAGCTGTAAAATAGATCCAGGAGAGATAATTTAAGAATTATTGAGCTACCTAAAAGGCATGATAAAAAGAAGTGCCTAGATATCATATTTCAAGAAATTATCTCATTCTCCAATTGATAAATGGTCAAAGGATATGAACAGTCAGGTTTCAGAGGAAGAAATTAAAGCTATCTATAGTAATTTGAAAAAATGCTCTAAATCACTATTGAGTAGAGAAATGCAAATCAAAACAACTCTGAGATACCGCTTCATACCTATCAGATTGGCTAATATGACAAAACAGGAAAATGATAAATGTTGGAGAAGATGTGGGAAAAGTATAACACTAGTCCATTGTTGGTTGGAGTTGTGAAACTGATCCAACCATTCTGGAGAACAATTTGAAACTATGCCCAAAGGGCTATAAAATTATTCATACCCTTTGACCCAGCAATACCACTTTTAGAGCTATATCCCAAAGAGATCATAAAAATGGGAAAATGACCCATATGTACAAAAATATTTGTAATAACTCTTTTTGTGGTGGCCAAGAATTGGGAATTGAGGGGATACCCATCAATTGGGGAATGACTGAACAATTTGTGATACATGAATGTAATGGAATACTATTGCACTATAAGAAATGCCCGGGAGAGTAGTTTCAGAAAAAGCATAGTAAGACCTATAC
Organism: Vombatus ursinus; assembly: GCF_900497805.2. Lineage (NCBI taxonomy): Eukaryota > Metazoa > Chordata > Mammalia > Diprotodontia > Vombatidae > Vombatus > Vombatus ursinus. The sequence continues at coordinate 13,507,424 of NW_020954572.1, read as the reverse complement.
AAACTGAAGCCAAGTGAGAAGAACTGGGAGATCATTGTGCATAGCAATAGCAATGTTGTGATGATGATCAGCTATGAAAGACTTGACTACTCTGATCAATACAATGATGAAAAAAAAATGCTATCTGCCTCTAGAGAGAGAACTGATGAACTCTGAGTGCAAATTGAAGTATAAGTTTCTTGTTTTATTTTTTTGCTTTTTTTTGCAATATGGCCAATATGGAAATATGTTTTGCATGATTTCAAATGTATAATTGATACCATATTGTTTGCCTTCTTAGTGGGTGGTGGAAAGGGTAGGAAGGAGTGAGAGAATCTGGAACTCAAATTTATAAAGAAAATTAAAAATAAAATCTATTTTAAATAAACTTTGAAAATAAAGAAAGAGAAATTAAATAAACCAGAAGTGAAATATTCTATTCGCTTTCCTCAACCAAAAAACAATAAATACCAGGCCCAGATTGACTTACAAATGACCTGTACATTTAAAGAGCAACTAGCCTCTTACACCGTTATACTTAATCCTGTCATACTTAATAGCTATGTGACCGTGAACAAGTTAATTAACCTCTTTGAGCCTCACTTTTTTCCACTCTGACATTGGAATCCATATAAGCCCATAAGCCTCTGGTAAGTCCCACTTATAACATGTGAGGCTGCTCCTGATCTGCCCCTCTTGCCAAACTGTTAATGACCCATCCCCGAAAATACACCAGAAAACGCTTTTTTTTTTAAAGTTACTTAACTGTGTATGCGTTGTCTCTGTCAGTTGTCACAGAAGAGTATAAGCTCCTTGAGGGAAGGGACTTCTAGAACACCCCCTGAAGTATGAGCATAAGCCCTGGTCCTTTATGGTAGACAACCCCTTGCAAAAGAACCTTCAAAACCAGAGACTTCTGATTTATCCCTTTGTGCTTCCTTCTGCCCCTAGTACAACCCACTTTGTCAAAAAGGATTGGCCAGCGAACAGCAAGAAATGTCCACTTCAATAGAGTTTAGAGAGATTACATCTACTCTAGTTCTTTTCTTTCACTCTTCTCAGTAGCTATGTGGTTTGGTAGAGGGACAGCTCTTCCACAGGCTTCTTGTAAAGGAGGGACAGGCTCTTCTCCTCCCCTCTCTTCAGTTTTGGCAGCTGCTCATATAAGGCAGCAGGAACATGTATTTGTCTAGGTGAGCCTGCAACTGGTTCTCAAAGACTCAGCTCCCTCTTCTGCTTTGTGTTTCTTTCCCTTAACACAGGTGACTAAATATCAGTCCTGAGATACAAGATTCTAGCCTTGGTAGTTACCTCAGACTGGAGAGGTCTGAAGTCATTGATAGGTTTAAGTAACTGGCAGCAGAAGGCGCTTCATGCAAGGTATTGGAAAAAGAGGAGGATCAGCCCAAGTCATGCCCTCACCTGACAAAAGTGATAGACCTCTTCAAATCCAGCCTCAGACACTTGACACTCACTAGCTGTGTGACCCTGGGCAAGTCACTTAATCCCAATTTTCTCACCAAAAATTTAAAAAAAAAGTGATAGACCTCTAAGGAGTTGCTTAGACAGTGCAGGGCAGGGTTATGATCAAATGACTGTTCAGCAAAAATAGAAAAATATTTTGCTTTGATGTTTTAAATCTCACTCTCCTGGGAGAGCATGAATTATGCATTACTGAATCATGTAATATTAGTCATTACACGTTTATAGGGCTTTTCAATTTTAAGCAATTCTTTTCTAGGACAGAAAAAAATAACTATTTGATACTCGATTTACTTTGTACTAGAACAGACCCTGATAATCTCTTCTGGGGAGATTAGAGACATGGGTCATACCTAAATTTTACATCATTTTCCCCCAGGGCTCCAGACTGGATATCAATAAGCATTTATTACGCACTTGCTTTGGTGATACATATGAAGACAAAATAAATAGTCTCTGCCTTCAAGGAACATATAAGACAGCTAAATAACATAGTAGAGTACTGAGCCTGGAATCAGGAAGACTTGAGGTCAAATATGACCTCAGACACTAGCTGCTTAACCCTGGTCAAGTACGTTTGCCCTATGTTTGGCTCTATTTCCTCAACTGCAAATTGGGAATAAAAAATAGCACCTAGTTTGCAGGGTTGTCGTGGAAGTCAAATGAGATAATATTTGTAATAGTACTTATGGCAAATAGTTTTGTTGTTGTTATTCTGTTGTGTTGAACTCTGTGACTTCATTTGGGTTTTCTTGGCAAAGATACTGGAGTGATTTGCCATTTCCTTCTCCAGGTCATTTTACAGATGAGGAAACCAAGGCAAACAGGGTTAAGTGACTTGCTCAGGGTCACACAGAGAGTAAGTGTCTAAGGTCAGATTTTAATTCAGGAAGATGAGTCTTCCTGACTCCAGGCCTGATGCTCTATCCACTGTGCCACCTAGCTACCCTATATGAAGATTCTATATAAATGTTTATCCCCTTTCCCTTACATTCTAACAGGGGAAGACAACCCATAAAAGGGATCTGGAAAAGGGCAGGCAGGGGAACATGTTGGCAAAGTCTGGAGAATAAAGAAAATGTCAGTGGGATAAGGGGGCCACAAGGGCAGAAGGAGAAATGTGTTGGGTCATGGTGAAGTCCAGCAAATACAAGATGACCGAACTGGACAACCTCTCAAAATGGGCAATCTAAGACGAACCCACCAATGGAAGAATGGGGCAACGAAGGCAGAGAGAGATGGCAGATGAGTCACAAAGGTTTAGTAATAAGCAAAGACAGATCAAGAAAAGCCTGACTCCTTTCTTTGGAACCAAGATCCCCCAACACTGAACCTGGTGTGTTTAAGCCCAGAACTAGTGATCCTTAGTGGGAAAGAACACTTCCAAATTATATACATATATACACATGTGCATAATAAGTGCTTATCAATTTTAATTAAATCCATAAAATGTGGATAATAATACTTGTAGCATTGACCTTGAGGGTTATAAGGCTCAAATGAGATAACATATAGCAAAGCATTTTTCAAAGCCCAAAACACTATGTAAATGTAATTGAGCATTATTTGTATAGATTTCTTATCTCACTTATTAGATTATCAGCTCCTTGAGGGCAAGGACTGCATAATCTTTCACTTTCATAACTTTAACACCAATGGCAAGTGCCTTGACCACATTAAGTAGAAATTTAACAAAGGCTAATTGCATTTATTCCAATGGAGAAATTATTCTACTTGATGTCGCTGCTAGTTTTGTATCCCTTTCTCCAAGTTTTCTTTTTCTTTTCTTCTAGTTTTATCTTCAAATGTTTTCCATTCTTTTCAATATTTATTGATATCTTTTGTTCTTATATCACTTTTACTTCCAAATATCATTACTCCCTTGATTTTCTCCAATGTTAGAAAGATAAGATAAAAAGAGAGAGAAAGCAATTCAGCAAAACTAATCAATGCATTAACTGAGTTTAAAAGTATATGCAGGGGGCAGCTAGGTGGCGCAGTGGATAGAGCACAGGCCCTGAAGTCGGGAGGACCTGAGTTCAAATCCAGGCTCAGACACATAACACTTACTAGCTGTGTGACCCTGGGCAAGTCACTTAACCCCAATTGCCTAAAAAACAAACAAACAAACAAAATAAAAAAAAAAGATTCAGTTGGGGCAGCTAGGTGGCACAGTGGATAGAGCACTGGCTCTGAAGTCAGGATGACCTGAGTTCAAATCCAGGCTCAGACACATAACACTTACTAGCTGTGTGACTTTGGGCAAGTCACTTAACCCCAATTGCCTCACCAAAAAAAAAACAAAAAAAAAAAACAAACCAAAAACTCAAAACAAAAAGTAAATGCAATATTCCACACTCACAGGCCTAAATCTCTACAAAGTTGGAAGAGAGGTACATTCTCCTCCCCTCTCTTCTTCAAGAATAAGTTTGATTATTATAATTGCACAAAATTCAGTTGTGGTTTTTGTTATTTTCCTTTATATTGTTGTATATTTTTTCCTGGTTCTGCTGACCTCATTTTGCTTCACTTCATGATGATTTAAACACCTAACAAAGTATATTCAGATCTTCAGCTCCACCTTCAAGGCCGCTTAGTCTTTCCAACAATTCTTCAGGGAATCCTACCTACTGTTAGTCACTCTCAATTACAATGTGAGCTCTTTGAGAACAGAGACTACTTTGCTTCTCTATTCATATCCCCAGTTTTAGCACAATTCTTGGCACATAGTAAGCACTTAACAGGGGCCACTAGGTGGTAAAGTGATTAGAGTGTTGGGCCTGGAGTTAGGAAGACTCATCTTCCCATGTTCAAATCTGGCCTCAGACACTAGCTGTGAGACCCTGGACAAGTCGCTTTACCCTGTTTGCCTCAGTTTCTTCATCTGGAAAAAGAGCTGGAGAAGGAAATGGCAAAGCACTCCAGCATTTTTGCCAAGAAAAATCCAAATGGGGCCAACAAGTGTCGGACACAACTGAATAACAAGCACTTAACAAATGCTTTTTCCATCCTATTGAGAGACAAATGATCTAGAAATTATGTAAATATAGATGTAATATCAGAGGTTTAAAAAAAACTGCCATACAAGATCAACTTAACATTGGGTAATGTATGGTTGAGTAAAAGGTCAAACAAAGCCCAGCAAACTGTTCCTCTGTCACCCACAAAGAGAACAAAGTAGCAGGAAGTTCAGTGTTAAAACATAAGAATGTGTTAAGGCCTGATTCCATCAGAATTAGAAACTTAAAGAAAAAAAACCTTCTGGCAGAAACTTTTCTTACTAAAGAAGAAATCCATAGAACTACACAAAACTATTTATTTTTTCTTTCCTTGAGGGAAGAAAAAAATTCTACAGTTTATTTTCTTTCCTTGAAATGAATAAGCATCAAGACCTAAAGAGGTCCCAGATGACACAGGGCTGCCAGTGGTTTTAAGCCAAGTTTCCAAAGTTTTATAAAAATCACTCCCGGGCCATATCAACAATGACGAAGTCAACAATAATTTGACCCTGCTGAAATTTGGTTCTGGAGGATTTTCCCACCTTCTTTCTATGACCATTGGAGAAAACTCTGTGGGTGGCCATATCTTAGCACATGCCCTGTAGTCCCAATTGTTCTTTCTAGATCAGAAGCAACCTTTACAATATATACTTTTTTGCTTTATGAACATTTATTTCCGATGGAAATACTATTGAGGCAAGTAGGTGGCACAGTGGGTAGAGTGCTGGATCTGGACTCACAAAGACCCAAGTTCAAATCCAGCCTCAGGCACTTATTAACTATGTGACTCCAGACAAATCACTTAACCTGTCTGCCTCAGTTTTCTCATCTGTAAAATGGGGGAGAGGGGTGGAGGCGAGGGGCCATGCAGAATTATAATAGCGCCTACCTCTCAGGGTGGTTTTGAGGAACAAATAGGATAATATTTGTAAAATGCTTTGCAAACTTTAAAGTAAATGCTAGCTATTACTAAACTGTTCAGGCCTGTGATTTTCCTCTGTGTAGGGAGCTCCCTGGTTGGAAATTCCCTCTATCAGTGCAGATCAGAGACTGTTCTGCAGTTTGGAGTCTTAGAGAGTTGCCTAGGCCACTGAAAGGTTAAGTGATTTGCACAAGGTCAAATAATTACTATGAGTCAGAGAGAGAACCTGAATGCAGATATTTGCTGAATTAATCTCCTTGTCCATCATTCCAATCTGATTCTTTATACTACAGTGAAGTCTTTTTTATCCAATCCCCACCTTCCAAGGACTCTGCCCTCTTAAATCTTTTGCAGGAATGGAATTTAATGACAAAGAAAAACACCTGACATTAAAAATCCTTTGAAAAAAACTGGTATCAATTCAGGTTTCCTGCTCTAATTAATAACCATTAACAAAGAGAGTACATTCCATTAACTCAAACTGCTAGAACATATTTCAGTTCTGAAATTGCCCATTAAATTTTTTAAACACTACCAAAAAATTTTTGACGGGATAATTCATCTAAGGAACTTCAAGAGCAGAAAGTCCTTCCACTTGTCTGCAATTTGTAAAACTGCCCAGGGAACAAAGGGGTTAAGTAACTGAAGTAGGCCTTGAGCCCAAGTTTTCCTGACTTGAAGGCTAGCTCTCCATCCACTGCACAAAGCTACAAGTTTTCTTTGCTTCATTAAAACTACCAAATAAAAGAGGAAAATCTGGGCCCCCAAATGTTTTAGTTACACTGTATATTTTTAAATATATACAGGAGGGTATGGCTCACACAGGCAGGTGTAATAACATCCCCTGTCCAACCAGGAAGTTAACATTCCATGCTTCTTGTAGCAGACAAAGAGAAAATTATTCAAGTACGCACCCATGCGGGGCCAAGCTTGTGCTAGATACAAACATTCATCTCCAAATGATGACCCAGTTAGTGAAATTATTTTCTTTCTACAGGACTCATATTTTCATGATTTTATGTGGGTCAGAACTCAGGATCAACTAGGAATTTATCAGGGAAAGTAGGGAGACAGTTGTTGAAGCCTGTTAGCATCAACTTTTTTCTGCTATTATGTATAATTACACTCAACCACCTAGCCAAAGTCAAAGCAAATACAAACAAAACAATAGAAATTCAGAAAGAAATCAAGTTGATAGCTAAACCACCTTCATCTAAAATCATTAAACCTCTCAGAAAAGGTAAACTCCTCTTTTTATATCCCTAGTACCCAGCACCAGTACCTGGTACTTAATGAATAGTTACTGATTAATTGATTTATCTTATACATTTGAAGATATTATTCTGAAAAAGGGTGCATAGGCTTCAGATTGCCATGACACACAAAAAGTTTGAACTCATGACCAAAAAAAAAAAGTTTAAGAACCACTGTTATAAAATTAAAAAAAAAAAAATGAACCACTGTTACATAAGTTACAAAGGAGTTGTTGATTTTTCCTCAGTGTAGGGCTTCCATATCATGGCTGATGATATTCCAAGTCTATACCCTATCATCTCTTCACCCCTCACAGTGGTTTCCATACATTAGGTGCTCATGGTTGAATGGAATGAGAACAAGAAATGGACAATGGCAGTATACAAATTGGCCAAATTGGCCTGGAGGAGAAGGAGAAGGGTGACACAGAATGAATTAACAAATCCAGGTAGGCGCCTGGATTGAAAAACTCATCTGGGGTGATTGAAGTACAAAGGGTGGTGATTGAAGTCCAAAGGTTAGAGAGAACCAGTCAAAAATAAATAAATAAATAAACAAATGTCATTATTGTCTTCCCTTTGCAGTGTTTTGTGTCTGTGGTTTGAGTATTTGTGCCTGAAAGGGGGAAGGGAAGCAGCTGAAATCCTTGTCATCTCCCATGATTTGCCACTTAGCTTTAGCTTACCAAGTGTGGTCATCCTTTTCCACAAGGTGGCAGAAAGAACACACACATAGAAAAACCCGAAGCCACAGAAAGTTTTTATTTTTTAAGTTAGTCCTTGGATTTAAAAACAACTAAAATTAAAAACCAACAACAATAACAAAAAAAAAAAACTTCACTCTTCAAAGACCTCACCTACATTATACTCTGTCATTCTAGTTATGCAATACTCTGTTTTACCTGACAAGAGAAACTTTTTACTGAAAGGAACACAAAATGTTTAAAAAAAAGAAAGAAAGAAAAGGCAGGCCAGGCCAATTATCCTCATTAGTCAGCAAAGACAGGGATTGCACAATTTTTTAGGTCATCAGTGAGTTATGCTAGCAAATAACCATGGCATTTTCCAACTTCAAATATATTCATTAATCAAAGTTCTCACTAATCTTCCACAAATCAGTCCCACCTTATAGTAATAGATCATGCTTTCCAAAGACTACAATGAATTTATGATAAATTTGCAATTTATAGTCATTCTACAGTAACCTTGTTGAGTTGTAGAGCCTACCCTGGGCTCTATCTTTTGGAAGGGGATGTCAGGGTGGCTCAAATTCTAATTCCTTACCTCAAATTCTAACTAGCCTTCTCAAATTCTAACTCCTTACCAAACTATAAATGCTTTGAGAATGAGAAGTTGATCCTGTGGATCAGAAAACCATAGACTTAAAGTTACAAGAGACCGCAGAGGTCATCTGGTCAAACCCCGTTATTTTATACACGAGAAATCTGAGGCCCAGAGAGGTTAAGTCATTTATTCAAGGTCATGCAGGTAGTCAATAGCAGACCTTAGATTGAATCCAGATTCTCTAAAGCCAAACCAAGCACTCTTTGCTCTGCCTTGTCCTCTGAGGAATTAGAATTAGGAATGTAAACTTATTAGAAGGAGAAATGACTCATTCTTTTGACTTGTATCCTCAGCACTCTTTCAATTCAATTCAATAAATATTTGTTAAGCACCTATTACATGCCATCCACTGTGCTAAGTGCTAGGCATACGAGGTAGTTTGTGCCCTCAAAGAGCTTACCATCCAATAATGTCTGGCACATTCGGAGTTTACTAGTTGTTGATTAATTGACTGATAAACATCCTAACTGCAGAGAGTTGCATCAGCAATAGGTAATGATTTACCAAGGAAATAGCACTTGTTTTTGAGTCAGATGACTTGGTTTTGAATCCTAACTCTGCAATTTACTCCTTGTGTGACCTTGGAAAGTCACTCACCCTCTCTTCACTTGTAAAAGGAGGGAGCTGGGTTAGATGGTCTCTAAGGTCCTTTCCAACTCATCATCTATGGTCCTATGAACTCATTAGTCTACTAACAAAAGAGATGGCTCTTCATCTATCATTGGTGGGAGAAATTAATTCTAGCTGTTTTGAAGTAAATCACTAGTCTTGTAGGTATCCAAATAACTGTTACTATTTGACAGAAAGTTAGACCCCAGAATACCATACCATGTTATTGTTGTTGTTCAGTTGTATCTCTTTGTGACCCCATGGATATATCCATAAGATTTTCTTGGCAAGGATACTGGAGTGGTTTGCCCTTTCCTTCTCCAGTGTGTCCCCATTTTACAGATGAGAAACTGCAGCAAATAGAGGGTTAAGGCAAATAGAGGTTGCAGAAGGCATTAATGGTTAAAATACTGGATCATCAACAAGCATTTTTTATTTTGTTTGTGTAAGGCAAAAATCAATACAAAGAAAGACAAAAACATGGAGCCTGCCCTCAAGAAGTTTTCACTCTAATGGGGAAAGACAGGGTGAATAACGCAGGTGATCTAGCAAAATTGTAACGTTTGTCTTCTGAGTTTTAGGTATACTCTTCCCTCCCCCCACCTCTTTCTCTGGGAGTTAGAGACCTTGAATCCTTTTCGTCCCCCTTTCCTCCCCCTCCCCCTATCAAAACCTGCCCTCCAGTAAGACCTAGTTAATAATTATTAAAGAGCTCAGCACAATTCCTAGCCCTACCTTACCTCTCCCAGGGATATTTGCGTTTTAAACCTCCTCTCTAATTAGGCAAAGTTCCCATCTTCTACATAAGGAATTTCAGGTATGAGTAAGTATATTAGCAGGATTTGGGAAATAAGGGCCCATTTCTATCCTGGGTCAGTGAGCAACTTTTTTAAAAACTCTGGAAGAATTGCAAATTTCCCCAGGAACCCTTCTCTTTTTTGCAAGCTAAACCCTAAATCTTTCTTCCTACTCAGCTCTTACAGGCAGGAGATGCTCCCCTGCTTTATTAAGCACAGACCACTATTTTTAGCAAAGAATAAAGAATGAGCAGCCTGTCTCCAGTGCTGGACTTGGGGGGGAAACGATGCATTGGGGGTTACTTTGATAATGAGGACATATCATTACACACTAGAGGGTGCCATTGCTATTCTCTGTCTAAGGAACTGTTGAGCCATGTAGAAGAGGGAAGTTTAGACACTAAGAAACAGGAAATACCCAACCTGGGACATGTCACCAGCCTTCTGGATGCTGAAAGATGATTCTAGGTGGGGCTGTGTTTGGGATATTTGTGTTTGTCTTACATAGAAATTCTTGAACTCTTGATTCTTTGCTCCCAATGCACTATATCTGCACCAGGGAACATTGCAGCCTTAGACCCGAGACATCCCACTCCCATCTCACTTCCTTAGCCACACCCCACTCCACCCCATCCGCCACCACCACCCCCCAAAAAAATCAGCCTAAGTGCAACAGATATTGAAGACTAAAGACCTTTGGGGGTGGGGGGAGAGATGTTCCAGGGTTGATTACATTTTAGGAAGAAGGCTGCCCCCAAGATGTACTTAATCATAGTCATCACCATGACTGGGCTTAAATTATTTAATCACTCTCTGCACAGGAGTAGAAAATTCTGTTTAGACAATCAAATGACAAACAGCATTGGGCAGAATTAGCCCCATCAAATGCAGGTGGTAAAGCTGGGAAATGCTTGATTTTTGTCCCCAGATTATTTTCAGTGGTACATACCCTTACTCCCTCTTTTTCAAGTACGGCTCCCCTCTGTGTGTCGTCTTCTCCCCCACTTCAGAATGTAAACTCTTTGAGGACAAAGGACCCATGGGCTACAACTTTGGAAATGAAACCCCCTTATACACATGCAATTAAATTTTCTCCCTCTCTCTCTCTCTCTCTCTCTCTCTCTCTCTCAGCAGCTTGATTGATTGAGTGGGGGTGGGAGGAAATCCATCTACAGGAGTTCTTAATGTGGGGTCCAGGTGAACTTGGTTTCTTTAAAATATATATATATTATATATATATGATAATGGCATTTCAGTAGAATTGCTTTCCTTTGTAGTCCTGTGTATTTTGTTTCATACATTTAAAAATATTATTCTGAGAAAGAGGTCTATAAGTTTCACCAGACCGCCAAAGGGGTCTATGATACCAAATAAAATAAAATAAATAAAAGCCCTGCTCTAAAACATCAAAAGGCCTTTTCTGTTTTTGAAGCCAAGTATGTAATAAATGGCTTTTAAACCAAAGAAAATTCCTTCCCTACTTTAAAAAAAAAAAGATAAATCTATAGGGGAAATGGCCTCAAAAAAAGGCACCTCTCACCTTACAGCAAAAAAGCAGTAAACATTCCCACGAGCAGAATCTGTCTGCTCAGAGAACAACACACTGGTGCTAATCCAAGAAGAAACAAACTGGGGTTTAGCACCCTTTGTTGGTGTGATTTGGGCAATCCTCACAAATGCTAATGAGCAACAGCTCCCTAATGCTAATCAGGAGAAAATACTTCCTCTGCCTTCCTAAGCAACTCAGCCCAGAAAACCATTGCAGTCTGAGCTGGAGGGGAGTGTCTTAGAGCTGGACGGGACCTTTGAGGTCAGTTGGACCAGCCTTCTCATTTCACACAGATCAAGCGCAGAAGAAGTTAAGCATGGACCTAGCTCAAGGTGTCTATTTCTGCAGTGTCAGGCCCAAGAGAAAAGAATCTGCCTCCATTTTGTTTTCATCTGCATCCTTGGGTAAGGGCAGAAATCCTGTGACCAGTGAGACAAGTGTTGAATCAGCCCGTAAGTAGGATGGCAGGGAATCCAAGGGACATATGGGTAATGCTCACTGCCTCCAGAGCTGTGTGTCCAGAGCTCTATCCTCCCCTGTAGAGCTCAAGGTCATAGGATCAAAGATTTAGAGCTAGAAGGAACCTCATAGGTCATTTGGTCTAAGTCTTTCATTTTCCAGAGGAAGAAACTGAGGCACAGGAGAGGTTAAATGACTTTCCTAAGGTCATTTAGGTTGGTTAGTAGCAGAATGAGAGTCAATGCTGTTACTCTAAATCCAATCTTTTCACTTTACCACAGGTTGGGAAAAGGACCAGAGGTAGATCTCTAACTGAATTTATTTGAAGGGTATAAATTGTGCATTTAAAATAGATAAAATCTGCCTTCAAATGGGTGTAATAGCGTGACTTTCCCCCAACCTGGCCTCCTTCCTTCCCCAAAGTCCAAGCTTCCCTCATCTCCAACACCTGGCTTACTGCCTTCCCTACCCCCAACCTGGGCCCCACCTGTCCTGCAGTTTAAATAGCTGCTAATGAGTGGAGATCACTACCCCACCCCCATCTCTTGGCTCTGATTCAGTGTGGCCAGGCCTGGGATAGAGCCAGCTAGAACAATCTCCATTCAAAGGGATCTGTGCAGGAAGTCAGTCACTCAGAGGTCTGATATGCAGGAAATATAGGGAATTGATACCAATATATAAGAACAAGAGCCTTTTCTTAATAAATAAATGATAAAAGGCTATGAAGAGGCAATTCTCAAGAGATTAAAGATTATCTACAACCATATGGAAAAAAATACTCCAAATCACTAATAAAGACAAATGCAAATTAAAATAATTCTGAGGTTCCATTTGACATCCATTAGATTGAAAAAATATGACCAAAGAAGGAAAGAAAATTACAATTGTTGAAGGGAAAATAGTCATGGTGGAGTTGTGAATTGGAAAGCAATTTAGAATTACACCCCCAAAATCACTCTTTTGGCCAGTTACACTATTCACAAAGAGGACTACACTCAAAGAGATCAAAGGAAAAAAAAAAGTACTCTTATGTACAAAAATACTTATAGAAGTGCTTTTTATGGTAGAAAAAACTGAAGACAAAGTGAATGCTGGAATGGCTGGACAAATTATAGTATGTGAATATAGTAGAAAATTTTGTGACATAAGAAATATGAAAGAGATCCAAAGAAAACTAAGAGAACTGATATAAAGAACTGATGAAGAATGAAATAATCAGAATCAGGAGAACAATTTATATAATGACTACAACATTGTAAAGGAAACCAACCGTGAGTTAAGAACTAGAATCAATGCAATGACCAGTAAAGATCCCAGACAAGTGATTCTATCCACTTCTTGGCAAAGAAGTGATGGCTACAGGTGAAGGATGAAGCATGTCTTCAAACATGTCTAATACGCAGAATTATTTTGGCTAACCTTGTTTGTTACAGGGAAAGCTTTTATTAATGGAGGGAAGAGGAGAGAGATGATAGTGATATCCCAAAAAGAGAGGGAAAAAAAGAAAAGATCAGTGGAATATTTTTTTAAATATGCAAAAAAGAGCAAAAGGAAATCTAAATAAGGACACAAATAAGGGCAGTCGCAATTAACTCACTAAGCTTTATTAAATATGTTTTAAAAATAAACTATACATAATAGATTCAAAATACCATGTTTAATCCTATTTTTCTATTCTCTGTATAAGGAAATACTGATGTGTTGATGTTCGTCAAATTCACAATAATAAAAAAGAACATTTAAAATGAAAAGAAGTCATAATTACATATATTACAGAGAATAAATTTCAATCTGAAAGGAGAAGCTTTATCTTGCAATGCAAAAGCAGAAAGTGAAAGAGTATCATACTAGACCCACTGTTTGAACTCATCAGACCTCTGAATGGTCTCTGAATCTGAGTTTCCCTCCTTGACTTTGGGCTAAACCAAAATTTCTGGATGAAGATAAGGGCAGGCTTATAAAGAGCTTTGAAATGACAAGTTGAGGGGAGAGGCAGGGAAAGAGTATCTCAATATCTCTGAGACCATTAGCTGAGACCAGTAACTGAGCCAAAAGACTATGATGGAAGGATCAGATAAGAACTCCTATCTTTAATCTGTGCACAGATTTATAATGTGACACTTTGCCCAAGAGTTCCAGGCATGATGCTGAGTTTAACATTAAAATGAAAACAGGAAGAGACACGATAGATCACAAAGGTGAAAGAGAGCTTTAAGAAGGTGAAAAAAGGCTGAGGCTCATACCAATTCACAAGTAAGGTGAAGATAGGTTAGATCAATTCAAAACTTTGGAGGTGTGCCTGTTTTGTTCTTTTGAGAAATGTATGTTATATGGGGCAAAGTCATCTGCTAATGAATGCACATATTGATAGATATAGATAGATGTGTGTATGTATATATTTATAGAGAGCTTATATTTGTATATAGCCTGTATATACATATGTATATATGTATATGTACATATATATTTAAATTTTTTACTCTTTTTTTTATTCTGCATTTGACAAACACCAATAAGTATAAACATCAACATCTGCAAATAAACGAAAAACAAGATTGTATATGAAACCACAAGTCTCCGTTATGTACAGCTTGGGGCTTTCTAAGTTCATAACAAATAAATTCAGTCTGTTGGCTCCTAAGCTGTCTTGGTTTCCCTGGGAATCTCCTTCTGAAGAATCCATCCATATGGAGATGTGTCCTGTTGTTCTGTCCTCCATCGACTATATTTCAAGATAATTCGTTGCTGTTGTTGTTGTTGGTAATTACATTATACTCTCTTGGCTGAGACTTCCTCTTAGTCACAGTACAAAGTGAGGGGGACCAAGCTTAGGGTCAGATAAACCTGAGGGTGTATTTCTAAGTTTTGTCACTTCCTAGAGGTTGTGATCACGGACAAATGACTTGACCTTTCTACGTCTGCTTTCCCATTTGTAAAATGGGGAAAATCATATTTTCACTATCTACTTCACAGGGTAATGGAGAGGAAAAGTGATGTGTAAATCCTACAGTGCCATAGAAATGTATTATTCCTTGTAAGTTTATGTGTTGTTGACAGAAGTCACCCCACCTTATTAACATGAGACTAAGGAGTCCTAAGCATACCACAGTTAAGTTCTACCCCCATACTTTTATTCATCCTATTTCCCCTACTACTTTAATTTTTTAATGGATTCGTGATCTCAGTGCCAAAGATACTCTGTACTCCATTGTAGCTCATAAACCATTCATATTCTCTCTTATCTGTGTCTTTTTTTTTTCAGTCCTCCACAGAGGAACTTTTGTGGATAGTTTTCTTTCAGTCATGTCCAACTCTTTGTGACCCTATTTCGGGTTTTCTAGACAAAGATACCAGAGTGGTTTTCATTTCCTTCTCCAGCTCATTTTACAGATAGGTAACTGAGGCAAACAGGGTTAAGTGACTTGCCCAAGGTCACACAACAAGGAAGTATCTGAGGCCAGATTTGAACTAAAAAAGATAAGTCTTCCTGACTCCAGGCCTGGCACTTTATCCACTGTACCACCTAGTTGCCCCTATAGTGGAACTAGATAATATGCTATTGGTAGAGAGATCACAAAACCACATAAAACAAATCCTGCTTAGCTTTACAGGACCCAGCCTGGGCCTCAAGACCTCCATGTGGGGTTCCCCCAATTAGTTCAGTCCACAATGACCTTACCTTTTTCTGTACTATCCTATGAATTATTTATGTCAACCATTCAGTATTTAATTGTATAGTCATGTTAGTTAACCTTCATGTGTGTGTGCATGTATCCTGTCATTACACTTAAGGTCTAATCCAGGGGTGGGGAACCTTCAGCCTGGAGGCCACAGGTGACCCTCTAGGTCCTCAAGTGTGGCCCTTTGACTGAATCCAAACTTCACAGAACAAATTCCCCTAATAAAAGGATTTATTCTGTGAAACTTGGATTCAGTTAATAAGCCACACCTGAGGACCTAGAGGGCCACATGCAGCCTCCAGGCTGCAGGTTCCCCACCCCTGGATCCAATCTCTGGAAGGAAAGGAAGCATAATATAGTAGAAAGAATAGTGAACAGGGAACTAAGAAACCAGGGTTCTGTTCCCAGCTAGCTGCTCCGAGACCTTGAGGAGAATCCTATCACCACTCCAAGTCCTGGAGTTTCCTTATCTAAGAAATGAGGGGATTGGGATATAGCTTAGTATAGTTGATAGTTAACTGGATTTCATGAACCTCCCATTTACTACAAATATTATCTCATTTGAGTGGGGAGAATGATTATTCTCTCTAAGGAACATCAAATAGGCAAATTTAGCTGAAACATAGATGGCAAAAACCAGAGTGATGTATAATAATAATGGAAATTAGGCTAGAGCCAAGTGAAGGGCTTTAATGCCCAACAGAGGTGTCTGTATTTTGTTATAGGGGAAATAGGGAATCATGGAAACTTCTTGAGTAGGAGAATGATCTATGCTTTAGAAATATCACTTAGGCATAAAATGATGTTTGAATACATGGGTGCTGATGAGATCACAAAGGGAGAGGATAGGGAGACTAAGATTCAAAGCCTAAGATTGCAGACACTCATGCTAAGGGGGTGGGAGGTGGATAGTGGTCTAGTCTAGTCTAAAGGAGACTGAGGAGCAATTAGATTGGGAACTGGGAAAGAGCAGTATGCTGGAGGCCAAGGAAGAAGAGAAGAGGTGGGTGACAGTTTCAAAAGCTGCAGAACAATCAAGGGTAATGAGGTCTAAGAAAAAAAAAACCATTGACTTAGCAGTTAACAGATTGATGATAACCTTGGAGAGAGGCATTTCAGTGGAGTGATTAGATCAGAAACCAGATTGCAAGGGGCTGAAGGGTGAGTGGGTGGTAAGGATATGAAGGAGGTAATTATGGCGGGTTCCTTGTAGAAGTTTGACAGGAAAGAGGAGGAAGGATATAGACCAGGAGTTTGAGGGGTTAGCTAAAATGAGTGAGAGTATTTTAAGAATGGAGGAGGAGGTGCTTGAAGATGACAAAGGCTGAGAACAGTCAATGTTGGAGAACCATGGAGAATCAACTGAAAACTAATTGAAACAATTAACATTTTCAGCCAAGTGGCAGGATATAAAATAAACCCACACAAATCATCAGCATTTCTGTATATTTCCAACAAAATTCAGTAGGAAGAGATAGAAAGAGAGATTCCATTTAAAATAACTACAGATAGTGTAAAATACTTGGGAGTCTACCTGCCAAGAAACATATAAAAACTGTGTGTGTGTGTGTGTGTGTGTGTGTGTGTGTGTGTTTTAAAGTGTATTGGGTCCAGACCTAGCCTGACCTTTGCTTTTCATAGCAGTTGTGAATAGAATAAGTGGCTAAAATTTTGGGGAAAGGAGGGGGAGGAAAATTAAAGAAAGATTTTAATCTTCTCCTTCCTGCTGTAAGTTCTTGCCCCTGCTCAGAATGGAACCATCCCACAATATTTCAACTGGAGCAGATAGGGCTGGGACTGTTCTAAAAAAGCCAAAGCTGGAGTCCCCAGCTATTCTGCCCAAAATAAAGCAGGATGTCTGTGTGAATGACATTACAAATGCTCTTTACACAAATAAAGACAGACCTAAATAATTGGAGAGAGATTAATTGCTCATGGTTAGGCTGAACCAATATAATAAAAATGACAAAACCACCTAAATCAATTTACTTATTCAGTGCTATCTCAACTAAACTACCAAATGGTTACTTTATAGATCTAGAAAAAAAATCATAGTAAAATTCATCTAAAGGAAAAAAAGGTCAAGAATATGAAGATAATCAAAGAAAAAAAGTTGAAAAGAAGGGAGCCTAGAATGATCAGATCTTGGACTATATTACAGAGTTGTAATCATCAAAACAATTTCTCGCTGAGTAAGAAAGAGAGGTTAGTCAGTGGGAAGAAATTAGGTACATAATACACAGAAACAAATGAGTACAGTAGTGTTTGATAAGCCCAAAGAGCCCTGCTATTGCTGCATGAATTCATTATTTAACAAAAACTACAGATTATGGAAAGACTTGTATGAATTGATGCCGAGTGAAGTGAGCAGAACCAGGAGAACGTTGTACGCAGTAACAGCCACAATGTGCTATGACTAACCTTGATACACTTGGCCCTTCTCAGCAATGCAAGGATCTAAGACATCTCCAAAAGTCTCCTGATAGAAAATGCTGTCCACATCCAGAGAAAGAACTATGGAGTTTGATTGCAGATCGAAGCATACTATTTGCTATTTTTTTTTCTTCTGTTTTGTTTCCTCTTTGTTGTGATTCCTCCTATTGGTTCTAATTCTTCTCTACAACATGACTGATGTGAAAATACGTTTAATAGTAATGTATATGTAGAGCCTATATCAGATTGCATGCCATCTTGGGGAGGAAGGCAGGGAGGGAAGGAGAGAAAATTTAAAACTCAAAAGCTTATGGAAGTGATTGTTGAAAACCAAAAATAAATTAATTGATTTTTTAAAAACTACAGGTTAACATTGGGTTATCTCCTCTTCATTCATTCCTGTTCAGCACCCCACCCTAGCAATTCCAAAAACCAGCTATTTAAAGAACAAGACAAGAGAAATGGTGCCTTACACAATCGTCAGAGATATGCACCAAGGTGACATGCCTTTATGAGCATTGGAATTCAATATTGGCAAATACCTCCAACTGCTCTTAAATGTGTTTTTAATAACCAAATTTGGCCAAGGTTCTAGCAATACATCTTAATAACTGGCAACAAATGCCCATTTTTTTCCTTATCTCTTTCCTTCCCCCCTTAATGCTTTTTTGTCTAACTCTCCTCTACCAGTTTTATGGCTTATTTTTCAGGAACACCGATCATACTTTGTTTTCTTCTTTAATACATCCACCTTCATAGAATCAGAATTAGAGCCTTAAGGAACTTTAGAGATCATCTTCCAGGATTCTTAACCATTTTTTGTGTCATGGATCCCTTTGTCAGTTTGATGAGGCATATGGGCCCCTTCTCAGAATAATGTTTTTAAATGCGTACAACAAAATACATAGAATTATGAAGGAAACTAACTATACTGAAATAGTTCTCAAAACATTTTTTTCCGAAGGCATTTTAGCTCAATCTTATATGAGTCTGTGATTTCAAGTACAACATTTTTCTACTACATCATTCCCATCTTTAATTTGCAACTTCTCTGGTAGATAGTCAGATATAGATAGATTTATAGATACTTATAAATAAATAATCTGTAGATACCTGTAAATTCAACATTCTTTTTTTTGGGGGGGGGGGACTGGGTCTTCCTATTTTCCCTAGGCTAGAAGGGCAGCAGCCATTAATATGCCTGATTCCAATATTGATTGGCATGGAAGTTTTAACCTGCTCCATTTTTCTGACCTATTCTGCTTAACCCCTCCTTTGTCAGCCTCGTAGTCCTCCCCTGGAGGAAGTTCCCTGTGTTGGTGCTGAATTTAGAGCAGACACCAGTTTGGCTTCAATCCTACAGCAGCTCAGAACTCCCCAGTGATCCATCAGCCTCAGCCTCCCTAACAGCAAAAAATATGAGTATGTCACTATATTTGACAATATTTTTTCTTTCATTCATTCATTGATTCATTCAACAAAATTCCTCTACTACCTACAAGGTATTCAGCATTGAGATGCACACGTTTAGAGACATCTCCACTCCTAATGTTCACATGGACTATTTGTGCCCAACCTGTGGTACAGCCTTCTGAGCTGGTATTGGTTTGATCAAACACAGTCTGACACATTGTATCTTGACCCCAACATAGTGAAGTCATTATGGTCCTCTTCAAGAGCAAAAGATGACAACTATCTAGCACTATGCTTGGTCAGTAAACTATCTACATGTACATGTACATGTACATATACATATGCACATATTTATAAAAGGACCCCTACAAGCCACGTAGTGATTTTTTAAAACCACACATTAATATTATCTATGTTCTATTTTATCTTTATTTTGTTAAATATTTCCCAATTACATTTTAATCTGGTTTGGACTGCCCTTAGGAAGGGTCATGTATTTGATACCTCTGTTCTAGGCAATTCAAGTATAGAGGGTTAATTGAGAGAACCAGATCAACTTGATGAGATCATAGGAAGGTAAGACTTTGGAAATTTGATTGCATCTCTCTGTGGTAGATGTGGACGTGTCCATTTTTATGTTGGCTCACTGAAAGAATTGATCACATTTCCTGGGCCTAGCTTCAGGCAATATTTGTTATTAAAGATGATTGATTTAGTATCTCAGTTTCTGGGAGGGCATCACCACAGTTCTAGGAATATAAATTCACAGGCTTAGAGTCCTTCTCAGCTTCTCATTTTCCCTCATCCCTGATATCCAACCAGTTATCTAATATTGTTGATTCTATCATTACAATATCTTTTACATACATCCCCTTCCCTCCATTCACTCAGCCCCACCCTGGTGAGGGCTCAGGCTCTCAGTCCCAATAAACACTTGGATTATTACAATAGTCTCCTTATCAGACTCCTTAAATTTAACCTTGTATCTCTTCTCTCCATCTTCCAGATAGCTGCCAAAATGACTGATATCTAACCATGCCACTCCCCTGCTCAAGAAGCTTCAATGGCTCACCATTGCCCATAAAATAAAGTTAAAAGTCTTCTGTTTGTTATTCTTTCCAGACTGATTACCTATTTCTCCCCATAATGGTCTCTACTCTCTGGCTGAATTGGCCCAGTTTCATTCTCCATGCATACTATTACATCTCTGGTTTCATGAAGGATGTTTTCCTTCCTCACCTCTGCCTCTTGGAAACTTTTGCTTCCTTCAAGGGTCAGTTCATGTATAACATACTACAAGAGGCCTTACCCAATTCCCCCACTTTTATTAGTGCCCCTCTCTGCCACAACCACTTTGGGTTAATGTTATTTGTATCCTATGTTTACCTGTCTGGAAACATTTTATTATCTTTAAATAGAATACACTTTTGTCTTACTTTTGTATTTGTGTCTCTAGTACCTGACACGTGGGGCAGCTATGTGGCACAGTGGATAGAGCACAGGGCCTGGAATCAGGAAGATTTATCTTTCTGAGTTCAAATCCAGCCTCAGACATTTACTAGCTTTGTGACCCTGGGCAAGTCACTTACCCCTGTTTGCCTTAGTTTTCTGATCTTTAAAATGGGCTGGAGAAGGAAATGGCAAACCACTCCAGTATTTTGCCAAGAAAACCCCAAGATGGGGTCACGGAGAGCTGGAAACGACTGAACTACAACAAAGACCTGGCACATAGTAAGTATTTAATAAATGCTTGTTGATTGATTGAAATAAATATTACCTGAAACCTGATATCATGGTTGAATTGAGAGCTTGCATAAAAAATGAGTCTTTTTATTCATATCTATAGAAACCTGGACTGACGCTATATTCTGACATCCCCAGAGAAAACTCTAGGTAGGAGCATAAGCTTCATAGAGATGTTTTTTGGCATTCCTCCCTTCCCAAGATTGAGTCTGATCTGAGTAAACTGAGAATACAGAACATGGAATCACAAGGTGCAGAAAATTCAGAAGTCCATTGTATGGAACTTAGATCAAGGGGAAAAAAAAACCTTTTAGGTTGCAGAGGCAGGCCTTACATTGATATTTAGGTGGATCTGCGATCTGGCGTGGGCATTCCTTCTCCTAAAAAAACCTTCCTCGCCTCATACTATGTGACTCTGGTCTATATATCATTTGTTAATTGTCCACAGAGTAGAGAATCTACCCAACATGTTAGAGGCTGGTTCTTTCACTATTTCAGAGATGCAAGTGGTCTTGGTCATTTGTTTAATGGCCTTCTGATAAATGGGAGATGTAGGCTTACCAAAGGTATTTGCCACTGCCATGGAGGAGATCTAACCCAGAGTTCAGGTCAAAGAGGAATTGCCTATATATGGTGAGGTTCTCTAGGCGTTCCTATTTGCAAGTGCTATTGTGCTAATTACATCAAGTCCCCAGAATATTGCAGAGCCTCTTGGAAGAGATCTGAAATCACTCAAATTTGGACTAACCATCCACATGGGAAAGACCAAATGGATGAAGAATGTCTATTTCCCAGATTTCGGCATGCATTTGTCAGACAACCTATAGAACTTCTCTATTGATGTGTATATCTAGGATAGATGACATAGATGGACAATGGCTTAGGCCTAGATTTGAACAAGATTAATAGGGTGAACTAGGTTGTCTTCAGGAAATTTCAGATCTCCTTTACTGAACCAAAGCTTCCCATGACAGCAAAGACCTATCTTTTCAATACCAACATTCTACTGGCATTGCTCTGTAGTAACAAGGCATGAAATACAATTGTCTGAAGAAAATTAAAAATGAATACCCATAGAGGACAGCAGAGAGACACATAGTGAGTGGGTACAGGTTGTAATATATAACCAGTGAGGAAATATGAAGAAGAATGTAGTTAAGGTGTTAAGATATGTGACATAGATAGCGGGTGTTATAGAAGTTCAAGAAAGGGGGAGATCAGTGTAGGTGGGAATTGTTAGGAAGAGATGGGACTTGAGGTTGGCCTTGAAGCATGGATATTGTTTGGATCATAAAGTAAGAGGGGGTTGAGCATTTCACTGAAGCAGTGAAGGGCACAGGGGCTGAACTCACCATACACTTCATAAGGGTTCAAATAAAGGTACAACTGGTTTAAGGTCATTTCACAAAGCAATTGATGCTTTGGACAGAAAACCCAGAGATCCTCCTTTCCAGTTTCTTTGTTGTTGTTGTTTTTCCATTCTACACCATTGTACTATGATAAACAGAAAAAAAAGTGGAGGTAACATGATACAGTAAAAAGAGCCCTAGATTTGGAATCCAAGGACCTGAATTTACATTTGAATTAGACTACTTTGTATGACCTTGAATAAGACATTTGACCTTGCTGGGTCTCAGCTAGGGGGCTCAGTGGATAGAGCTCTGGACCTGGAGTCAGGAAGACCTGAATTCAAATCCAACCTTACTAGCTTTATGACCCTGGGCAAGTCACTTATCCTTTGTCTGCCTCAGTTTCTCAATGGCAAAATAGGGGTAATATAAGCATTTACCTCCTAGGGTTGCTGTGAGGATCAAATGAGGGAATATTTGTAAAGTGTTTAGCCCTGTACCTGTCTTATAGTAGAAGCTTACTTAATTCGTGTTCCTTTCCCCTCCTCTTTATTTGGAAAATGTGGGGATCAGACAAGGGGACTTCTGAGGTCCTCTCCAGATCTAAATCTATGGTTCTGGGCTCCTGAGTGAGTGTTTATCTTAAACTAAAAGGTTTCAGCAATGCAATAGCACTATTCCCATCCATAAACATGCTCCCCTTCTGCAGCCTGGCATATCATGACTTGCCATGTCCAAATATAGTACAGTTATGCACAGCAGAGAAGGGATCAATTAAGAAATTAATGTCATCCCTGAGGAGAGGCTAGATTCTGCTCACCAGCTGTAATGATTAGGTCACTTTTACAGAAATAGAGAACCTTAGAATCAGAAGAGACTATAGATATCAGCTAACTCATTCACTTTCATTTTACATTTGAGGAAACTGAGACTCAGAGAAGTGATTTACCCAAGGTCGTACACAAAAGTAACAGCAGAATTTTTTTAAGTGTTTCATTTATTTGCAGCAAAGGGGGGTGACAGGTGGGAGGAGGTGCCTTTGTAGTGAGTCTGTCCTTTGACTCCAGAACTGTGGGGATTAAAAAGAGCAAAGCTGTTTTCACAGTCAGGCTCAAACATTTCTTGATGGCTGAGGGGGAAGAAGAACCCAAAAAAAAGGCAATGAAAAGGATTCATTTCGATTTCCTCTGATGCCTCTTGCTAGGTCTCTGATCTTTATTTAGTCTCTGCTGGCAATAGATTGGGTCATGCAGATTTTTCAACATCTGAACCCCTGGCATGTGTTTGTACTTATAAAATTAGAAAGTAGATGACATTCCCTCAATATGTGCAGTTCCAAGTATTCTTTACTCTTGAGCTGTACAGAGAATAAACTATATGGTAGACCACTTGCTCACTACTATTTTTGAGCACCTACTGTTACTAGCAATGAACTAGTTGCTGAAAGGTATAAATGACATAAGAATAGCTGAAATGTATATAGTACTTTTAGACCTATACAGCAATTTACATATACTATCGCATTTGAGATGATGCATTGTTAGAGGGAAGTGAAGAATTAATGCGATCACAGGTTCATTTGCATGCATCCTTAAGAACTTATGACAATATTGTGAGGTAAGGTAGTACAGGTATTATTATTGCCATTTCACATAGAGCACCTGTGGTATCCTTTCAGACAAGAGCCTCCAGAAATTCTATCCTAGCTTCCAGGCATGCTGTGCATCAGCAAACATTACAAAGCATAGCTTCTAAGTGCCCATTGGTATGTTTTCTTTCATCAGATAACCAAAAGATGCATTAATTCAAAGGAAGGTATTTTAATCAAACAACATGGCAAATAAAATGGCAAAAAAAAAAAACATATGCACACACACCCATATATTACCACGCTATCAGTAATGGAGGGTACACACACAGAAAACACAGGAAAGGTATATGAAGAGCAGAGTCAGGATACATGGATAGGCAGAGAACATACATGAAGGGGCATACTTCAGGAGTCCATGCAGCCAACACACATGCAACTCGTACCTTGAGTGATACAGACCTGTTGCCAGTGTGCTCTAAGTGAAGTCTTTACCTTACTCTCTGTTAGAAGTGTCCTCACTGTTGGACATGTCATTTGTGCTGGGTATTGCATCTTTGTGTGGGTCTCTGCTTGGTAGAGATCTCTTTCGATTGAGCTTATGATGGTTGGACTGCCCTTTGCTAGACTTCAGCTATAGCCTCTTCTGGGCCAGTTGCCGTTCTCTGCTATATGAAGCCATATGGAGGTTGGTGAGCTGAAATGAGCTACACCCTCAATATCTTCTATGTTTGGCATGCAAATAATTTAAGCCAAGAATCATAGCTAAGTGAAGAAGTTGAAGGCACTGCCCTCCACCCTCTTGGTGAAGGGCACAATCCAACATATATTCATACAACTTTATATATGTGTTTGTATCTGTGTGTAAATATGTGTGTGTCCTTTTTTTTTAGGAGAAAGCCTCATTAGTCCTCTTTTGTTTTCCTTTGCCCAGACTGCCTTTCTACATGCAGTTGAGGAAATGAAGTCTCAGCGAGGTTGCAACTTCCCTAAAGTCATACAGCTAGCATGTGTCAGAGGCAGGATTCAAACTCTGGTCTCTCCTAACTCCAGTGTCCATCCCATACCCCATGCTTCTCATAGAAGGAAGGCCTTTTTCTACCCCGAAGAAACTTAAATATTGTTTGGGCTCCAGAAAACACCACATATAACAAATGATTATTTTTTGCCATCTACAAATCACAGAAGTGTAAGTTATATTAGCAAAATCTGAAGCCATGGTGGCTGGGAAAAAAAGAGGTTGTTCTAATTCATTTATTCACTCAACCCATAATCAAACCTTCATTTTCTCTCACTGGGAATGAGTAGGCACTAGATTATGCTCTCTTTCTATCCTGAAGCATATAAATTTCCCAACTCCTTGTCTTAAATTCATTTGCATTCCAATCAGAAAGGATCTTAAGTTATATGCTTAATAATAGCCAGCTAGCATTTATATAGCACTTTAATGTTTGCAAAGTACTTTACAAATATTATCTCATTTCATCCTGACAATAATCCTAGGGTATAGGTGCTATTATGATCTCCATTTTATAATTGAGGAACTGAGGCTGACAGAAATTAAGTGACTTGCCCAGGTCACACAGCAAGCATCAGAGGCTAGATATGAACTCAGGTCTTCCTGACTCCAAGTCCAGAGCTCATACAGTCTGTCTGTCTGTCTGTCTGTCTATCTATCTATCTATCCTTATAACAACCCTGTGTATTATGTGCTATCATTATCCCCATTTTACAGGTGAAGAAACTGAGGCAGGCAGTGCTTAAGTGACTTGCCAGAGTCACACAGCTAGTTAGACTCCACATCTAATGCTTTATCTACCGTGCCAACTGTAGATTAGACCAGATGACCTCCAAGGTCCCTCCTAACTCAGATTCTGTGAAAACTTTCAGCCAAAGGAACAAAAAAAGTTGAAATATCATACATCAACCACCCAAAGGAGAGATGTGTGGTGAGTGAATGGGGTCTTACTTATTTTTTGAAATGGAATCTATTCCATCAACACATTAAACCAGTTCTGATGGTACATGCTAACTTTACAGTGACAATTATACTTATAGCTTACACCACCTATAACTCCCACTCTCTAAATAATCATAATCTATGTTCTGGTGCTTCTTTCAATGTAGCTTCTGGCTGGTCCCCTTTAGTAACCAAAGTAGGACAACCCAGAGCACAGTGAACAAAGTAAGACGTGTTATTTAGGAGGTAAAAGCACAGTCCATTTCATAGCTACAATGTTTAAAAAGTAGTATATCAAGGTCATTTCTCATCAAGCCTCGCCTCTGGGAAGAGACATGAGCCGTTGGTCTTTCTAGTGCTGAAGAAATCTGAGCTGCTTTCCATTAATATTTTCTGCATCAACCACCAACTACATTTTCCCCAATCATCACATTAGACCATTGACCAAAAGACATAACTTTTAAAAATATCTCTCGACCTTAATGCCTTCAGTGCATTTCCCTGTAGGCTACTTCCAATGTAGCTGTTTATGTGGATACAGTGGTTTTCTTCTGAACTGATTTAGTATTAGCTAAATCCCTTGAAGTCAGCTATAGATGGGTTCCAGATCTTTGCAAATAAAATACTTACGTCACTTTAGGCTAGATCTTGTATACAGTAGAGGTTGGGCATGTATTTTTGCATTTAACTAAGACCTGGATGACAAAAAGGAATGTAAAGTATTTGGGATCTCTGGAATTGGATAATCTATAAGATTAGTGAAGAAGTTAGAAGCCTGTCTGAAAGCCTCTTTGGTTTGTTGTATGTCATTTCAAAATCATTCTTCATTAGATCAATTTAATTCAATAAGTATGTCCTAAGCACCTATTGTGTGCTATGCACTCTGCTAATCCCTAGGCATAGCAGAATAAAAATTAAAGGGTCTCTACCTGCAAGGAGTTTACACTCTACTGGGTGGGGTGTTGTTGTTGCATGTGCTTCCTTCTCAAAGAGGACCACGGCAGCAGTAAGGTGATGCCAGGACATGCAAGTGATGTGGATTTAAGTGAGGTAGAGCTGTGCAAAGTCACCAGCCTCACTTTCTCCTCCAGAGCCATCTCAGTCCAGTGGCCAGATATAGATCAGGATGACTGGAGATGGCCCTGGATGCAGTGGGAGACCTTGGCCTTTTTAAGCTGAGGTCTTTAACAGGCCTCAATGTGACTGAGGCAACACCCATTTGGTTATTGTCATTGTTGTTGTTGTTGTTGTTTGTCTTTTGTTCTCGAAGAGGACCATGACATCAGGAAGGTGATGCCATGACATGCAAGTGAATTGGATTTAAGTGAGAGAGGACTGTGCAAAGTGGGGAAGTACAGCAGATAACACGTGCACAGATAGGTTAGTACAATATATAGATATAGATATATATAAGGTAAATGCAAAGTAATTGATAAGATCAGGAAAAGCTCTGTTTAGAAGGTGGCAACTGGGATGAGCCTTAGAGGGAGTAAGAGGTTCTAAGAGATGGAAGTAAGGTAAAAGAGTATTCAAGGCTTGGTGGGGGGAACCTGGGCAAAAACAAAAGCAAAAAAAAGGGGGGGAGGAATATCATTGACAGGGAAGAGCAAGTTTAACTACAATATCAAGTTGGAGAGGGAGGTGTAATGTGCAATCAACCTGGAAAAAAAATTAGAGCCAGAATAGGAAGGACATTAAATGCCAAACGGAGGTATTTTATCCTAGAGGCAAAAGGGAGCTATTGAATATTCTTAAGCAGGGAAGTGACATGGTTAGAACTTTGCCTTAGTAATATCAGTTTGGCAATTGTAGGGAGATCAGTTTGGACATAAGAAAGACTGGATTCAGGGAGTTCAATTGGTAGGTTATTATAATAATGATAGCTAGCATTTATATAGCATTTTGAGGTTTGCTCAGTAGACAAGGAATAAGGTCCTGAATTAGCGTGGTATCTGTGTAAGCAGGGAGAAGCGGATGGATATGAGAGATATTAGGAGGGTAGAATGGAAAAGGCTTGGCCGCTGATTGGAGAGGGATATGAGGGGAGTGAAATCAAGTAAGGATAACTCCAAGGTTGTAGGCCCGTGTGACTAGAAGGATGGTGGGTACCCCCTCAACAGAAAAATGAAAGTTAGGAAGAAGGTTGGATTTGAGAAGAATATGAGTGAAATAAGGCCCAAGTGAAATGAGCTGGTGGTCTCTCAGGCAGTGGAGTGATAGGGAGAACATTGGATTTGGAGTCAGAAGGCTGAGGTTTGAATTTGCATCCATCGATTTCCATGGATTTCTTTTAGAGGTCTCCCATTTCCCTTATGATCCATGACACTGCTCTGCTGATTCTTTCCATCCTCTAGCTGTACTTTGGTCTTCTTTTATCTCACTTCACTGCCTTTCCTCAGCCTTACTCACTCCCTCTACACCCCCCAAAAAAATTTCCAAACTCAGTACTTTAAAAAAAATTTCATTTTATTGATATCTTTTGTTTTAAAATTGCCCTCATTTCCAAACAGACCCCTCCAGCACCCAGTGAGCCTTTCCTTTAAAAATAAAAGAAAGAAAGAAAGAAAGAGAGGAAAAAACATTTCAGGAAATGTATGCAACATATTAACAGTCTAATGTTCTGTACCCATAGTATTCCACTTCTGCAAAGAAGGAAAGGTGGTGAATTTCTTATCCTTTTTTCAAGACAAGTTTGGTTATTGTTATTTCAATGCATGGGCAGCTAGGTGTTGCAGTGGATCGAGTTCTGGGCCTTGAGTCAGGAAGGCTCATCTTTCTGAGTTCAAATATGGCCTCAGACACTTGCTAGCTGTGTGACCCTGGACAAGTCATTTAACCCTATTTGCCTCAATTTCTTCATCTGTAAAATGAGCTGGAGAAGGAATGGCAAACCACTCCAGTATTTTTGGCAAGAAAACCCAGAATGGGGTCATGAAGAGTTGGACATGACTGAAACAACTTAACAAGATTACAATGCATTCAGTTTGGGGCATTTCCTTGTTCTTTCCATTTACATTCTTTTTTTTTCCCCAGCCAAAGACAAGGTTTATTAAAGATCCACCATAATAGCCAGACTCTTAAGGAATCTGAGCACCTGTGAGCTATTGGCTAGATTGTAAAAATCTGAGCATTTACATTCTTGTAGTCATTTTGTACATTACTAGTTCTACTTATTTCTCTCTGAACCAATTCTCATGCTTCTTTAAATTATTCATATTCATTGTTTCTTATGAAGCAGTAATATTGCATTATATCCATAGTACTGATAATTTTATCCTCTCTCTATTTGAGTATTCCCTATTTTAAACTCAGCTTCTTAAATGTTTTCAAATACCATTTATCTACCGGTTATTCTCAGATCTCTTTCCCTAATCTTGACCTCTCCCATCCAAGCACAGGATTTTTGGAATACTTTTCTAATCCTTTATGCCTATTTGTTGTTGTTGTTCAGTCATTTCAGTAGCATTGGACTCTTCGTGACCCCATTTGGGGTTTTTTTGACAAAGATATTGGAGTGGTTTGCCATTTCCTTCTCCTCATTTTACAGATGAGGAAACTGCAGCAAACAAGGTTAAGTGACTTGCCTAGGGTCACACAGTTAGTGAGTGTTTGAGGCCAGACTGAACTCAGGTCCTCCTGATTCCAGGCCCAGCATTCTATCCACTGTGCCACCTAGCCACCCCGGTACTATAACTAGCCTTTTACCAGCACTCTAACTAACTCCTCCTCTGCCCAATGCTAAAATATAAAATTGTGTCCCTTTCTCTGATTCTCCTAGTATGGCATGCTTGGGGTGGTAGATGCATATTTTAGATTTTTTCTGCATCTTTCAGGTTTGTGCAAGTATGCTTACCTTACCCTTGTTACAATTCTCTCTTTCACTACTCACAACCAGTTCATTAGCAAACCCTTCTAACTCTTCTCCACAATGTCTTACCATTTACAAAGCTAAGTTAGGTCCACTTCATCAACCACCTGGATTAGCTGTGCCAGCAACTCTCCCAACCAAATTACTAGAACCTTGGCCTAATATGAACACAAAGGCCAACTCTACTTTCTAGCTCAACAAACTATGGTAGTTCTCCATGGCCTAAAATCATTAGGCCATAACATTTTTGAGTTAGAAGAGACCTTGAGGTTCTCTTGTCCAAATCTAAACTCAACATTCATGGACAATCTACCAGTTTATTTCATTGCCTTCACTCCATTGATCTAATTCCAGGTCATTCCCTTAAATAATAATAACTCACATTTATAAAGATGTTTACAGTTCCAGACCCATCCAGGCACAATTTTCTTATTTATACATGATCTCATTTGATTCTCACAACCACCCAGTGAAAAAGGTAGTCAAGTATCATTGCTATTTAAGACATAAAGGGTAGAGCTAGGGTTTCATTTTTATAGGGAATTCCCAAACAAGGAAACTTCCTCTATCAAAGCCCAAAAACACCTTCTCTGCAGCTCTGTCTTATAGAGCTGCAAGACTCCTAGGAGGTCAAATGATTTGTTCAGAATCATATAGCCATTATGTATCAGTACCGGAACTCAGATCTCTCTTGGTTCCAAGGCTGACTTTCTATCTGTTATGCCACACATATTCATATAAGAATAATACTTCATATAAGTATATGCAAAATAAAGACAAAATAACTTGCAGGGAAAGGAAATAGTAAGTGGAAGGGGGTGGGGTTGGGAATTCAGGAAAGGTCTTAGGAAGACATTTGAAGTAAACTTTGAAGGAAATTAGAAAATCTAAGTGGGGACACACTCCTTGCATGGGAGAGTGCCTTTATGTGCCCTTGGACAAGTCATGTAATTTCCCTGGGTCTAGGTTTTCTCATCAATACCATGTGGGAGCTAGTCTAGATGATCTCCAAGGTCTCTTAACCCTCTAAATCTTATAAGATTATTGGATAGTCTGATATTTATAAAAGTGGATTCCCGGCTGCTGCTTGCCTTCTCTGTTGTTTGTGGAACTACTCCACGTTGGACTATAGACCTAGAGACCTCAACAGCTTCTAGTCCAACTCCTTCATTTTGTAGATGAGGAAACTGAAGCCCAGGGAAGTTAAGTGACTTCTCTCAGTCCTGCAGAGAGGCCCAGGCTCTCTGACTTCAGAACCAGTGCTCTCTCAATGCCAAGCTGCCCTCTCATTGCTGACTCTAGAATTAACAGATGGGCAATACAAAACCCATCAGGAAAGTGACCAGAATATAGTTTTAATTTTTCTTCTCTCCTAGGAGACTTTTGCCATTTCTTAATTAAGTGCTAACTCTGATCCCCTCAGTAAGTGAAAGTGAAATTTAGGTGTTTCTAAAGGTAGAATATAAAGTTGTTTCCTGTCAACTAGAACTTCTGAGGCATCCAAATCTAGGGATGCTGCTGAAAAACAATAATCCCTAAAAGGAAAAAAAAAAGACAAAAAGAAACCTAATTCAGCAAATCTAACCAACCGTAGCAACAATCTGACAGCATATGAAATATTCTACAACAATAGCTCCTCACTTGGGCAAAAAAGGGAAGGTAGTGCATTTCTTATCTCTTCTTCAGGACAGGTTAGTCATTATAATCATAATGCACTGAGTTTGGGACATTTTGTTGTTGTTCTGTCCACCTACATTTCTGTAAATGGAATTTGTTATTTACTGGTTCTGCTCTGGTTCTGATTCACTCTTCATTGATTCATATAAATCTTCTCATACTTCTCTAACTTCATATTCATTACTTCTTTTTTTTTTTGGTGAGGCAATTGGGGTTAAGTGACTTGCCCAAGGTCACACAGCTAGAAAGTGCCAAGTCTCTGGTCTGAGACAGGATTTGAACTCAGGTCCTCCTGACTTCAGTGCCGGTGCTCTGTTCACTGTGCCAGCTAGTGCCCCTGATATTCATTACTTCTTACAGAGCACTAATAACGCATTACATTCATAATACTGATATCATTGTCCCTCTCTCTATTTGTACATTCCACATGGTAAATTCAGTCACTTGTATGTTTTTAAGTACTACTTAACTGTGAATAACTTCCAAATTGCTCTCCCCAGTCCTAACTTCTCACATCCAAGTTCAGGACCATTAGAACTTCAGAGTCAGGGTTCTGGAGAAACTAAATGACTCTCAGTAGGTCCCATCAGACCTTAGTAGACAAAGCTAGAGGAGAATGGAAGAAATTTGAGATGAAACATGTAGCCACTGTCTTCATAATATGGAATAAGGAAAAAAAAAAGGGGGGGAAGCAAATGGCCATTTAACCTCCATTTTATCTCCTTCCTTGGAAACTGCCCTGATTCCCATTGAACTTTAGGTATGATTTTCTCAGATTGATAGACCCTTGGACATTTTTTTTGGCTCTGAGGTCATGAAGTCCTTGAGAGAAGGGACTATTTTTTAACCTCTCTTTGTAACCCTGGAACTTAGCACAGTGCCTGACATGTAACAGACACTTGATAACTGCTTATTGACTTGTTGAGTTGAACAAGTCAATAAATTTCTTGTCAAGATGCTGAGTATACTCTAATGCAGACCTTGAGGCCCACTTCAATTGAGAATCTGTGGAGCCACTATACACTCCATGGTTGCTTGAATTAAAGAATGTATTATACTGTGGGGTTGGGAGGAGGAATGTTTGGGGGTTGGAGGGAGACAGAAACACCAAGGATAGAGAAAAAGTGGCTCTAACTTGGGCTTCTTTACCTACATTCTAGGGATATTGAATTCAGTGTTCAGTCCTCCACAGTCCTGTAGCATAAAAGGCAGAGAATTAGAAGATCTGGCTTCAAAACCCTATTTACTAGAGACATGACTTTAGGCAAAAGCTTTAAACTCTCAAATTTTAGTTTCTTATCTTTATAATAGGGATAAAAAATATGTTTGAGCTACCTACCTCTTGAAGTTTTTTAAAGGAAGACAATTTATAAATTGTAAAATACTATTATTAGTATAAACCATTATTACTACCTGTCTCCACTCGCTTTACTACCTAATTCAGACCCTCATCACCTCTCTCCTGGACTATTGTAATAGCTTCTTAATGGGTTTCCCTGCCTCAGATCTCTTCCTTCCCTAATACATGATTCACAAAAGCTCCTAAATTATTTTCCTAAGGGACAAATCTGACCATGAAACTTCCTTGCTCAAAAACCCATAATGGCTCATTGATAGTATAAAATACAGATTTCTTGGTCTGTCACTTAAGATCCTCAACTATCTGGCTTCAACTTCCCTTTCCAGACCTGTTTCTCACTTTGTGTTTCTCCCCTTTGTGTACTGTGTGTTCCAGTCAAACAGAACTACTGTTTTCTAATCTCATTCTATCCTCTTCTCCCTTCAGGTCTCCACACAAGCTGTTCCCCTGGTGTAGGATGCATCTACTTTCTGTCTACCTGTTGAAATCCTTTTTGTCCTTCATCGCCACTTTGGGACCACTTTCTCCAGGAAGCCTCCCTCATCCTCCCCCTCCCTAGATGAAGCCATTGTTCCCATTTAAAATTTTCCTGTATTATTTTTTCTGGATCTCTCCTTCGCCTCTGTCAAATTCTATTGGGTATCTTCCTTATGTGTCCATATAAACTTATCCCAACAACCATCAGAGTGTAAGCTCCCTGAAGGCAGGGACTGTGCTTTCACATCCTTGTTTCCTCAGCACTTAATAGGGACTTGCACATTGTAGTCAATTAAAATAATGTTTGTTGAAATATTAAATCATGACTTAATACCTGCTATGGTATTTTGGTGGGAGGGGAAGAAGGGAAAAGGGACAACAGAAAAGTCAACATATCATACCAGCAATAAATGAAGGATTTGAGTATTTCTATTACTGGGGAAGCTGAGGGAGGGTTGAACTAAGAAACCAAATAAGAAGAAGTAAATGCCAAGCTAGGGAACTAGCAGTCCTTAATATTAAGAGTGTTGTCTTCCCATTCATGTGGT
Organism: Vombatus ursinus; assembly: GCF_900497805.2. Lineage (NCBI taxonomy): Eukaryota > Metazoa > Chordata > Mammalia > Diprotodontia > Vombatidae > Vombatus > Vombatus ursinus. The sequence continues at coordinate 13,473,935 of NW_020954572.1, read as the reverse complement.
AATAGATGGATTGATCCAGATACAAGCAATGTGAGCAATCCTGAGCCAAACCAACAGACAACTGGAGGATCAGGTAATCAGACAACAGACAAGTTGGAGCAGCACTTTCACACACTGACAGTTTTGCCATACTCAGGGAACGCAATACCTGACATTCCTTTTATATGTGTGCCAGTTATACTTCCTTCTCATCTCGACCAATGTAACTTTAGATAGTCACAGTGTTTTGCTCTCTTTCCATCTAGGGTATTAATAGGCATAATGATTTAGGCCCTGCAATCCCTGACTCTGTGGAAAAAGGAGGGAGAGAGGGGAAAGAAGATTTGGCAACAACAGCAGCCATATGACTGATTGGAGCCACGTAACACCAAAGCTATAGTACCATATAATACCATAAGCCTTTCTTCTGACTTGCATGTAATGGGTAATTACTGTGTATATACAAGAATTGCCCTTCCCCAGCCTGGTGCCTCTTGGAAGTATACCACCTTTTCTTTGTCTTCCTGTAAATATAAAACACTACTTCACCAGGCTACATGATTCAAGCCTGTAGTTCTGGACAGAGCTGGTCTCATCTGTAGATGAGCTGTCATCCTACTGAGGATTAGAATGAAAGGATTAGAACAAAACAGATGAAACGTGGAGTGTTGAGAGACAGATGGGAAATCTATTTCTATTGTGTCCTCTGTCTATCAGAAGAGTTTATAAATTATGGATGAACTACGATAATTTTAATATACATTTTAATTATTTTATTTATTATTAAGTTATAGTCATACTTAGTATGTATAGTTTTAAGCATAAGGGCTCTGTCTCTGTTTTTTGAAGGTCCATCTTGGATGTCTCAACATACTAAAACAACTCAATTTGGAAATTATTTTTAAGGGGCAATTAACATCATAGTTATGCCTTTGGGGTGGCCATTTCGCTAAATAGCCACAAAACTCCAAACATTTCTTGGAATGAGTTTTTTTAGTGTGGGGAAGAGTCTTTTTTTTTTCTAAATCAGATCTAATTTTATCAGCATACAGAATTCCCAGTGAGGAATTTTTTCTTCCAAGGTAGATTGTACTTTCTCTATAACCCGGTCTCAGAGAATGGCCAGGGACTTTAAGAGGTTAAATGACTTGCCTAGGATCATATGGCTAGTATATGTAAAAGGCTAGACTTGAATCCAGGTCTTTCTGAATCTAAAGCTATCTAGTTATCCATTAGGTCATATTGTTTCTCAGGGAAGGCATTATGTGATAGTGAACACTACTTGACAGGTCTCTAGTCAAGATTTTCAAACATAATCACTTCTAAGATGCTTGCTCATTTCATCCACTAAGATGAAGGGGAAAGGCATAATATAATTTTAAATGAGGCCTTTTTTCCCTCTAGAGAAAGATCTAACAAGTTAAGAAAATATTACAAACAAGAAATCGTTCCCTGGAGGTGGGAAAGTTTATAAGCAATATTATTATCACCATTCTCTAGGCACAGGGCTTCAGATTCAGTTTCAAAATGAGTTAGTTTAGTAACAAATTATTATAGAAATGATAATAACAATATAGTATTTCAATAATAATAATTTAAGAATATTAATAATAGTATAGTACTTTAATAATAATAGTACTACTTCAAGAATAGCAATAATAACAGTACTATAATAGTAATAACAATAAAGTACTTCAATACTATAGTACTTCATAGTTTGAAAAGTACTTTATTTTATCTCACTTGATCCTCTCAATAACTCTAAGAGGTAAGTGTTATTATTGTCCCTATTTTGCAGAAGAGAAAACCAAGGAAAGTAGAGGTGAAGTGAATTGTCCAGAGTCACATAGCCAGTAAGTATCTGAGGCAAGAATAAAACTCAGGTTTTCCTGACTCCTCGCCCAATTCTATGCTACCTAGCTGTCCAGAGTATCAACAACCTAGATGGTAAGATAACATGAGGCTGTGACAGCCCCAAATATATTAGTCAAGATGAGGAAAAATTACAAAACACTGCAGAAAAAAAAATGAAAGAAACTAGGTAAAATCAGAAGGCTAATCTGAAAGTAGGTGATGTTCATTTAAGGCAAATGCTCCCAACTTTTTGTTGCCTCTGCTTCCCCTGGCTTTCAATAAATCTTCCTGCATCCTCTATTGGATATGAAGTGAAATTTGAGAGGTTGCTGTATGTATGCACATAGGAAATATTTTAAATAGATTAATTAGGTTTTCGTTTAACAAGTTTTATTTTTTAGGCAAAAACATTTCTAATATCATTATTAAGTTTATCAGAATAGCCAATCAAGTTAATGAGATTCTTGAGTCTGATTCTTGTAAACCTGTAGTTTTATTCTCAGGATTGCCCTTGAAAGAGAAATACATGTAGCATTGTTAAAGCTACCAGTTCGTTTATTCACTTAGATTTATTTGGTTGAGAACAGGAAAGAGAATCCTGATTCACAGAAATAAGAGGATATAAATAGAATGAAGTCTTGTGGGCACATTTAGTAAGGCCAGGAAGTGCTTTTCCAAGTGTACACCAAAAATTTTGAAACTTTATGAGCTGGAAATCAATTTAGAGTTTCCAATTATTATGGTGATCAATTAGTTTATTTTTTACCAAGTCTTGCTTACTAAATTTTTTCTTAGCTCAGTATGAGAATGGTTTCCCTCCCAATTTACCTCATCCATTTGGTCTTAGTCAACAGGGATTTATTCCTTTAACTGACTTCAATTTTCCAGAAATAGTATAATGTTCCCACCCTATCCCCACCTCCTCATAGTTCTCTCTCCAATCTGCAATTTTTTTCACTAATGTTACTACTTTTTGGAATATTTCAACTGGAAAAATAGTTATTTGCCAAAGACTTGTTTCTCTTGACAAGTTTCTCATACCCCTTGGTGCTTTGCATACCCTAGCTTGAGAACTCCTGAGCTAAGAAAATAGCATTAAGTCCATCAAGTGTTCAGGTTTTAATTGGGATACAGAACCTTATTCCTTGTCAAGTGATTCTATGGAACCAAAAAATAAAATATTTAGGTAACTAAAAAGAGACGTGAGCACAATAATAATATCTCATTTGGTGCCATAAGCCCAAATCCGAGAGACTCACCTTGTATAACAATCAAACTCAGTGGCAAATCTCTCTAAAGACACAAGATTTAGAAAAAGTTTACAAAGAGATAATTCATTATATCTGGCAAGAAGAAACATGATGAAGCCATCACAGGAGAGTAAAAAGAGTAATGGCTCTGGAACCCAGAGGACCTAGGTTCAAATCCTTTCTTGGTCACTACATTCATTACTTGTATGACACTCAGCAAGTTATTAAACCTCTATGGGCCTCAGGCTCTTCATCTGTAAAATAAATGAAGGGGTTTTAGACTAGAGAGGTCCCTACCCAACTCTAAATCTGTGACCACATACAGCATGCATATTGAATGGATAGGATAGGGAACGGCAAAGGCCTTAATGAATTGCATTATAGAACCAAGCTCATATTTGACTAAAATTCCCCACCATGGACAGAAACAAAGACAGGAGCCCAACAAAACGAAAATGATCAGATTCATTATGCTTTAGGCAAAAGGACAGTGGAAATCCCAGGTGTATACACCTTGGTAGCATGTTGTACAATTAATGAAATAGATTGTGAGTGTTTCTCTTATTCTGAAATGCTGTGATAAGTTACATTCAAAGAAAGAATAACTTATTTAGGAATAGAAGCTCCCTCCACGTGTCCAGTGTATTCCAAAAGTCTTAGTGCAGTTTTAGGCTGTAATAGCTTAGAACTGCACTAAGACCTTTTGGGACCCCCTGTCATAACAGATTTAGCAGACAGGTTTGAATGAGGTCCTAAGTGGAGGTGAGGTTCTTCATCCTGTATCATTCTCATCGTAGAGAGGCATTTTTTTAAAGTAATCTATTTTCTTTCTAAATCTTGTCTGTCCTTATCTTTGCTTGAGGGAAGTGCTCTTGTTTCATTCATAATGAATCATTGTTCTATTAAACTCATCTGTGAAGCCCAAAATCCTTTCAAAATAGGGAGGGAAGAGAGTAAAAAGCAACTTTATCAGAAATATTTTTAGCTAAGAGAATATTTCCTATAAAATATCTTCAACTTCTTACCTTCACCAAGAGTGGGAGGGGATTATCTGGCAATAACATTTATTGCAAATTCTTGGCATATGCTTACTAGCAAAGCTATCCATTATAAGTAGGGAAATAAAGGTGAAACTAAAGCTTGTTACACACAAACACACACACACAAACACACAAAATTCATGTGGTCATATCAAATTCATGGCTAAACTAGATGTAAGGAGGGGTAGGCATGTTCCCAACCTGAGAGATGATGTGTTTTCTTTTCAAAACTATATACCCAAGAATTCTGTATGGGCACAGCAGGGTATGACATCACTTAGAAAGATAACAGCAGCAACAACAACAAAAACTAATGTTTATATAGCACTTACTATGTTCCAGGCATTGTGCTAAGTGCTTTACAATTATTATTTCATCTTCCCAACCATACTGGGAGGTAGGTGATATTATTATTCCCATTTTACAGATAAAGAAACTGAGGCAAACAAAAGCTAAGTAACTTACCCAAAATTACACAGCTAGTAAGTAACTGAGGCCAGATTTGAACTCAGATGTTCCTGACTCCATGTCCTATACTCTATCCACTGTACCACCTGGCTGAGTTGAGTTTTGTTTCCTCTTTCTGGTGGTTCCTCCTATTGGTTCTAATTCTTACTTACAACATCACTAATATGAAAATATGTTTAATAGGAATGTATATGTATAGCCTATATCAGATTGTGCGCCATCTTGGAGAGTGTGGTGGGGAGGGAGGGGGAGAAAAATTTTAAACTCAAAAGCATATGGAAGTGATTGTTGATAAATCAAAAGAAATTAATAAAAAGAAAAAAAAAGAAGGAAAGAAACAGTACAGGGGGTGGGGTGGAGGGAGCCATGAGGAAATACTTGCTAACATTTTGGAGCTTTATCTCTGGGCCATGTTGAGTTAGATTTAAAATATTGAGAATCTAAATTTTCCCCTTATGATACAGATTTTTTATAATGATTGTAGCTGATACTATTAAGACACGAGCTTTGTCTCCATGCCTGGCTTGGGACTTTACGCATTCACATTTTTCTGGTACATGAAGCAGACTTCACCGCTTTCCTGTTGGGACCAACAGCAACTAATTCCTGCTCTCTCAACAACCATCAAGATGAATAACTGTAACATAACTGTTAAAATGAAGTATCTTTCATGGGTTTCTGAGCTTCAGGCTATTAATTTATCATGTCCTTCTCCCCAAAATTGGCCACAGAGCTGAGACCGTGCTGTGGGGCTGGGACCAGGCTGGACTCACAAACTTCCATGCCTAGGATGGAGCAGGGAAGAAAGGCGGTTTGTTTGGGGTCACAAGTGTTGGGAGTGGTTGCTATCATTGTAGTCACTCTATGAAAATGACAATTGTTGCAGGGGCTATGGGAGCATAGGCATACCAATGAACTTCTGGTATAGCTATCCAATCATTCTGGAAAGCAATTTAGTACAATAACAAAAAAGTCAGTAAACTGTGCATTCAGCCTTTGATTCAGCTATTCTACTGTTAGGCCTCTACCCCAAAGAAAAAAAGGAAAGGACCTATATGAAGGAAAATATTTATAGCAACATTTTTTGTTATAGGTTGAAATTGGAAACAGAGTATGAGTCCATCAACTGGGGAATGGCTGAACAAATTACTGTATATGAATGTAAAGGAATGGTATTAAGCCATAAGGAAAGATGAGAGATAGTGATTCAAAGAAATATTGGAGGGCTTGTGTGAATTGATGCAGAGTATAATGCACAAAATAAAGAGAACTATTTATAAATCAACATAACATTTTAAAGAAAAACAATTGTGAAATATTTAAGAATTATGATCAAGGCAATGAACAACCACAACTCCAGAAGACTAGTGATGAATTATGGTCCCTTGCCCAGAGAAATGATGACCTAGAGGTAAAGAATAAGATACATTTTCATTCACAACCAATGTATACATTTATTTCTCTTGACCAGTTTCTTACAATGGAGTTGTGTGATTGGGTTTTTTTGTTTTCTTTAGTTTTGTTTTGTTTTTTGAGGGAGGGAGGAATATGAAAGAAGAGTGGTGATAATGCAAAAATAAAAAATGAGAAAAGACATAAAAGAGCATTAATGTTACATTTAAAAAATACATTGAAGAGATTGGCAAATGTGACAAAAAAGAAAACTGATAAATGTTGGAGGTAATGTGGGAAAACTGGGACACTAATGCATAATCAGTTGTGAACTGATCCATTCTGGAGAACAACTTGGAACTATGCCCAAAGAGCTATGAACCTGTGCATACCCTTTGATCCTGCAATACCACTGCTAGATCTGTATCCCCAAGAGATTTTTTTTAAAAAAAGGGAAAAGGACCTATTTGTTCAAAAATATTTATAGCAGCTATTTTTACAGTGGCTAAGAATTGAAAATTGAGGGGATGCCCATCAGTTGGGGAATGGCAGAACAAGTTGTGGTATACAGTTGTGATGGAATATCATTGTACTATAAGAAATGACAAACAGGATGATTTCAGAAAAACATGGAAAGTTCATATAAGTACATGAACTGATGCAAAGTGAAGTGAGCAGAACCAGGAGAATGTTGTACACAGTGACAGCAATATTGTATGATGAAGAAATGTGAATGACTTAGCTATTCTCAGCAGTACAATGATCCAAGATGATCCCAAAGGACTCATGATGAAACATACTATCTACCTCCAGAGAAAGAACTGATACAGACTGAAGCATACTATTTTTCTCTCCCTCTTCTCTCTCTCTTTCTTTTATTCTTTTTTTTTTGTTCAGGTCTTCTTGTACAAAATGACTAATATGGAAATGTTTTGCATGATTGCCCACGTATAATGTATTATTGGATTGCTTACTGTCTCAGGTAGGGGAAAAGGAGGAAGGGAAAGAAGGATAGAACTTGGGACTCAAAGCTTTAAAAAATGTTTCAAATTGTTTTTAACATGTAATTGTGGGGGAAATAAAGTATTATTTTAAAAATACACTGAAAAAAAGCAGAAGGTGGCTCAGAAGAGTTCATAGACAAGCAGGGCAGTGTTAGAACTACTGTTGTTATTATTAATTTTTAAGTTGTGTCTGAATCTTCATGACCTTATTCAGAGTTTTCTTTGCAAAGATACCAGAGTTTTCTTTGCCATTTTCTTCTCCAGCTCATTTTATAGATAAGGAAACAAGGCAAACAGGGTTAAGTGATTTGCCCAGATCACATAGCTAGTAAGTGTCTGAGGCCTGATTTGAACACAGGAGGAAGAGTCTTCCTGACTCTAGGCCTGGCATTCTATCCAGTGTACCACTTAACTGCACCTAGAACTATTGTATTAAACTTAATATGCACTTTAAAAATACAATTTGTGTGTTATAGAACTTCCTGATGTCACATACCATCTTCTTGCTACTATTCAGAGCAATAGGGCTCATGCACCCAAAGTGACATCAAAAAGATACATAGTAGCTGAAGTTTCATTCCCAGAAGGTAGCAACTGTACCTTCACTCCCTTTAATTTACAGTAAATGTGCAACTATGCATGATGCAATACTACTTACTGAGTCAATTCCTTCTAGGAGCTTACAATCTTACAGGCAATATCGATACTTATAAAAAGAATAACTGACATTCATAAAAAGCTTTTTGTATATAATAGCCCCTCACAATAACCATAGAAAATATGTACTAAAAGGGATTATTATCCCCATGTTTAGAGGGGGAAAAACTGAAGCTCAATGAGGCTAAATGTTTTACTTATATATAGCTAGTACATGTTAGAGGTAGCATTAGAAAACAAGTCTCTCCAGACTCCAAATCCAAGACTCCTTCCACTAAAGTATGCCATCTTTTCATAACAAAAAAGGCATATGATATGATATATCATATCAAAAAGGGTAACATAAAAGTGGAGACAGTTACGTGGGTCAGGAAGATCTGAGTTCAAATTTGGCCTAGACACTCACTAGCTGTATGATCCTGGGCAAGTCATTTAACCCTGTTTGCCTCAGTTTCCTCATCTGTAAAATGACAAACCACTCCGGCATCTTTGCCAAGAAAACCCCAAATGGGGTCACAGTCAGACATGACTGAAAACAACGGAACAACAAAAGACTGTAGCCATGAGTGAGGTGGAGTGACATACTGAGGAATTCCTCAACCCAGAAAATAAGTTCCTGGATCAAGTGGAACAGTTCCTTGACCAGGCAGGAAGTTGAAGAGCTGAGATAAGCCAGGGATAGAGCCATGATGAAGAGAAGCAAACCCTTCACTGGCATTGTGAGTTTTATAGATGGCAAATTTTATAGATGGCTAGTCTGAGAGACTAGCAGCTCACTTTTTTATTGACCCTTTGTTCTTTCTACTTGTTAAAGGGCCACTCTCAAAGTAATATTGTTCTGAAGGATGGTATCAGTTCCTAGGAGGTAGGATGGGTGAATTTCTTTGCTCTTTTGCAACTCCACTTAGGGAAAGTCTTCAGTACTACATTGGTTTCTAGGAAGTGGGGAAAGAGTTGTCTTAACCATTTATAGCCTCAGATATAAGGTCTTTGTTTGATTTTATAAAGGAAGGGTAGATTAGGGATCAATATAAATCAAGTCCATCCCTTTTTTGGTATTTTATTATCTTGAGTTCATACACTGGAGCAAAGGGACCTTTTTCTTTTCCATAAAAATCCAGACATGAGTCCAATTTTGATATTCTCAGGGCAAGGAAAATGAGCCAGGGATGTGCTGAACTTCTAAGACTGGAGCCTATATGTATAAGCCCAGACCTTTGGTTCAATAATTGTAATAACAGTTTGCAATTAGATAGTGCTTTGTAGTGTACAAAGTACACTCATATACATTATCTTACTTAATCCTTATGACAAACTTACGAAGTAGGAAGCACAAGTGTCTTCTCAGGGACTCCAGGGCCATCATAAAAAGTCCTTTTCTGCATCAATTTCAACCTTAGTTTTTGTTCCCAAGGAAAACCTCACTTCATTACACATACATCAACAAATTAAATTCCATATCTTTCTGTCTAAGAGCAAAGGTTTGCACATTGCAGATAAAGATCCAGAAGGAACATCCAGTTCTATCTCTCATTTTACAAAGAAGATAAGAAAAGAGAACTGATTCCAGAGAAGGTAAGTGACTTGACAAGTTCACACATAGCGACAGAGGCAATATTTAAATCTAGGTTCTCTGACTCCAAATCCAGTGTTTTACACCTTCTATGTACCCTTCAAGGTGACAAAGCATCACCCTGACATCTAGTTCCAAAAAGCTGTCCACACCCCTTCTTCCACCATAGACCCCAAATGACTAACACTTGCTTGTACATCTGGATAATATATCAGATTTCTATAACCTAAATGAATAGAGGCATAACATTCTCAAAGGCTTCAAATAATATGTTTCAACCCATTTTTCTTGGGGTGTTTGTTTCAGCACTCATTCCTTTTGGGGCCCCAAAAACTGATCAAAATATGATCAAGATCATGTCTAGACATGTTGTGTTAAGAAATACAAATACATAAATATCTGTTCTTTGAAGGGAACAGCGATTCTCTACCTTGAGAAATATGAGGGAGGGTCTCCAGAAGCAAATTCTACATAGGTTGAATAAAGGGAATTCTGCTTCTGACACTTTGTGGCAAGCCATCAAGGCTAGGACTTCAGGTTGTTTACAAGTCCATACAAAATGGAAGGTAGTAAAGTAGAACCTAGTACGCTCTTCTGTGTGACCTATGATTTCATTGATACTAGATACTCCCAGAAAAGAAAACTTCCTTTACCAATGCAGGTTGGCACACTCTTTAACTTAGAGTCTTATAGGGTTGTCCAAAGTGCTGAGAAGTATTGACGTGCCCACAGTCACACAGCCAGTATGTGTCAGAAGTGGAACTTGATCCCAGGGCCTTCTGGCTCCAAGACCAGCTCTCTACCCATTTTGCCACACTGCCTCTCAATAAATATTTGACAATGGAATTGAGAGACAAATTAGGTGGGCAGGAAGGGACTTGTGTTTTACAAGAGGATAGATATAAGATGGGAATGACCAATAGATAATACCTTAGCTCTAGGATAGTAAGTAAATGGTCTTAACACAGTCTCCAGAGAGATATATCATTGGTATGCCCAGACCAACTCAGGCATAAATATTTATTTTTCATCACCTCTTGGTCCTAAGCACCAGTAACCATATACACCAAGTTATACATATGGTGCTTCCCTTGCCCTTCCTATGTCTGGGCCAGCAAATGAGGGAGAAAAATTTTCAAGGGAAGCAGTGGGGAATGATGAACCAAAGACACAGGATGAAAAGCTCTGGGCTGTCAGAAACTAACCCTCTCTGCATGCATGAACCAGACATCCTTTAGTCTCCTCTTTGACATAGCCACTGTGATCTAACTTATTCCCCTCATTAGGCTCAGTTACCCACCATCTGTCTCTGCTGGGAAATTGAGCAACTCATGCTTATTTGTTCTGGATGGCAGCGGGAATGCAGCAGTGAATTGGAGTATAAGAAATGGGCTGGATTGGCAGAACCACCACTTAAAAGAAGAATGGGTGAAAGCACCCATATCAGGGAACATGGGTCTTTTAAGAAGGCTGTTGCCCTGGCTCAGGCAACAAATGAGTAGGTTGGGCTTTAGGAGAATTTAAAAAGGATATTTGCCAGTGTACAGATTTTATCTTTAGAAAACTTTACTCCCTATGAAATTACTATAGAAACAAAAGTTCATTGAGCAAGTCAAATTTGTGGCCCTCAATCTCAACTCACAAAACATCAGATGTCAGTCGGGTCTTGACCATAAAAATACATTTGTGATAACATCTATAAAAGAATTTAAAGTTAAAATTTTTCTTTGACCCCCAACCTCTTAGCCCAACCCATTTACAATACTTTCATCTCTAGTCCTTATGCACCAAGACTGTGACTACTAGCAATTAACTTAATGTGAGAAAATCCCCCTGCAAAAAAGTGATTTGGGTGTCCATTAAAGTACTGCATTAAAGATTGCCTTCGCATATGGGCCACAAGAAAAGCCCAGTAGGGGGGAGGTAGTCTGTAGGTCAGCACTCATTCAAACTCTAGCTCATGACTCCCCACCTTTGTGTTTATTTTTACTAGACAACTAGAGGATACCTTCATTCAAAACAAAAAGCATATTATTCAGTTTTTATTGTTCAGTTGTTTCAGCTGTGTCCTACTCTTCGTGATCCCACTTGGGGTTTTCTTGGCAAACATAATTCAATGATTTGCCATTTCTTCGTCCAACTCATTTTACAGATGAAGAAACTGAAAGTAGCAGAGCAAATAAAGCGACAACAAAGGATTCCTCCCATGAACCTGGGGCATGCTCTCCCATAGGTTACCACTCTATCACTGGGGGACAGCACTCATGAAGAGAACCCACAGTGTGACCAAGGTGCTCCCATGGAGGGCACTCCACATATGACCAGGGAAACTCACACTTTCTACACCTTCAAAGCTACTTGTGTTCTCTGATGATGTCATCATTCTGATCTGCTCATCATTCTCTCTCATTTAACCTTTTCGGAGCTAGGTATTCAGGACCTGGCTGTAGTGGTAGCTTTGGATGTGAACTAGGCACTTCTTGTGGATTTTGCTAGCTTCAGTGGGGACACAGGAAGTCTCAGGGAGGCCATGAGAAAGGCTTATCTCTTTCTCCTTGCCTTCCCTAGTCTTTTTACCCCTTGCTAAGAGCATAGCCCTCCCCTGTGATCCACTTTCCATGATCATTTCTGGTGGCCTTCCTACAGTCTGTTCCCAAGTCCCAGGACATCATACCTAGAAGCCGACTTAAAACTAGAGCAGTCCTAGGGACTTTGACTGTTTAATTAAAACAAAGCCTCTCAAAGTACCAAGTTGTTGAAAAAAATGTAATTTCTACACTGTGCTCTGAATGTCTATGTGAAGAAATTCAGTGAGGTACTGGTAAATGAGACTAATGATAATTCTCTTAAGGTAGCCAGAAATATCATATTTTATTCACCTTTAAGCTTCTGTGGGATAATTCTGTGAGAGGAATGGAGAAGAGAGGATGACTTTGATCAAATAAGGAGAAAGAAATAGGTAACTTGGAGGCAAGTGAATTAATAAAGTAAACCAAATATTGAATCTAGGAGGAAAAATATTTGAGGTGTTATATTATATATCTTTATCTGAGAAACTGTCTATAAAATTTCCCCCCAATTTTCTGCTTTCCTTCTGATCTTGTCTACATTTGTTTTATTTGTACAAAATCATTTTAATATAATCAAAATTATCCATTTTACACCTAAATTTGCTATCTCTTATTTATTCATAAATTATTTGCCTATCTATAATATTTGAAGGAAGTTGGGGGAAATTGAGGAAAGTTTAAAGGTGAAGAATCTCCAAGCTTAAGTTCTACTTCTGGGTTTAAGGTGGAATGGAATGAAGGAAAATTAAGAAGAATTTTGGAGGAGGAGTGAGTAGAAATTGAAGAAGACTAAAGAAAGAAAAGAAGGTAGTTGGCAAGATAGGGCAGTATGAGTAGGCAAAGGTAAGTGAAACAAATAGGGAGTAAAGCAAATTAGCAGAGGGGATTGGTGAGTGAGTCTAATTGATGAAACTGGTTGATACAAGGCCAAAGAAGAGGTGGGTGTGGATGTGAAATTGTTGGGATTAAGGAAAGGAAATTGAGTGGAGTCTTCATGTTATTAATAGGTGATAATTGGCACAAATATTACTACCAGAGGGGACCTAAAGAGTATTGCATATGATTACTTAGCCTTGCCATAGAGGTATGGGTTGTGTTGTCCCTATCATTAATGACTGAAAGTAAGGGATACAAAAGGGATATTAATTTTGAAAGTAAAGCCTAAGAAGGTTCTATCACAGGTATTTCAGATTCCTGACAAGAGAGTGTTGACCCATAGACTATATATTAAGAATGTATTTTCCAGGTATCTTGCAAATCTAACCAAAGACTTTAAACTAATAAGAATGGAGGAAGGAGAGGATTGCCTATGTATAGCCCTCCTCAGCTAGATAAAAAAGACAGTAGCTATAATGAAGAAATAATAGCAATTGACACATCTAGAAGTTAATAGACAAAATCTGAGAAAGGAGCCAGTAAAACCTGTTTCCTCAAATGTTTATATACAAATATTCAGAGTTTAGGCAACAAGTAAGAACTATAGATCCTAACACAAGGAGACAAATTTGACCTCATAAGTGTCATTGAGACTTGTGGGATGAAACCCATACAGGGCCATGACTCTGGGTGGATATACCTTCTTCAAAAGAAATAAAAAGGTAAAGGGAAAATGAAAACAGAAATGTACATCAAGAAGGTATACTTGTGTGAGGAAATCCAGGAACCATATTGGAAAAGCACTATGGAGAGTATTTGAGTAGAGATCAATGGAGGAAGAAAAAGTTATTTTGTCATTGGAGTATACTACAGACCACCTGGATGAAAAGAGAATGAAGAGTTTGGGAAACAGTTCACAAACCTAGCTCACAGGTTATGATCTAGTAGTGATGGGTGGCTTCAATTATCCAGATTGCTACTGGAGCTATCTCTGTACCAAAAGCAGAGCAGCAAATAACTTCTTGATTCGATTTAGTGATGGTTTCATCCTTCAAAAAGTAAAAGAAAAAAGTGGACATTCTATTCTGAATCTGATTTTCACAAATAAGGACAAAATGGCTTCTGGAGTAGAAATTATTAACACTATGGAGGCTAGTGATCATTCCTTCCTAAGTTTTTTTTTAATCGAGGAGAGGAAATATGAGCATAGTCTGACATGTGATCCAGATTTTGGAAAGTATATTTCAAAAGGATCAGAGGAAAAATAGGTAGGATCTCAGAGACAAGAGGCTCAAGAATGAAATTCTGAAGACATAAAGGGAAACAATTCCTTTGGGGAGGAAAAATGGAATTCATCCGTAGTGACCTGTGAATACATATGGAATTCACAAACTAATTTAAAATGTTTAAAAGGAATGTACAGAAGAATGAAGTTGGGTCAAGTAACAGAATGGATATGAATATGACAGGGTACTGTGAAAATAGGATCAGGAGTGCTAAAGCTCAGAATGGGATAAGCCTGGTGATAGAATCCAAAGAGTACAAATGGGGGCTTTTAAGCTATGTTGGGAGAAAAGGGAGGATCAAAGAAGAGATAAGACCTTTGCTTGGAGTGGAGGTAACAATGACAACTGACAACAGAGGGAAGGCAAAGCTGCTCAATTATTATTTTGCTTCTGTTTTCTCTGCCAAGAAGAATGACCTTTGCACCAGAAATGACAGAACAAAAATGACTAACAGGAAGTTGATATCCAAGACAAATAATGAAAGAGGACCTATAATTGCCTTTGATGATTCAAGTCACCTGGCCCAGATGAACTACATCCTCAGTAGAACTGGCAGAGGCAAATGCTGGGCCACTGCTACTAATATTTGAAAGATCATGGAAAATGGGAGAGGTGTCACCAAAACAGAGAAGGGCAAATGTCCTCATTTTCAAGAGAACAGAACCTGCAACTATAGTCCAGTGAGTTTGATTTTGATTCCTAGGAAATTCCAGAAGAGAACATTAAAGAGATGGTTGGTTAATAAGTAGAAAAGGAAATGTTGATTTTTAAAGAGTCAGCAGGACTTCACAAAGAGATCATATTTGAACATTTGGAGTAGAGGTGTCTTTTTATTTTTTTTTTAATTGCCTTAGGAAGATTCTGAAGTTACCTAGCAAGATAAGATACAGGACGGCGAGATCCCTTCTCGAGCTGAACCGCCAAGCATTCAAACTCTGCTACAGAGAACACAACTCTGATGGGCTGGCCATGTTGTTTGAATGCCCAAAGTACATTTGCCTAAAAGAATATTTTGCAGAGAACTCACACAAGGCTCACACTGGGGTCAGAAGTGATACAAGGACATTCTCAAGATCTCTCTGAAGAACTTTGGAATCGATTGTGAGATGTGGGAGACATTGGCCTAGGACCACCCAGCATGTTGTGCCTGCATCAAAGAAGGGGCTATGCTCTGTGAGTAAAGCATAATTGCAGTAGCTCAAAAAAAAATGAGATGTGCAAATTTAGACACATCTACTCCAAATGTTCATACTGACTATTTGTACCCGACCTGTGATAGAGCCTTCTGAGTTTGTATTGGTCTGATCAGCTACAGCTGGACACACTGTACCTTGTCCCTGACATAGTGATATCATTTGGGTTCTCTTCTAGCATAAAGGACAACAACCAACCGATATCAGACTAACTTCATTTCATTTTTTGTTGGGATTTCTAAGCTAATAAATGAGGGAAATGCTGTGGATATAGTTTACCTAGGCATTGGTGGAGCTTTTGATAAAATATCTCATTATTTTTGTGGAGAAGATGGAGAGATTTGTCCTAGACAATAATACAGATTGTTTCAGAATTGGTTGGATGTTGGATTCAAAGAGTAGATACTGGTAGTTCATCATTAACATTGAAGGAGGCCTTTAACTGCTTAACATTTTTGTCAGTGTGTTGGATAAAGGCATGGATTGTATGCTCATCAGATTTGCAGACGACTCAAATCGAGGAGGGAAAACACACTGGACAACAGGATCAGGAGGCAAAAAAAAAAAGATCTAAACAGGATGGAGCACTGGGCTAGATCTAATGAGATTAAATTCAATATAGAAAAATGTAGTCTTTACTTGGACACAACAAATGTCTACTTCACAAATAGAATTTTGGGGGGAATTGTTCTGAAAAAGATCTGGGACTCTTACTGGACTGAGAGTGCAATACAAGCAGTGTGATAGCCAAAAAAGTTAATGTAATCTTGGACTCCTTCCTGGAATAAGAAGTTATTCAAACCTTATCAGACCTCATTTAAAATATTGAATTCAGTTCTGGGTACCACAGTTTAAAAAGGACATTGATAAGCCAGAAAGTATCCAGAGGTGGGCACTTAGGAGGGTAAAGGGCTTGGGTCCATATGAGGATTGATTGAAGGAACCTGAAGGTGTTCAGCTTGACAAAGAGAAGACTGAGGAAGTTGGGGGACATGATAGCAATCCTTATGTATTTGAAGGGCTGTTATGTGGTAGAGGAATTAGATATGACTTGTTTGTTCCTCAGAAGCAAGAACCAGGAACAACAGATGGAATTTGCAAAGAAGCAGTTTTAAGCTTCATGGCAAACCAACTTCCTAATGATTAAAGCTATATAAAAGTAAACAGGCTGCCCCAAGCCTCCTTGGAGGTCTTTGAATAGAGGCTAGATGCTAGGTATATTATAGTGAAGATTATATTAAAGCATGGATTGGATTAGATGACCATTGAATTTTCTTTTTACTCTCAAATTCTGCGATTTCGTGATTCTAGGACCCATGGGTTGCTGTCTACTACCATCTACTGGGGTGTGGTAGCTAGAAAGCCTCTTCTTGGAAACAAGACCTATAGTTCTTTTATTTCATAATCAGGGATTATAAGCCACCACACCCTCCCACGAAGTCAACAAAAGCCTGAAAAGTACCCTCAGACTAATATTAAACCTATTCTTTTGACTTTCTCCTGGTCTTAGTTCAAGGTCTTTTAAAAAAAACCTAAATGACTAGGGATTAGAACATTAATTTAACTATAATTATATATATAATTGTTAGTCTAAACTCTCAAAACTCATTTTATGGACTCAGTCTAAAAAAATACCATAACCGTAGGATTTCTGTAACGGCTGAGAAGACAAGGATCCCATCCTTTCACAAATGCTTCCAGATACGCATGCAAAGACAAGGAGTAAGAACAAGCTACAGGTGAATGGACAAGTCCATTCAGCCCAGCTTCTATATTTCTACCTTTATTATGTTTACCTGCAAATAACTTGCGATATAGAAAAGTAGTGTGTGGGGTGTCTGTGAGTGGTGGTGGTGGGGAGGAATGGAAGGAAAGGAAAGGGAAGTTTCTTGTGTGTGTGTGTGTGTGTGTGTGTGTGTGTGTGTGTGTGTGTATGTTTGTGTCTAAGACTGGGCTCAAAAGATGGATGGGCTGGGCTTGTGGAATTGGAAGTTCTCTGTCTTTTGGTAGTATCAGCATCCTTCCCAGGTATAGTGAGGAAACTAAGAGCTTTAAACACTATTTAACACTATTAAATTAGAAGAAGTGTGGCCTCTTGGACACATAGCAGGATTCAGCACTGGAGTACAATTAAAATAGTAAGTTTGTATCTGTGAGAAGCTAAATAGCCACCTACATCTGTTGACTTCTTAGAACTGACTGCTTATGGAACCTTAATCTTACAGTCATATAGAAAGGCAAGTGCCTCCTGATTGGCTGAAAACCTCATTTTTGTGGAAGAGTTGGGCTTTCGGGTCTCATTATAGTGACCAGGGCATTATGGGAACAAAGGTTACAAGAAGGAAAGGAGATGGGACCACTTCATAGGAACAGGAAGTATGATGTAACAGGCTGGTTAGACCAGACTCCTTCATCCGAAGGAGAAGAGAGAACATGAGACAGCTGGGGTGATAGCTGGATGTCTGAGAGTATTAGCCCCTGATTCTGAAGGAATTCTGCCAACCTTAGTGATAAGCATTTCCTGGCCTACTGATGGAGTGGTATATTCAAAATTATGGGGTTTGCTTAGCCTAAAATGGTTAATTTGCAAAAAACAAAAAACAACAAAAAAACAAACGAACAAACAAAACCTCTCCCTCCACCTCCCTGGACTTCCTCTTTCCCTCCTTAGCAGCAATCTTACCATATTGGAGAAAGCTCCTACCTGAGGACCTATGGTTGAGGGATTGGTGACTCCTTTGACCATTCAACATTTCAGGGAGGGCCTTAGTCATGCTCACTACATTTCCAGTTCAACTATTTGGACTTCTCTACCTCTTCCAAAGCAGTTGCATTCCTGTGTGGATGAATATCCTCTTGCCCCTTCCCACCCCCCAAATCCAATCTTCCCTGTTTTCCAGTTCTTCTTTATGATCTTTCCCCATTAGAATGTAAGCTCCTCAAGGGTACAGACTATCTTTTTTGTATTTCATCATTTAGCATGATACCCAACACATAGTGAGCCCTTAATAAATGTTCATGTTTTCTCTTTGTATGTCTATGGGTTTTTCTTTTTCTGCCTCTCTCTGTCTCAATCTCTGTGTCTATGTGCGTTTCTCTGTTTCTCTGTCTCTGTCTCTATCTCGGTCTGTCCCCCCTTTGCTCCTCCCTGCACCCAGATTTGTGTGAATCTTCATTTCTCAGAACCAAAGATTGAGACCCAGAGGGTCGTAAAGAGGTGGAATATACATACATGCATACATATGTACATACATGTCTTATTATTCCCTCCTTATGTGAAAATGTGAAAATGAAAAATTTGTTTACTTTTAATAAAGCCTATAGTTCACGATTCTTAACCTGTGTTGTGTGAAATTTAAAAAATATTTTGATAATTGTATTATAATGCAATTGTTTTCCTTTGTGATCATGTTTCATTTTATGAATTTAAAAATGTTATTCTGAGATGAAGTCCATAAGCCTCACCAGACTGACACAGGGGTCCATGACACACAAAAAGTTAAGAACCTCTACTGTTATTAAACCAACAGGCTTCATTTCTGTTATTGAAACCCTAGATTAGACTAGCACATGAGGGGAAAAGTTTTGGAATCTCACAATTGCCGGGGGGGGGGGGGTTTGAGGTCTCTCTCCAGAGCATATTAACATATACTAATAACTACATATCCACAGAAGATTAAAGATCATATACCTAAGGGATGAGTCATAGGTGTGCACTGGTAAATGTTTAACAACCAGATACTCCAGAAAAAAAAAGTATATACATACACTTTTAAGTTTCATCTGCATAATTAACCCTTTCTTAAGTCTAGATGGTCAGTCAACACAACAATAAATCAAGACCCAGATTTGTAACAATATTTCTGAGTTATAAATACTCACACTGAACATTTAACAATGGGCTCATAAACTGGTTAAAGCTAGCTCCAGCTCACCCCTGGTAGGTACATTATAGTTAGAGAAAAGTTGGTAAGAACTGTGGGATGTGCCTAAAAGTGCCCACAGAGTAGAACTGGGCTGGGTATAGCTGTACATAAGGTTATAGCTTATGATGCTTATTTATATCATTCAAGTTACTGGATATCCAGGGCCATGACAATTTAGCAGCAAGATGAGTGTGTGTGGGGAGAAAGAGAGAGAGAAAGAGGAGAGGAGAGGAGAGGAGAGGAGGAGAGGGAGAGGGAGAACAAATTATTATGAACCATGGTAAGGGGTAACACCAGGCTACTCAGAGATGAGCTTTAAAAAGAATGGACCCTTACCACCAATAGGAGTAGACTAGCTGCTATTGTGGTACTTTTTATATTATAAGTTCCTTATTTAACTTGGTAATTTTGTTAACTAGATGACCGTTCATTTGTTTTCAGAGAATGACTGACTCAGTTGAATATCCAGAATTTGTGAGGGTGATGTTGCATTGTTAGGTCTCCAGGAGCCTTCCTTTATACAGCTTTTCCCTGAAGCCAGGGAAGCCTCCCCTGGGCTGTGGTTGACTTTTCTAGAAACCCCACCATACCTGGGGCTTAGCTTTCTAGTATGAGATCATCAAAAGAGCAATAGAGAGTCTCACGGTGGGCATGAGTAGCATATTATCAAGGAAAGAATTGCACTGAAGAAGCAGCATAAAATATATTATCCAAGGAATTTATGACTGGAAAAAAATTGTGTCAATCATATAGCTGACTTCAAGGGATAAACAATAGACAGTTTATAAATTCCATTTGTGCTCGCTGAATATAGATGTAGATATATAGATATCTACATATCTAGATAGAAGACTATAGATACAGATATAAACATAGATATAGATATAGCTATCTCAGTTAAAGCCTTCCAACATGTCGAATGGATCCTTTGCAAAAGATTTGCCAAAAAGAACTTTGGATCATAGATACAGAACCAGAAGAGACCTAAGAGATCATCTAGTTTGGGGGTTCTCAAAGTGTGGTCTGGGGACCCCTGGACATCCCCAAGACCTTTTCTGTGGGTCTGTGAGGCCACAACTATTTTGTAATAATACTAAGATATTTGAATTCTAATACAATAGATATTTTACAAATAACCCACATAAACAAAACTCTTTGGGGTCTTGAATAATTGTTAAGAGTATTGAGGGGTCCTAAGGTCAAGAAGTTTGAGAACTGATGATCTAGTCCAACCCTTTCATTTTGTAGATAAGGAAACAGGCCAAGAGAGGTTAAGCGGCTCGTCCAATTTCACATTGTCAGTACGTGACAGTGATGGCATTCAAACAGATGCTCTCTGACACTAAATACAGGGCATTTTAGGAAAGGCATTAATAAGTTGGAAATCATACCGGATAAGGACTGGTTGAAGGAAGGGGAAGTGTCTTAGCCTGGAGAAGAGAAGATTTAGCACGGACATTACAAGCAGCTGTCTTTAATTTAAGTATTTGAGGGATAGTCACATGGAAGAGAGAATGAACTTGTTCTTCTTGACCTCAGAAGGAAGGAAAAACAAGGAACAATTGGTTGAAATAGCAAAAAGGCAGATTTAGGTTTGATATAAGGAAAAACCTAATGACAGAGCTGTCAAAAAGTGGAAGAGGGCTGCTTCCATAGCTAATGACTTCTCTTCTCATGTAAAGTCTTTAAGCAGAAGCTAGATGACTTGTCAAGCACCTTATAAAGTGGATTCTTATTCAGAAATGCATTGGACTCAAGCAGGTTCTTTGTCTTTGTGGTGTAATGGGCCCTTTATGGTCCTTCTCTCAGAATAATGTTTTAAGTGCACAAAATAAAATATATAGTATTACAAAGAAAATCAATTATATTGAAATAAATATGTAATTTTTTTTTCTTATCCAAGTTTACAGACCCCCTGAAATCTATCCAGGGAAACCAGGTTAAGAATTCCTGGACCAGAAAGTCTCTAAGGTCCCTTTGAACCCTGAGATTTTGTGATTTTATGGGTCACGTTGGATGAGAGGGTGACTCAGGGGTAGGGAACCTGCAGCCTTGAGGCCACATATGGCCCTCTGGGTCATTAGCGCAGTCCTTTGACTGAATCCAAACTTCACAGTTTGGATTCACAGACTTCACTAAATACTGTGTGTTCCACCCCTGGTAGTAGATGAATAACAGTCTACATTGCTTGGAAGCAGTATTCATAACAAAGACTGGAAGAAGGGATGATAGGTCTCCCTGAAACAATCTAAGTCTGCATCTCTGGTAAGACAGTAGTGAGATACTCAGTCCCACCAACATTCCATCTTTAGAAGGAGACATTTTTGTTTCCTGTCAGGTCCTCCTAACCATTGGACTCAACAATGCAGATAAGCAAGAGTTTATCAGGTGGGAACTTTCTGCTAAGGCTCCAGGAAATAGAGCTGACTGGAATTAAGGAGATACTTTGCATGCTAGAGGAATGTGATTCTATGATACTGTGAGTTCACCTTGGTGCTGGGAAGATGTACACCATTGTAGAAATTCCTATTTTTAAAATTGCTTTTAAAAATACATTTCTGTTGATGACTTTTGTTTTTATATCACCTACATTTCCCAATGTATCATGTCTCCCTCTCCCAGAGAGCCATCCTGTATAACTAAATTGTTAAAAAAAAAAAATAGTTCAGCAAAACTAACCAACATATTGGAAAAAAAAAAAAACACCTGACATTATCAGAACTTCCCATTTTAACTAGTTAATCTTGCTAAATAGGTGATAATTGTTATTTCTACCATGCTGAAGTACTGCAAGTGCTCTAAATTTGGCACCCTAGGACAAAACTTTGCCCTAGTTATGGCTCTGGTGAGACTAGAAACCATGCCATTTAAGACTCCATTGAAGCACCTGGGTATCTTTATCCTACAATAGAAGATATAAGGGAGATATGATTGCAGTCTTCAAGTATTTGAAAGGATATCATGTGAAAGAAGATGTAGATATATTCTACTTGACCTCAAAAGATATTGCAGAGAAGCAAATTGAGACTTTATGTTACATTATGGTTGGGAATTCCTTTTGTATATTAGTTGGACTAGATGACTGCCAAAGTACCTTCCAACTTGCTGTGATTACTTTTTAGGTTGAGATGGCTTGAGCCCTTACCTCCTCCCAACCTCTTAGAGAGAGGAGGTCCCAAATAAAATTTATTTAGGGTCTCCAGGTAAACGATATTTCTTGGATACAGGTCAAGGAGTAGAAAATCTCTTAGATATAAGGCTGTGCTCAAGAGAGCAGTGGAAGGTTGTGTTCTGGAAGTGAGGCTAGTGAGGTTTAAGACGATACCCTTAATATGACAGGCAGAGATTTACAAGGGGCAGGGAAAATGGGGTTGTAAAGAGGGAAAATCATATTTAAATAATCTCATCTTAGAAAAAAGAAATTGAGCAAGCCATCAATGAATTCCCTAAGAAAAAATCCCCTTGGCCAGATGGATTCGCACGTGAATTCTACCAAACCTTTAAAGAACAATTAGTTCCAATACTGTATAAACTATTTGGGAAAATAGGCAAAGGAGACCTACCAAATACCTTTTATGATGCAAATATAGTGATGATACCTAAAGCAGGAAGAGGAAAAACAGAAAAAGAAAACTATATCTAATTTCCCTAAAGATTATTGATGCGAAAAATTTAAATAAAATACTAGCAAGAGGGGCAGCTAGATGGCTCAGTGGACAGAGCACTGGCCCTGCAGTCAGGGGAACCTGAGTTCAAATCAAACCTCAGACACTAATTAGCTGTGTGACCCTAGGCAAGTCACTTAACACTGATTGCTTCAAAATAAAATGAAATAAAATAAAATACCAGCAAGGAGAAATGGCTGGAACTCAAGTAGTCTTTGGGGCTTTCATGGCTCATACAGTATTAAATGAAATTCAGACCTATATTGATTGGTAGATTCCTCAAGCAGAAACTGACTGGATGAACCCATGAGTCCTTAAGACCTCAATTTGGTTATAATCACCTTCCATAAGGCAAAGATGGTGGGAATTTCCATTGAGGACTTGCTGGAGGTCTTTCAGGATTTAAGTTCAGCACTATAGGCCCACAGTTTTGTTGGCTTTTATCAAGTCTCACTTTAAATCCTAGCTACTCCAAGAAGTCTTTCCAGATTCTTGTCCCCCATAGTACCTTCCCTCTGAGATTACCTCCTGTTCGCACAGTATATATCTTGTATATGTATGGTTGCTTGCATGTCATCTCTCTCATTCAAATGCGAGCTCCTTGAAGGCAGGGACCATATTTCTTAGTGGTACTTAATAAATACCTATTAGTTTGCTGTTATTTGACCTGGCAGATCACATCTGGAGCATTGCATTTTTTGTTCCAGGAACCACATTTTTTTTTTTAGGCAATTGGGGTTAAGTGACTTGCCCAGGGTCACACAGCTAGTAAGTGTCAAGTGTTTGGGCTGAGGCCAAATTTGAACTCAGGTCCTCCTAACTTCAGGGCCGCTGCTCTATCCACTGCACCACTTAGCTGCCCCTCCAAGAACCACATTTTCAAAAGAATACTGACAGGCTGAAGCATGTCCAAAGGAGGGTGACCAGGGTGGTAAGGGGACTTGAAATTATTGTGTATGTGGCATACTTCAAGAAACTTGGGAAGTTTAGTTTAGGGAATAAAACATTAATGTGCAACATCCATGTCTGATGGAAAAGAGATTAGACTTAGATGATTTTGCCCTGGAGGGCCCTATAGTTACAGGGAGATCTGTTGTTGTTTGTTTTTTAGTTTTTTTCAGTCGTGTCTGACTCTTCATGACCCCATTAGGGGTTTTCTTGGTAGAGATACTGGAGTGGTTTACCATTTCTTTCTCCAGGTCATTTTACAGATGCAGAAACAGATAAACACTAGCTCATTTTACAGATGTGGAAACTGAGATAAACATGGTTAAGTGACTTGCCCAGAGTCACACAGCTAGGAGCTTCTTCTTAGTTTTAAATCTCCCAGTGGAGATAAGGAGATTTAAAACCAGGAAGAAGTTCCTAGATATATTTTATTGCTTAGATCTAGGTGACAAGGGAATACTTTATCTTATGAGGTTGTGAACTCCCCATCACAAGAGATGTTCAAACAGAACTCTATCAGGATACAGGTATAGAGTATTTCTATATGCAGTGGAAGAGTGGATCTTCTTTTGGGGTTGTGATAGCCTCTAAGATCCCTTCCAGCTCTAAAATTCTATATTCTGGGGTCCATTTTGTTCTTATAGGATAAACACAGAATTTCTGGGAACGACAAAGAAGTCACCTACTTTGTAGGTTACCCAACACCTCTACAGAGGTATTTCTTCCACTGTTTTGCTACACGACTTAGAAAGCTCACACTTCTCATTGCTTTGAAGGCCTGATCTTAAAGCAGAAATAGGTTATCTGGCTATGGGTAGCTGCTGAATCAGGGAGATTTGGTTTCAAGCTCTATCTCTGCCACTGCTAGCTATCTAACCCTGGGCAAATCTCTCAACATCTCAATGCCCTGGACAATTCTCTCAGACTATAAATTGTAAAGCAGGTGCATATATGCATTGGTAGAGGGAATTTCTTCACTGGGAGTGAAAGCACAGGAACAGTCCAATGTTTGGTTAGTTATTTGTGAGAAAGAACACATGCCACCTTTAGTCTTTAACACCTTAGTAATATTAGTTCATTAACAGCTCCCTAAGGGGATTGCAGTAGGGAAAGGAATGAACATTTATATACAATTATCCCTTCCACATCTCTGGGGTTGGGACACTGTGCCCCACCATCTACCACCTACCCCCATGATCTGGAAAATCTGTGTAAAATTTTTTTGGTTCTCCCTTTGTAACAGAGAAAATGTCTGAATTTTTTTCTTTTTCTTTTGTAGGGTGTTTACAGTACCTTATGGCAAAATGTGGATTAAGTATTTGGTCATAGGGTCTGTGTCATCTGCTGGACCTTGCATGTCATCTATGGCTTCTGCAAAACTCCCCAAAAATTCCCATTTAATATCTTATGCCTGCCTGTGATACATTGAAACTACAATGGGGAAAGTCGTGATGTAGAAGGGATGACTATAGTCTCTACCTTGTGCCAGGTACTATGCTAAGTACTTTTTACAAATGGTGCCTCATTTTATCCTCACAATGACCCTGAAAGGTAGATGCTATTATTATGCTCATTTTTCAGTTCAGTCTTTTTTCAGTCACTTCTGACTCTTCATGACCCCAATGTGGGGCTTTCTTGGCTAAGATACTGGAGTGGTTTGCCATTTCCTAGTACAGCTCATTTTACAGATAAGGAAACTAAGGCAAACAGGGATAGGTGACTTGCCCAGGGTCACATAGCTAGGAAGTATCTGAGGCTGAATTTGAATTCAGGAAAATGAGTCTTCCTGATTCCAAGCCCAGTGCTCTATCCACTGCACCATCTCACTGCATAGCAAAATCCTCATTTTACGTTGCAGGAAACTGAGGAAAACAGATGCTAAGTAACTTGAAAGGATCACACAGCAGGGGCAGAGCCAAGATGGAGGAGTAAAAGCAGTGACTTGCTTGAACTCTCCCCCAACCCCTCCAAAACCTGTAAAAAAATGGCTCTAAACAAATTCTAGAGCAGGAGAACCCACAAAAAGACAGAATGAAACAAATTTCCAGCCCAAGACAACCTGGATGGTTGATTAGAAAGGTCTATCATGCCGGGTTGGGAGAGAAATGCAGTTCGGAATGGGTGTGCAAGCAAAACAGGCCTTAGCGAACCTGGAGCAGCCCTCAGAGGACTGAATCACAGGTAGCTGTGGCTATTTCCAGACTTCTCAACCCATGAATGCCAAAGGGAACTTAGAATGTCAGTAGGAAAAGTCTGTGACTGTGGTGAGAGAGAAGCTCAGTCCCAGTCCCAGTCCCGCACGTGGCCCCAGGGCGGCGGCTGCTTCAGGAGTTTCTGGCCCATAGACAGAAGGGGAATTGGGTGGCTGATCAGAGGGGGATTGCAGGGATCTTTTTGCTGGTGCTGAGGCGGGATTCTCTTGCTTTGCCTGTGCTTGGATCTGGGTCACAGTTCTGGGTGGTGATCCTGGGACAAGGAGGAGTGCTGGCATGGTGGAGCTTATAGTGGTGGTGGAGAGGGAATCCTCCTCACAGTTTCAAGGCAGAAAAGAGTGCTTGTGGTCACTCATAGACCAATGCACAGGCCAGGAAAAGAGTAAACACCTCAACCCTTATTATCTCACCTTGGAAGAACTAAAAACTTACAGGTCCCTAGAAGTATCTCTGAAAACAGTTGCATAAAACCCCCAAAACTTGAGACAGTACATTCTCCACATGGGAAGCAGACTTTTACCTTAACAAAGAGTTTAAAACTCAAGTAATTGGCTGGGATCATGAGTAAGCAGCACAAAAAGAGTCAGACTATATTATCTTACTTTGGTGACAAAGAAGATCAAAACGTACAACCAGAAGAAGACAACAAAGTCAAAGCTCCTACATCCAAAGCCTCCAAGAAAAATATGAATCAGTCTCAGACCATGGAAGAACTCAAAGAGGATTTTGAGAAGCAAGTAAGAGAAGTAGAGGAAAAACTGGGAAGAGAAATGAGAATGATGCAAGAAAATCATGAAAAACAAGTCAACAGCTTGCTAAAGGAGACCCAAAAAGGTCTGAAGAAAATAACACCTTAAAAAAATAGCCTAACCCAAATGGCAAAAGAGGTCCAAAAAGCCAATGAGGAGAAGAATGCCTTAAAAAGCAGAACTGGCCAAACTGAAAAAGGAAGTCCAAAAGCTCACTGAAGAAAATACATCCTTAAAAATTAGAACAGAGCAATTGGAAGCTAGTGACTTTATGGAAAATCAAGACATTGTAAAACTAAACCAAAAGAATGAAAAAATAGAAGGCAATGTGAAATATATCTCATTGGAAGAACAACTGATCTGGAAAATAGATCCAGGAGAGATAATTTAAAAATTATTGGACTATTTGAAAGCCATGATCAAAAAAAGAGCCTAGACATCATCTTTCAAGAAATCACCAAGGATAACTGTCCTGATATTTGAGAACCAGAGGGTAAAATAGAAATCGAAAGAATCCACCAATCACCTCCTAAAGGAGATACCAAAGGAAAACTCCTAGGAACATTGTAACCAAATTCCAGAGTTCCCAGGTCAAGGAGAAAATATTGCAAGCAATCAGAAAGAAACAATTCAGGTATTGTGGAAACACAATCAGGATAACACAGGATTTAGTAGCTTCTACATTAAGGGACCAGAGGGCTTAGAATATGACATTCTGGAGGGCAAAGGAGATAGGATTACAGCCAAGAATTACCTATCCAGCAACACTGAGTATGATCCTTCAGGGGAAAAATTAGACATTCAGTGAAATAGAGGACTTCCTAGCATTCTTGATGAAAAGACCAGAGCTGAATAGAAAATTCGACTTTTAAATACAGGATCACACCGCTAGTAAGTGCTCTTTTGTCACAGGACACAGGACAGGTCATTTTAAAGGGTTAGGTAATAGGAAAGGTCTCTCTGAGGCACTGCCTTAACAGGTGACATCAGAGGTCCTGAGTGAGTGGGTAGCAATCGTTGGGAGAGTCCCCACTAAAAGGGACATTGGTGATAAAAAAAGGGGTTTCATGGGGTCCTGGAGACAAGCTTCATTGACTTCATCATTCTGCCTTAGTGGGGCAAAAAGACAGATCTTCTGGAGAGAGCATGTAAGCGTACATAGAAACCATCGCTTCCACTGAAACTTCCCGCCCTTTCTCCATTCCAAGAGACTTTGCCTCTTCCCTGCCCCCAATACACACACACAGCCTACCCAGAAGTTCTCAGGCTTGACACCAAGGGGGTTGCTTGATTGGATGTTCCAGTTCCAAATGACTCATCTGGGTTCCATTGAAGACATAAGAATTTTGTTTTAGTTTCTTTTTTTCCTGTTCTCTTGTTAATGACAGAAAAATCCTTCTAAAGGAAATTATTAGTTTGTGCTGTGCTTGAATTGTGTCATAGGGACAGGAGAATGGACTGATTTGAGGCTTCATTAGATAAGGGGAGGTCCCAGATGAGGAAACTTCCTTCACCAATGCATTTCTGCATGTTCTCTGTAACTTACAGTCTTGGAGAGTTGCCTAGAGAGCGCTGACAGATTAAATGACTTGTCCAGGGTCACACAGGAAGTATATGTCAGAGTTATAACATCACTAAATTATTTACTTTGACTCGAGAGGTAAAGAATAGTTTAGACTTTTCAATGTCTCAGCATAGACATTATTGGTGTTCCATTCACATCACTAGAATGTAGTTTGAAGGAGACAAGCTCAAAATCTTTATTTTACCATTGTAATGTTGTAACAAGTATAGGAACAACAGAAAATAATATTGGACTAGGAATCTAAGGACCTAGATTCTATAATCATCAAATCATAGATTCATATCTTAAAGATATAAATTACCTTAGAGATGTTCTAGTTCAACTGTCTCATTTGACAGATAAGCAGTTCACTTTCTAAGGGGGAAATGAGCAGGAACAACAAGTGCCCCTAAAAGTATATACCTGGTAAATAGGAGGTAAATTTTTTGGTAGGGGGACAGTACCCACACGATGAAATCAGGAAAAGCCTCTTATAGGCAGTTACACCTGAAATGAAACTTGGAAGGAATTATGTCATTTCTTCTCTGTAATATGTTACTGCTTGCTCACACCTGTCATGCACCAATCCATTGCCCTCTGAGAGTCACTCTGACTTTAGGAATCCAAGTCCAAAGAATTAGCCCCAAGCTAATTTTAAAAGCTTACTTATGAAAATTACTTCTTGAATTGTTAAAAAGCAGTTGAAGATTCAAAAGAAAATTAATGCTGCATACCAAACAGTACCAGGCAGCTGGGAATCATAGCTCTTGAGCAAGAAGGTTCCTTAAGGGCCATTTAGCCTAACATCTTCATTTTTCTGATGAGGAAACAGGGGCCCAGAGAATGACTTGCCTAATGTCACACATTTGACCAAAGTCAGCTTGCTGCCAAAAAAAAAGCAAAGGAATTATTAGAGTGAACTCTTAAACCCCTTGGGCTGCTAAGAGTTATTTTATTAATAACCAGTACCTCAAAATCTTCCTGTGTGATTTTCAAAAGATACATAAAGGAATACCTCTTCTCTCCAAAAAATGTCATTATGAATTTAAGGGAGACAATCTGAATATGGCGGTGGGATTGGGAGAGTGACAAGAACAAATTTTTTTTTATTAAAATGTATTTTGAGATCTTTAATATTCTGAAGCAGAGTAAAATAATAATAATACTATATTATTCTTTGTTCCTCAGAACAACTTCATGAGGCAGGGGTTATTATTGTCTCTATTTTATTGATTAGGAAACAGAGGGTGAAAGATGTTAAGTGACTTGCCTATGGTCCTGAAGCTAGTATTATCTAAGGTGGTATTTGAACTCAGGTCTTCCTGACTCTAAATCCATGCTCCTTCTCCCTATTCTGTATGCCACATCCTCACACATCCCCCACTGCCCTACCTAGCTGTCTCTGAGCTAATAGCAATTGCTTTTAAAACAAATGTATGAAAAGAAACATTTATTGATTTGAACAGTACAAAGCAAACCTATCTCAAACTCAGTATGTCCCAAACCAGAGCTCACTATCTCTCAAAACCCATACCTCTTCCTATCTTTCTTGATTCTGTCAAGGACATTAGTCACTCAGGTCTACAAGTTCTGGTACTATCCTTGGCTCTTCACTATCCTGATTGAGAAACATTAGGCAAGTTATCCTTATGGCATTATTTGAGAAACTTAATTAGTAAGCACAGACAACATTAGATTTTTTTTTTGGTGGTAAAAATTTTCAATCCCAGTACAGCTTCCCCCAAGTATTCCATATGCTCCTGGACTGTCTCTCCTGGATATCATTAGATACTTATTCTAGGATCAGAAATTAATTTAAAAGTGTGTATGATCCTTCTGTCAGGGATTCTCATGACATAAAGAGCCTAAGTACAATTTGGAAAACTTTCTCAATCCTTTGGTTCGTAGCTTCCACCCATAAAATATGGCAAAAATGTATGCACAGTTTACTAGAATTAATTTTCAAGCATTGATTTGTGATAGAATATAAAATAAGTATTAAAAGAAATAGGAGGGGCAGCTAAGTGGCACAGTAGATAGAGAACCAGCCCTGGAGTCAGGAGGACCTGAGTTCAAATGTGACCTCAGACATATAACACTCACCAGCTGTGTGACTCTAGGCAAGTCACTTAACTACTTAACCCCAATTGCCTCACCAAAAAAAGGAGTCTATTATGGTGGCTCATTGCTGTAATCCTAGTTACCAAGGATGCTGAGGGTGGTGGATCTCTTGAGTTCTAAAATTCTGAGCTGCAGGGGGCTAAGCCAAGCAAGGTGGCAGTACTCACTTTGGCAATAATATGGTGAGGACTTTGGAGGTTGCCAAAGAAGGCAACCCAGCCTAGCTCAGAAATAGAGCAGGTCAAAGCTCTCATGTCATTCAGAGTGGGATCAAATCTACGAATAGCCCCTGTATGTCCAGACTGAGCAAAACATGGAAAAGGAGGCGGACAAGGGAAAAAAAAAAAGAGGAGAGAGGACATAAGAGAGTAAAAGAAATAGGTAAATAAAATTGAAATCTTTGATCAACCATTAGTCACAAAGCCTCAGGACAACAAAAGGTTTTTTGTTTTGTTTGTTTTGTTTTTTAACCTTTACTGGGACACATGAGAGGATTATAACTTTAGAGCTCAAGCGACCTTGACTTTACCACTGTAGGTCATTTCATCCAAACCACTTATTTGACAGATAAGGAAATTGAAGCTCAAAAAGCACAAGTGAGTAATCCAAGGTCATGCAGGTAGTAAAAGGGAAGATAAGGGTTTAGACCCATGTCCTCTGGCTCCAAATCCTGTGTTTTTGCCACTGTACTGAAGGATGGGGTGAACAGGATGATGATAATGGTTGACAGAGAGTAGTTTAACTTTTATATTGTTTCCCTTTCTTGTTTTTGTTTTTTCATGCTAACATGAATAACCCTTGGACTGGAAAGGATAGACCAGACATGACTAAAAGGAAAGTGATAATTGAAAAAATAACAGAGCACTTAGATGCTCTTAACTACTTTAGACCACCAGGCCCAGATGAACTACAATGTAGGCTACTAAAATAATTTGCAAATGTGATTGCTAAGCCACTGTCTTTGATCTTTGAAAGAATAAAATCATGGTATGAGTAGGCTAAATATGGCTAGGATCAGTTGCAGGGCAGCTAGGTAACACAGTAGATAGAATACTGGACCTAGAGTCAGAAAGATGAGTGATGGTGGTCTCCCACACATCCCAGTTTAGTGATCCTGGGCAAGTCACTAAACCTATCTACCTCAGTGTCCTCATCTGTAAAATGGAGATAATAATAGCACCTACTTCGAAGAGTTGTCATGAGGTTAAAATGAGATAATATTTGTAAAGCACTTTGAAAACCTTAAAGCACTATATAAATGCTAGCTATTAGTATTATTATTAGGGTCAGATAGAAGAAATATTTGAGTTCTGGAGGCATATCACAAAGTTGGGAAAATTTAGTTATGATAGGGGACCTTAACAGTTCAAATGTGTTGGGGCTCTCCTTACTAAAAGTAGAGGAGCTAATAAATTCCTGACCTGCCTTGCTGATAACTTCAACTTTTAGCAGAAGTAAAAAGTTGGAATGTTTTAAGCCTGATACTAACCAATAAAAGGAACTGGGTAGTGAGGCCGAAATGACTGGACTCTTAGGAGACATAGTGTAGACCTGATCCCAATCAACAGAAGGAACTGAGCAGTGAGGTAACAATGATAGAAACCTTGGGAGACAGTGACCTGCTATCTTAGAAGCGCATCAGTAAAGGGCTGACAAGTAATTTATATCAGGGCTGGAGTTTCCACCCCACCCCCATTAATATAACCACAGAAGGCCCAGGCAGCTAGATTGAATCAATTAGTGGGTGCGGAGGAGAAATAAGCATTTATTAAATGCCTGCTATGCTGCAGAGACTGTGCTAAGTCCTTTTTAGAAATGTTATCTCATTTTATCTTCACAACAACTCTGTAAGGTAGGTATTACTGTTATCTCCACTTTAGAGTAGAGGAAACTCTGGTCTTCCTGACTACAGGCCCAGAACTCTATGAACTGGACCACCTTGGTACAAATTTCAAAGAGTTCAGAAATAAAGATAGATGAATACACTTCCTCAAACTTAGGAGAGTGAGAAGTCACAAGATGGTCTGTCATTTTTTCAGTCGTGTCCAACTCTTCGTGACCCTATTTGGGGTTTTCTTGGCAAAGATATAGGAATGCTTGCCATTTCCTTCTCCAGCTCATTTTACATATGAGGAACTGAGGCAAACAGGATTAAGTGATTTGCCTAGGATCACACAGATAGTAAGTGTCTGAGACCAGATTTGAACTCATGAAGATGAGTCTTAATGATTCCAAGTCCACTGAATCATCTAGATGCCCCCTTTCCTTCCCTGTTGTCCTCAAAAGAACCATGGAAATAACCAAAAGAAGCATAGCTAACCAGAAACTCTGGAAATAAAACTGGTTTTAGGGTGAAAAAAAATACTCAAAGAAATGAATAAATAAAAAAATCAGGACTCAAAAAGATTTTCAGTAGAAACAACTAACTTGAAAAGACTTGTGAAGACTACCCAATCTACTCAATCTATCAAAGGCTCAGTGTAGCACTTATAAAGATGCTACAATCTCATTTAAAGTAGTCTATTAGCACCTCTTGTCGGTAACAGTAGGACCTTGATAGTGTTGACTGTTTCACTTTCTTTGGTTGTTTTTGTTTTTAGAGACTGGGGCTCCTTGTCTCATCTAGGCTGGAGGTAGAGCTGCCATTTATGGGACCAGTCACACTAGTGGGCACAGAAGTTTTGACCTGGGGGCTGATTCATCCCTCCCTAGGCAGCCTGATGCAACCTTTCCCCCACTGGGGAAGTAGTTACATATTGTTTCAGGACTTTGGGTGAATACTTGATGGGCATTGACCCTGCTGGAACTCATAACTCCAGTCTAACAGCCTCAGTCTTTTTTGTAATAGGGATGTTACAGGCAGGTACCACCAGGTCTTGAAACACTGTCAATGATTTTAAGCAATTATTAGTAGCCATTTAAAACAATGCTATTGGTTTTTAAAAGTTTGCTTTGGTTCCTACTCATGAAGGACAGGAAACAGAGATTCCTGCTCTCAGCTTTTGACCTTCATGGAAACTGGTGAGGGCCTAGGATGGCTTCAGGCAGCTACTGAACAGTCTGCCCTATTCTAGGTTTAATATGTGTCAATCTGACCCTGCCTTCAATGTATTAAATATGCAAATGCTTAACAGTGCAAAACAAGCAATCATTCACACAAGCTGACCTGGACAAAATAAATAATTACATGAAATTCTGGTTCTCTCAGTCCAGGGGATTTCCATGACTTCCATTTCCAGTTGCTGTATTACCAGTCTGTTCAAATACAGGCCACCTCTGAATATATCCCTAAGAAGAAAAAAATTTTAGAAGGAAAATATACATAAATAATCCCTGTGTCAGAGATTCTCATGACATAAAGGACCTGGGAACATTTAGGGGCATTTTCTCACTTTATTATTTCATATTTCTCTCCCAGAATACCTGGGAAAATGTATGTAAGATATCCCCTAGTAAACTAGGACCTACTCCACACTCTCAAACACCCAATTTATGCTATTGTTGAGGTAATGGTCTTTAATAAAGGAATAGTTGGCATCCTTATCAAATTTCCAGAAGACACAGAACTGAGGATTTGCTTACCAGTAAAGAGTGCTGGCTTTGAAATGAGAGGATCTGTATTCAAATCCTACTTTTGTCACTCCCAGTGTGGTCTTGGGTTTGTCACAGATTCTCTAGGCCTCTTGTCTTTTATAAAATGAGGGGGTTGGACTCTGCCTCTATGTCTCAGATTCTATGATCTCAGAGATGAAAGGAAACAAAAACCAAACAAACCAAAAAGGCTAGAACAATGGAATGAAATTAAATGAGAATAAATTAGGTTGAAAATAGTGACAAGAGGACAAGTATAGAAGGGCACAGGCACATACACACACACACACACACACACACACACACCCCTACAAAGGAAGCGTCTCATTTGCCCTGTCCTCATTATGGTTCTGCTTTCCAGTTCTATTGCACTGTGCCTACTAGTTTTTTAGGCCAGGCAAGACGAGGACAATTCCTTGATTTTCTGTGTTATTGCATATTCCAATATGCAAGATGAGGACAAAAACTTCCAATCATTCCCTTTTCCCTGATTATCCTCTTTCTCTGCCTTTTTTTTCCCTCTTTTTTTTTGGTCAAATCTCCTCCAGTTACCTTCTTCACATCATTCATGGCTACAGGGGATGAGAAAAGAGAGAGGAAGATATCCCTATCCCAGCTACGTATAGATACACCAAAGGTGTGTGATTCCTGAGGGGGAATGCCATGTGAGCAGATTTCAACTACTCTATACTTTATAGTCTTAGAGATTTTCTTGAGTTTCATAGAGAATAAATGACTTGCCCATGGCCACGCTTAGAATTTATTTGAACTCAGTTCTTGCCATGTAGCTTAAGTGAGAAAAATGTGGCATGGGTCAGTGAATTATTCTGTGAAGTTTGGATTCAGTTAAAGGGCCACACTTGACCCAGAGAGCCACACATGGCCTCAAGGCTGCAGGTTCCCCACGCCTGGTGTACAGCATTGTACTTGAAATCTGAAGATCTTGGTTTGGATTCTGGTGTCAACTGTGTGATGTTAGGCACATCATAGCCTAATTCTTAATTTCTTTCTCATCTGTAAAAATGAAGATAATACTAATAGGTTGTAAACTAACCTCCAGTGGCTAGCCCAGTGCTCTGCCTAAAAGAACTTAAAATGTCTGCTGAATGAATATTAATCAATACAGTAGGGCTATCTCTTGGGATTGATATGACTTTCAAATGAGAATATATATGCATATATGTACACATACACATATATATGTGTAGAACAGTTTGTAACCATAAAGCACTATATAAATGTCAGTTATTTATTATTATTATTATTTTCTTTATCATTATTATTATGTGGACAGCAAACATAAAGAGACAAGGGCTGCAAGCAGTCATTTGAACAAGAGTAATTAAGAATCAAAAGTATTATGTACATAAATAGTTACAATAAAGACAGAAATGGATCCCTACAGAGTACACATTGAGGATGTGATTTCATCTGCTTTCAATTTCATAAAAGTAACTGCAGTGGGATCACGCCCATAAGAATAATAAAATACAGTAATAGCTTTATAAAAAAAAAAGATGCAAAAAATACCAGGAGCACAAAAGCCAGTGTATATATTATAACTCAGCAGGCAATGCTGGCAGTAAGTCAATAAAAGTGACATGTAGGAGAGAGTGATCCAGACTGAGCAACAATTGGTCAAAATCTTCCACATTTCAACCCAAGTGCTCTAGCTCCAGGGGTGGAGGCCACAGGTTCCCCACCCCCGAACTAAACTGCATTGAAAAAACCAAAGCCAAGAAAAAAAACAAAGGTTAGTTTTGAAAATGGATGTAAGATACTCTATGATAAGCATCTATCTATATACGTACATGCTATCTATGTTCATATACATATATGTATATATGTACATATATCTGTGTCTAATGGTGTCCTTCTCTAGGGCAGGGTGGGGAGGGAGGGAGAAAAAAGATAAAAAGCTCACAGCAGAGAACAAAAGAAAACTCAGAAGCACAGAAAAGTAGGGTAGCTTTGAAAATGATGTGAAGTATTTATTACACAGTTTTTCCAAAAAGTAAGCCATGTGAAATGGAGGTTTATGGTTTCATATTAAATCCTCTCTTTTTGTTGTGCTGTGTAAATGGAATTTTTTTTGTCTTTTTGTATTTAAGTTCAAAATTAATAAAAAAAACAAAACAAAACAAATGTGAGGCTTTGAGTAATCAGTCTCTCTCAATGAGAACTTTCATAGCAATGGGCTTTAAGGCTGAGGTTATATTCGCACTTGAACTTCAGACTTCACAGATCTAGGGCACAAAAAACAACCCCAAGAAGCGTAGTATAGTGAAAAGAGCACCAGATTTTAGTACTAGAAGATCAGAATTTGAATACTAGTTCTACCATTTACTACCTATATGACCCTGTGAAAGTGTTAGCCAATTTATAATTTTCAAGTTATAGCCATGTAACCATGGGCTATATATCACTTGAAAATATGTGTGTGTAGATAGATAGATAGAGCTACACACATATACACATATATGTATGTACATATAAATATATATTTAATATATTATTATTTTTATTCTCCTAATGCTGAACATACTAAGCAACTTAAAGAAAAAAATTTTTCAAAATACCCCACGATGCTTCTTTCCTTCAGCATTTGAAGGCTTTTGTTCTTACAATTATCTTTCTGGTGCCATCTCTAAATTTGATATCTATTTTTGGCCTCATTTTGCAGAATGTTCACATGTTGAACTAGAGAATCTGTTTTCATGATTCAGCTAAAAACAGTGCAATCATTCAGCCTTATTTTAAGATCTAAGAATTTGGATGAGATTTCCATCAGGTCAGGATGAACTTGAGAACTTAAAACAGTAATTCAGAGACTAGTTCAGTAGAATTGTCAGTTATTTGTGGTTTGACAAGTGAGCTTCCCATTTTCACTTCTGGGGGATTTAGGGTGCTAATATTCAAATTAAGATATACATCCTGTAATGCTCCAGATGCTGAGGTCCAAAGAAAACCAAACATAACAAGCAAGTACAGTGGAAAGTGTGGTGAATTTGGAAGTCATCAGAATCAGTTAGAAACCCGACATGGGCAAATCACTTAATTTCTCTGGGACCCAGTTTGCTCATCTGTAAAAAACAGGGTTGGACTAGAAAACCTCTAACTTCCATTCTATCTCCAGATCCCAGGATTCATAAACTATAGTAATAAGCAAAATTTTAAGTCAATAGGTTTCTTCAAGAAATAGAAATGTAATGCATGCTGTACTATCCCAAACCTAATTTGCACTGACTAGTAAGGAGCATGGCTACTACGTCCCCTAGGAACATAGGTTTAGCCCTGAGGAAAGAAGGGCTGTATTTCTAGTACTAAAACTCATGTACCATGATTGGTATACTTTCCCCTTGATTATCATTTGATATCAGTTGGTCAGTTGAACTTGATTAGCTTTTAGAAAGGAGTATTGACTAAGGTTCTATAGTAAGAATAACTGGTACAAAACCACTCACTCTGTCCTCCTCCCCAGAATAGTCTGTGATACATTCTCCTACCAGTTCATGGAGTCCAGGAGAAAGTGAGCTCAAGCTTAGATAACATATGTGGCAAAGGACTAACTCACAGATATTGGAAGTCCATATGCTGGAGTTCTTAAGATGTCCTATATAGTTTGATTAGCTTTTCTGCTGGGCTCTTTGTAAAGTCTTGAATCTGCTTTCCTCATCTTTTCCAGGCTACACTTGGCTTCTAAGTCACATGTTACCATCATCTGAAGCTACTTTGGGAATATTACTAGGATGTCGATGGGAAATCCAAAATTCCTCAGACCCTTCAAAGCTCACAAGGTCCTTCCCTGATGAAGGCTGGGGGATGGGGAGGAGACTATGGCTGAGGTAGGTGAAGGTATTCTCCTCCCTTTCTCTCCAGGTGGTTCCTTCTCAGGAGTTTAGCTGGAATGCAATCTCTTGGCTCACTGCTCACTTGGATTCCTGAATCCAACTGGTTTTATAGCTTTAAATAGAGTGTAACCAAGTCTCTCAACCAGCCCAGACTATCTGTCACACTTAGGAAAGTGTCCAGCTTTTGTTAACACCTAGTGAACAGTCCAGATATGTTTTCACTTGATATATGAATCAAGGGTAAGATGAGGTAGGATGATTTCAACTTCACCCTCACAGAAATAAGTAAAAATCAGTCAGGAAGGTCTAACCCTTCTATAAGTTCCTTCATGGAACTTGTGTAAATCAAATGAAAGTCTAAAAGAGGGGTTCTTTGGACTTTTTTGTGTCATGAACTTCTTTGGCAGTCTAGTGAAAGCCTATGGACCCCTTCTCAAAATAAAATTTTTAAATGCACAAACAAAATATATAGGAAATGAGTTATATTGAAAGTTATCAAAATATTCTAAAATGTGTGATAAAGTAATACATA
Organism: Vombatus ursinus; assembly: GCF_900497805.2. NCBI lineage: Eukaryota > Metazoa > Chordata > Mammalia > Diprotodontia > Vombatidae > Vombatus > Vombatus ursinus. The sequence continues at coordinate 13,435,633 of NW_020954572.1, read as the reverse complement.
TATTTTATCAATGTATTAAACAACAAGATGTCTAAAATAAAATTAAGTTGAAGTTAAATTTTCTTTTTTAATGACTTAACAGTATGAAGTCTGTTGCTTAGCCTAGAGAAGAAGTGTGGGATGATCTTTGTTGAGGAAACATGAATACTACATTGGATATCCAATTGATTTCAATTTTTTGTTTTGATGGTTACAAGTATTGGAAATCCTGATTTTCAAAAATATGCTATTGCAAATGAAATTAAAGTTCTATAGGTCATATTACAAGAGGCAAATAGGCTTCTCTCAAGAAATGATGGAATTCTCTGGGGCTTTTTGAGTTAAACTCTAATAATAGTTTTCTTGTCTGAAATCAATGAGTTTCATTTTTTTGTTGGGTGAATATCTTTGATACAGATTATATCAGAATAAAAAGGATTACAAATCCAGGGTACAATTTTAATTCCATCAAGATAGGAATAATTTTTAAGAGATCTGAAATAATTCCAGGGAATGTAGATTTCTCTTTTCAAAGAAATTGACAGACGATTTTATATCCTAACTCCACATTAGTAAAGCAGCTTTTGAAAGTTTGCAAGCCTTTCAGCTTCTATTTTTCTCTTCCATATTGACAACTTAACCAAGAAAACATAACTTTTCAGTGGCATCCATAATTGTCACTGTAGCATTTACTTAAAGATTTATCTCATTTATATGGCTAAAATATCTGCTGGTAAGACAACAAATGGATAAAATACTTTCTTTGAAAGTGTTCCTGAGTTTCCTTTCAGAAAAAACGAAACTTCTATCTTTAGTTTGAATAAGTCCTTCTAAGACATGTCTCTTGAAAACCAGCAAACTTTTGTGTCCTAGAGAAGCACTTCTTATTCTGTTCCTACTTCTTGATAAAATAACAACAACAACAACAACAACAACAATAATAATGTGATGATTCAAAGTCCAGCTTCTATAAAGTTAGTGGCTTTTAATAGCTGTTTTTTAACAAAATTTCTTCCAGGATTGTTGGAAGAATCCTTGTTGATTATACACACATCTGCATAAAAAGCAATGAGTGACAACATGAAGAGTTTACTTTTTCAGTTTTATTTAACAAAAAAAAATTTTTTTTACCATTTTCAAAATATCAATGGCCTTTGTGGTTTCCAAAAGTGACTCACAAAATAAATATTCTTCATGATAGGATCAGCATTCATATAGTGATTAAAAACTAAGAGTTGACTTTTTCTTTATTTTCACATTAGTCATGTTGTAAGGAAAAATTAAAACCAATAGGAGGAACCACCAGAAAGAGGAAACAAAACAAAACAGAAAAAAAAATAGCAAATAGTATGCTTCTATCTGCATTTGAACTCCATAGATCTTTCTTTGGATGTAGATAGCATTTTCTATCATGAGACCTTTTGCTGAGAAGGGCTAAGTCTATCAAAGTTAGTCATCACACAACATGGCTGTTACTGTGTACAACATTCTCCTGTTTCTGCTCACTTCACTCAGCATCAGTCCATACAAGTCTTTCCAGGTTTTTCTGAAGTCAGCCTGTTCATCATTTCTTATAGCACAATAGTATTCCATTACATTCATATACCACAACCTGTTCAACCATTCCCCAATTGATGGGCATCCCCTCAATTTCCAATTCTTTGCTACTACAAAAAGAGCTGTTATAAATATTTTTGTAAATATGGGTCCTTTTCCCACTTTTGTGATCTCTTTGGGATACAGACCTAATAGCGGTATTACTGGATCAAAAGGCATGCACATTTTTATAGCCCTTTGGACATAGCTCCAAATTGCTCTCCAAAATGATTTGAAGAGTTGGCTTTTAAAGATGTCTATAGTATCATCCAGTTTCATGTGAAAAGGGAATATCTAATCTGTCAGTTCCTCAATGACATACTTTAAAATATCGAAAGAAATATCACCTATTCTAGAACATTTCATGTCATTTGGCAATAGAACCACTTCCAGTTTTTTCCTTTATTTTTATCCATAAAGCATCTCAATAATTTTCATTGCACATGGCTTTACTAAAGTTTCTGCAATAGGGTGGGACTTTTTTGTTTAGCTATTTAGTAAGCAATTTTATAGAATGCTTCAAGAAAAAGTCTTTGTGAAATGGAAAATCCAAGTATCCAAAGTGTTCCAGCTTTTTAAAACTGATGTTTCTTCACTTAAAGAAGTGATGCTATGGGGCAGCTAGGTGGCGCAGTGGATAGATCACCGGCCCCGAAGTCAGGAGGACCTGAGTTCAAATCTGGCCTCAGACCAAACACTTGACAAGTACTGTGTGACCTTGGGCAAGTCTCTTAACCCCAATTGCCTCACCAAAAAAAAAAAAAAAAAGTGATGCTTCTTGAGATGCTGGAATCAGGTAGTGTTTCAGTTTTGCTGGCTGAATATTTGTTTGCAAGAATTTTTTGTGAGCAAAAATCACTAGTTTTTGTGTCCCATCATTCCATTAATGCAAACAAAACCTTATTATACATAACCTTAATCATACCTTTCTTTGACATTTCATCTTAAACTGAGTATGTAAAAAATAAAATGTCTGATACAATTGTTTCTAACTCATTGTTCTTATGCTTTTTAAGTTTGAAAATGTTTCAAAGAAACAAGTGATTTGTGTGTGAATTAAGGAAAGTGTAAGATACATAAGAATTTTGTATAACAAGTAAAATAAGGCAGATTTTAATAATTTATCCAAAGTTTTAACACTTTTAAATGGCTTTTAATTTTCCAATTAAGGCATGTAGATTGTAACAGAAGCATAGGAGCCCTGTGCTTCCTGAAATTCAGCTATTATAGAGTCTTGTGGCTCTTCATGCCTTCCTAAACATAATAGTTTTCATTTATGATGTAGACTGAAGTTTTCTTGTGACATTATTTTTTTAGATATGTGGTATTTTCACAGACTAATAATACACAAACCCCACTCATACAATATCCTGTATGTGCATGCCTTTGCTTCATAACATAAAAAGTGTATTTAAAAAGGAATATGAAGAGAAAAACAAGTATGAAAAAGAACCTTTCTGTTCACAGAACTTACGACAACGTGTATGACCTATATCACTGAGCAATTTTTTTTTAGCAAGGATAAGTTACTATTAATAACACTCCCACAATTATCTTAACCATTAGACATGTTTGGTCTACACTTATAGCACACATATATGGGTTACAAAAGGCTATAGCTGCTTACCCAAGAGGTAAGAATTCTCATTTAGACTGCTTACTTTTGCAAAATTTGACAAACAATGAAAACAACTCACCTCCTTCCACATGTTGATTAAGAAACAATTATAGTTGGGAATATTGTAAAGGAAAATAGATGTCTGGTCCATCAGTGTGAGAAGACACAACTTCATCATTTGGTGGCTTAATTACTAAAAAATGCCAGCTGCATAAAACAAGTACTTATAGACAAGAAGGCTGTAATCATGTACAATCTAGCAGGAAGTCTAACAACTACAATATATTTGAAGTAATGATGAGCACAAATGATATTTTGAGATATCCACAAAAGTTGGAATGTAATATGAAATTATCTGTGATTTCTTTTGGTGACAAAGTCAAGATACTGCTGAAACTACCATGGTATGTGGTCTACATTAATAACTAAAGGAAATGTTTATTTTCAGTTAAAGATTTGTAAAAATAAAGGTGTTTTTTTTCAAATCCAGGTGTTCCCAGAATTCCTAAAACTTATCCACCAGCCCCTTAGGTTAAGAACCCCTGATGTAAAACACCCCAAATCTATGAGCAATTATTTGTTTCCTTACCTCTCCTTTGGCTTTACCATCTTTTCTGAGCTATGATAAATTTTCATAGAAACAGAAAATAACACTACAAAAGAGGCAATGTTTCATTTGAATGCCATGCACAACCTTAGACATGCTACTGATCCCAGGATCATGTGTACAGAGCTTGAAGGGTTTTCAAGGCCATCTAGTCCAAGCCCCTCATTGTGCATGTGAGGAAACTGAGGCTCAGGAAGTGAAATGACTTGTCCAAGGTCATACGAGGAGTCTCAGAGGTAAGATTTGAACTTCAGTTCTCTCAATCCAGATTGAACACTCTTTCCATTACATCTCATTGCCTAACTTTGTTGTAAATTTCTAAAGAAACACAGTATAGTTGTTAAACGGCAATTGCTAAACAGTAACTAAAACCAGATAACAATAGTCAGGGGAGACCAACCAGACTAATTGAAGAAATAGGGACTTTGACAAAGAGAGTAGGAGTAGCACGTGTTAATCAAACTACCACTACCTTGATTACCATCTCCTCTCAGACACTGATGGAAATGGTCTAGGACACTGAGCCCAGGAGCCATGGGAATAGCAATACCTCCTAAACCACAAGACTTGTCTCCAGAGCAGCCCCTGTAGTCCTGATTTAGGGAAGAAATCACTGTGGAGAAGGGGCCCACCTTCCACATCACCACCAGCAACAACTGCTAACCAACTGACAACAACAGGAAGATAAACACAAGGGCCCTGGGATTGGTGATAGCCTCCCAAATCACCGGTCCTACTTCTAGCCCAGTCCTTATAACCATCAGGGCAACTTCTGTGAATATGTGGTCAGCTAAACTGTACAAATGCCAACTAACTTCCATTCATAGGGCAAGTAGGCCAGCCTTGCTGAAGCAGTGGGGCATGTTGAGGAAGAAACAGGAGGCAGCATATACCAGGCAACCACCACCACAACCTTGATCACCATTTCCTCTCACACCCTAGAGGAGACAGCCCAGAACTCTCAACCCAAGAGCCTTTACACTAATGATGTTTCCAGTGAGGTGCCCACAGCCATCATTCTGGGGAAGACATGTCTATTGAAGACCCAGCAAAATAAAAAAAAAAATTTTTTAAATTACAACTTGCAGAAGCCTTAGATAATGATAATGATTAGCATTTTTTTAACAGTAAAGTATTTTTTAATTAAGGTATGTACCTTTTTTAGACATAATACTATTGCACACTGAAGAGACTTCAGTATAGTGTAAACATAACTTTTAGATGCACCGGGAAACCAAAAAATTCATGTGAATTGCTTTACTGCAATATTTATTTTCTTGTGGTGATCTGTACACTGTAAAGTAATTTAGAATGAGTAGACCTAGATCTTCTCTAACTTTATCACTCACAACTTATATGACTCTAGGAAAGTAGCTAATCATTTGGGTTTTCAGTTTCTTCATCTGTACAATGGAAGAATTGGACTATATGATATTTATGGTCCTTCTCTACCTTCAATATCCTATAATTGTGAGAAGCTTTCTCACTGTGGAGTGTTCAGAGCTTGGTCAGACACTGAAGATGCCAAAGTCATCCACTGCATCCCAGGCCATCACCAGTCATCTTGACTTTTGTTTCGCCAATAGACTTCAATGACTCTGGAAGACAGAGTGAGGCTGATGACTTTGCACAACTGTGCCTCACTTAAATCCAATTCATATACAAGCCAAGATATCACCCATCATCCACAATTTTACTATTTAATTATTTTATTACCTTACTATTTTATCTGCATTGAAATCCTGTGGCAACAGGTGAGTGATGAAACAGCAGGTACAGATACATTGGAAGCTGTAGAACCATCCTGTACACAGGCAGCCCAGGGTATAGAATTGTCTTCTTACTGGATTGAAGCAGCAGTGGGATTTGGGCAGCCCCCTAGGTCCCTGAGAAGCTTTTTTTGTGAAGGCTGCACTACTCACCTCCTGGTGTGAAGAAGGGGTTAGAAAAGGTGCCTTAAAAATTGTTGGCTTCACCCAATCCCGGCCTGCTTACTTTGGCAGGTGGGGATCCCACCCTGTGATCAAAACACAAAAAAAGTACAAAAATTTTTGTGAAGTTGATTCCACTCATGGGTACATGGAATGTGAGTGGGCTTATGGATAACACAAAATCTAGTAGACCTGAAAGATCAATAGCTCATGTTGTGAGAGAATTCAGCAGGTACTGCATCTAAATAGCTGTCCTGAGTGAAAGAAGGCTGGCAAATGAAGACTAGCTTACTGAAGTTGCAGCTGGATACATGCTTTTCTGGAGTGGCCACTGTGACAAGAAGCTGACATAGGTTTTACAAATCAGATCTAATCTAGTTAGCAAGCTTATATACCTCCCTAGAGGTGTAAACAACAGGCTTATGATAATACAACTGCTACTTGTAGGAAAGTGCCATATGCTCCCAACATGACAAACCCTGATGAGGTCAAAGAAAAATTTTATGAAGATTTGAAGACCCTCATCATCAATGTGCCAAAAGAAGACAAGCTTCTAATGCTGGGTGACTTTAATGCCAGAGTAGGCACAGACTCTCAAACATGACTGAGAGTCCTCAGGAAGAATAGAGTCAAAAACAGCAACAGCAATGGTCACCTAATACTGAAGACATGTGCATCTTATGACCTTCTCATCACCAACACTGTCCTTAGTTTATCTAAATGCAACAAAATGTCATGCATACACCCTCATAGCTAGCACTGGCATTAAACAGACTATGTCATTGTAAGAAAAAGAGACAAGCAAGATGTGAGTGATGAAGGTGATATATGGTGCAGAGTGCTGGACCAATCGCAGAGTTATCCTCTCCAAGCTAAACATTCATATTCAACAAAAGTGGTGGCCCCAAGGCAAGACAATTGTCAGGAGACTCAATGTCAATAGATTAGGGCACTTTTTCATGCATGAACAGATTATTGCTGACTTGGAGGGAAAGCTGTGTCAGCACACAGTTAGCAACAGTAGAGCAGAAAAAGAATGGCAGTTTTCAGATATTTGGTGTACAGCACCATATTTGTTCATCTGGGCTCATAACATTCACAAACATCAAGATTAGTTTGACAAAAACTATGGGGAAATGCAGAAGCTACTAAATGGAAAACAAAAAGTCTGGTGGGTTTACTAGAAAGACAATTCATCCATCTCTAAGAAGGCAGTGTCTATTAAAAGTAAAGTGCAAGTGAAGCTTAGAGAGATGCAGGATTCTTGGCTCAGTAGGAAGGCAGATGAAATTCAGTTTTATGCTGACAACAACAATCCACTGTGCTACTATGATGCCCTGAAGACTATGGGCCAAAGACCTTTGGTGCATCTCAACTACTCAGTGCTGATAGAGCTTGATTGTGATAGGAACACAATCCTGGAGAGATGGGCTGATAACTTCATAGTATTCTTAACAGACTGTCATCAACCAGTGCTGAAGCCACTGACCACATACATCTGGTTGAAGTCAATCCCTCTCTAGCTGAACTTCTAACTGAAGAAGAGGTATGAAATGTCTTTAGGTTCCTCTAGTATAGCAAAGCACCTGGCACTGATTCCAACCCAGCAGAGATCTTCAAGGCACGGGGTCCGCTGCTCATACATAAACTGACTGAAAATTTCCAGGTTATATGGCAAAAGGAAGTTATCACTCAGGAGACTAAGGATGCTTCCATTGTCCATCTCTATAAAGGAAAAAGAAACAGGTTGTCCTGGGACAATCATGGTAGGGTGTGTGTGGGGGTGTATCTCTCTTAATCATTAGTGGTAAGATTCTTGCCAGAGTTCTTCTTACCAGGCTGATCCTTCATGTGGACAATGGTTATCTACCTAAGAGCCAGTGTGGCTTCAGAAAGAGCTGAGGAATGGTGACATGATGTTTACTGCCTGACACCTCCAGGAGAAATGCCAGGAGCAGGACAAAGGTCTTTACTCAACATTTGCTGACCTAACCAGGGCCTTTGATACTATTAGTCATGATGGCTTATGGAAGATCATGGCAAAATTTGGTTGCCCAGAGAAGTTTTTCAGTATTGTGTGCTAGTTTCATGATGGCATGCTTGCATGGGTTCTAGATAAGTACAATGCCCTCATACTTTCCCAGTCACCAATGCAGTGAGGTAGGATTGTGAGCTTGCTCTCATGTATTTTAGCATGATGTTTTCCACGATGTTGTCAGACACCTTCAATGAAGATGAAAATGGTATCAAGGTCAGCTATCACACTGATGGTAAATGATTTAACTTGAAAAGGCTACAAGCCAAGACTAAAGTGGAGGGAGAGTTGGTATGCAATTTTTTGTTTGTAGATGATTGTGCACTCAATGCACTCTGAGGCTGAGATGCAACAAAGTATGGATCAAATCTCTGCTACTTGTGCTAATTTTGGCCTAACAATTAACACCAAGAAAATAGAGGTTCTCCGCCAAGCCAACACTGCACCATCTCCATGTGAAACCATTGGTTACCACAAATGGAGAAATTGTTAATGCTGTAGATAAGTTCACTTACTTGGCAATATACTTTTCAGGGATGCCCATGTAGATGATAAGGTTCTCACATTCATTGCCAGAGCTAGCTTAGCATTTGGAAGGCTGCAAAAGAAAGTGTGAGAGAAAAGAGGTATCAAGCTCCATAACAAACTGAATGCCTACAGAGCCACTGTGCGGACCTCATTGTTGTATCCTATGAAACCTGGACAGTCTATCAGTGCCTTGCCAGAAAATTAAACCACTTCCACTTGAATTGTCTTAAGAAGATTCTGAAGATTATCTGGCAAGATAAGGTACCAGATACTGAGGTCCTGTCCTGAGCTGAACTGTCAAGCATTCAAGCTCTACTGCAGCAAGCAAAACTCCAATGGGCTGGCCACATAGCCAGAATGTCAAACATATATTTACCTAAAAGACTATTTTACAGAGAACTAGCACAAGGCAAGCATTCACACAGTGGTTGGAAGGAGCAGTACAAGGATACTCCCAAGGTTTCTGAAAAAATTTTAGTATCAATTGTGATACATGGAAGACACTAGGACAGGACTCACAGCATGGCATGCCCACATCAAAGATAACTTCCTTTTGCCATATAACCTGGAAATTTTCAGTCAGTTTCTGTATGAGCAGTGGACTCCCTGCCTTGAAGATGTCTGCCGGGTTGGAATCAGTGCCAGGTGCTTTGCTATACTAGACGAACCTAAAGAATTGCAGTAATGCAAAGGAAACAAAAGAAGCACAAATCTAGAGACATTTCCATCCCAAATGTTCAAATGGACTATTTGTGCTCAACCTGTGGTAGTACCTTCCAAGTTTGGATTGGATTGATCAGTCACAGTTGAGCACAATGTTCCTTCACTCCAACATTATGATATATATCATTGGTCCTTTTTGAGTATGAAGGACAAACACTAACATGATATATTCACAAAAAGTAACCACCTATTAGAGCATAAATACCCAAAAACAAATGCAGAAAAGCAAAAATATTAAATGGACTCTTTTCAGATCATAATGCAATAAAAATAACATTCAATAAAGGGCCATGGAAGCACAGATTAAAAATTAATTGGAGACTAAATAATCTAATCCTAAAGAAGGAGTGGGTCAAAGAAGAAATCACAGAAATAATAATTTCATTAAAGATAACAACAATGAAACAATATACCAAAATTTGTAGGATTCAAAGTAGTACTCAGGGGAAAAATTATATCTCTGAATGCTTACATCAAGAAAAGGGAGAAAGATCAGATCAACAAACAGGGCATTCAACTAAAAGAAATTGGAAAATCAACAAATTAAAAACCTCAAATTAAATAGCTAAATAGAATTTGAGAATAAAAAGGGATTAATAAAATTGAATGTAAAAAAATTGATCTAATAAATAAAAGCAGGAGCTGTTTTTGTGGAAAAAAATTTTAAAAATTCATATGGAAGAACAAAAGGTCAAGATTCAAGAATGTAAATGAAATCAATGGGGGAAAAAAGTGAAGGAAGGTGGCCTAGCAGCACCAGATTTCAGACTATATTACAAAGTATTAATCATTAAAACAATCTGGTACTGGCTAAGAAATAGAAGTAGATCAGTGACATACATTATGTATACAATATACAGTAGTAAATGACCATAGTAATACAGTTTTTAATAAACCTAAAGTTCTAAGTTTTGGGGTAAAGAACTCACCATTTGACAAAAACTGTTGAGAAAACTGGAAAGAAATCTAGCAGCCACTAGGCATAGACCAACATCTCACACCATATACTAAGATGAGGTCAAAATGGGTACATGATTTAGATATAAAGGATGATGAAAGAAAATTAGAGGAGCATAGAAAGTTTTACCTGTAAGATCTATAGATAAGGGAGGAATTCATGACCTAAAAAGAGATAGCAAGATTAATGGGAAACAAAATGGACAATTTTGATGAAGGGAAATTAAGAAGGTTTTGTACAAACAAAACAATGCAGCCAAAATTATAAGGAAACTTGGGGGTAGGAGGGGTGGAGGGAAAGATATTACAGCAAGTCCTCTGATAAAGGACTCTTCCCAACTATACAGGGGACTGAGTCAAATTTACAAAAATACAAGCCATTCCCCAATTGATAATTGTCAAAAGATATGAATGAGCAGTTTTCATAAGAAATCAAAGCTATCAGTAGTCAAATGAAAAAATTGCTCTACATCACTATTGATTGGAGAAATGCAAATTAAAACAACTCTGAGGTACAACCTTACACCTATCAGATTAGTTACCATGACAAAAAAAGAAAATTACAAATGTTGAAGGGAATGGGGAAAAATAGGTGCACTTAATGAATGGTTGGTAGAGTTGTGAATTGGTCCAACCATTCTGGAGAAGAATTTGGAACTATACCCAAAGAGCAATCAAACTGTCCATACCCTTTGAACCAGCAATAACACTAGGAGGTCTGTATCCCTAAAGTGATTAAAGAAAAAGGTAAAGTACCTATATGTATAAAAGTATTTAGAGCAGCTCTTTTTGTAAAGGTCAAGAAATAGAAACTGAGGAGATGTCTGTCAATTGGGGAATGGTGGAACAAGTTGTAGTATGTGATTGTAATGGAATACTATTGTACTATAAGAAATGACAAAGGGGGTGGTTTCAGAAAAACCTAGGAAGACTTATATGAACTGATACAAAGTGAAGTGAGCAGAAACAGAACATTGTACATGGAAACAATACTACAACAATGATAAACGAGAAAGACTTAGCTACTCTGATCAATACAATGATCCAAGACAATTCCAAAGGATCCAGGATGAAAAATGCTATCCATCTTATCTGATGAACTCTGAGCACATATTGACACATAATTTTTTCACTTTCTTTTGTGTTTCTTGCTTTTTATTGTTGTTGTTGGTGTTTTGCAACATGGTGAATAGGCAAATATATTTTGCATGAAAAATGCCTTTTGGTTTTCTTATATCAATCAATATCATAGTTATATACTGTTATATCCATATACTTCTCCAATGAAGTCCCCATTGGAACAAAGAAAGACTATTAAGCAAAAACAATCAACAAAGTAAAAAACAAAACAAAACAACAAAACCCAAAACCTGATAACTTATGCAACATTCTGGGATGAAGGTGGGGTGTATATTTCATCTTCTGGTCTTAGGAACCAAGATTAATCATTGTCATGCAGAAGGGACTATTAGCACAGTACATGGAGCACTGTGCCTGGAGTCAAGAAGCACTGAGTTAAAAAATGGCCTCAGGAACATACTAGCAGTGTGATCCTGGGCAACTCACTCTTTTTGCCTCAGTTAACTCATCTGTTAAATAATGATCAACTTTCTAGGTTTATTGGGAGATTCAAATGAGATAATAATTATAACATACAGAGAACAATACCTACCACATAGTAAGCACAATATTACTAATTATTAAGTATCCTAAGGGCACTTAATTCTGCTCTTCCTTTCTTTCTTATCTTTTCTCCCTCCCTTCCTTCCTTCTTCCCCTTCTTTCCTTTCAGAGCTTTTGCCCTGGGATAAAATGGTGGTCTGCCATTTTATTTTCTGATTAATAACAGTATCAGTACCTGATACCATCATGCATAAAGAGTTGTTAACAAACTTTCACAGCATTGCCTTGCTAGAATTGTGATACAAAGTGAGTATCAACTAACAAAAGTGTGTAACAAAACATATTTACATTATGTAACACTTATAAAGCAAAAATAAAGAGAAAGTGTTTAATAAAGACCTAGAAATTTCATGAGGAGATAAGATTTGGTGAGGAAGAAATCAATATCTCTTGGTAAAGAGAGATTTAATTATCACAAGTGAGGGGGATTGGCATGCTGGGAAGGAAATTTTAAAGGTCAGTCTAAATGGAGATAGATACAGGAGAACTGGTTGAAAAATTATAGTGACTTGTAAATCTTGGTAAATGGTGTAAAGTATTAGTCTGTGCCCAATTTCTGCCATACTGCTCTCTAGTTTTCCCAACAATTTTTTTTTACCAAATAATGAATTCTTATCCCAAAATATTAAGTCTTTACATTTGTTAAATACAAGGTTACTATATTTTTATCTGCTGCTTTAAATCGTGTATCTTCTCTGTTCCATTGATTTATCTAAGAGACAGTACTAGATAGTTTTGATAATTACTGCCTTATAATATAGTTTAAGATCTCCTTTCTTTACATTTTTTTTCATTATTTCCTTTGATAATCTTGGCCTTTTATTCTTCCAAATGAATTTTGTTAATATTTTTCCTAGCTCAGTAAAATAATTTTTTAGTAATTTAATTTGGATGACATTGAATAAGTGGATTTGGTAGAATTGTAATTTTTATTAGATTGGTTTTATCTACCCATGAACAATTAACATTTCTCCAGTTATTTAAATCTGACTTCATTTGTATAAAAAGTGTTTCATAATTATATTTATGTGATTCTTAGGCTTGTCTTGGCAGGTACACTCCCAGATATTTTATACTGTCTACTGTTATTTTAAATGGAGTATCTCTTACCATCTCTTCTTGCAGGGTTTATGACATAGGAATGTCAATTACTTATGTGGATTTACTTTATATCCTGCTACTTTGCTAAAATTATTGTTTCAATTAACTTTTTAGGCAAGTCTTTGGGATTTTCCAAGTATATCATCATATTGTTTGCAAATAGATAGTTTTATTACCTCATTACCTATTCTGATTCCTTCTATTTATTTTTCTTCTCTTATTGCTATTATGCGGTTTGTCTTTAATTCTCAAAGAGGACCATGACATCAGGGAAATGATGACATGCCTTGCATTGAATTGGATCTGAATGAGGAAGGGCTGTGCAAAGTCACCAGCCTCACTTTCTCCTTCAGAGTCATCTGGGTCTAGTGGCCAGATATAGATCAGTATGACTGGAGATGACCCACAATGCAGTGGGAGACCTTGGCCTTTTTAAACTAAGGTCTTTTGGAGTTCTCACTTTGACTGAGGCAATTTCCATTCATTTGTTGGGGACATTTAAGAAGTGAGCCAAACGATGGCCCCTTTAATTAAAAAAACAAAACAAAAAAAAACTATCAGGGGAAGACAATAGATCCCTGCCCAAGCAGGGACAACCCTTCATGGTTACTTTTGGATCCTCCTGGCTCAGAGTGAATGTAAACTGTACATATTGCTATTGCTAGGATTTCCAATATAATATTGAATAATATTTATGACAGTGGGCATCCTTGTTTCACACTTGAACTTACTGGGAAGGCTTCTAGCTTATCCCTATTACAAATAATGCTTGCTGATGGTGTTAGGTAAACGGTTTTATCAATTTAAGGGAAAATCCACGTACACATATACTTTCAAGTGTTTTTAATAGGAATGAGTGTTGTACTTTATCAATTAAGTTTCACAAAAAGATTCTTAGCATGAAGATATAGAAAGAAAAGCAAATATTTTCTTCCTCCTATCACCTGGAAGCACATTCTCTCCTATACCAGTTTAGTCCCTGGAGACAGCTGGATCAAATTTAACAGTGTTTCTACATAGCCCTCACCCAGCTAAGTGGTGCAATGGATAGAGCATCTGCCCTGGAGTCAGGAGGACCTGAGTTCAAATCTGGCCTCAGACACTTGACACTTACTAGCTGTGTGACCCTGGACAAGTCATTTAACCCCATTGTCTAGCCAAAAACAAATGAAGAAACAAACAAAAAACAAACATACATAGCCCTCCCTCCACCAAGTTAACTTCCAAATGCAGCTTGGCCAATGGTCAGATGAGTCCATATCTCTGCTACTGCTGGTGTAGATCAAGCAGATCTCTTAGGACTTTACACTTCATAATCTGGTTTCTGCAAATCTCAGCATGAACTCTAGTTCTCAGATTTCTAGTGTCTGATTCTCTTGACCTGTTGAAGCTCATGAAGTCTTATATATTTGTAATGGTTCTTCACCTAAAAATAGGAAAGAATATATACAAAAGAGACAGAAGCAATGGTGGGGCCATGTATTCTCAGCTTCAAACCAGCTTTGAGGGCTTGAGGCCTCTTCCCTACCCAGAGACCCACTGTACCTTGTCATACCTTTTTTGAACATCAGCCAAGAAAAGAACCAGATCCAGATACTCACTTTGTCTCTTTGTACATCTTGAATGTGCCTTAGTTACAACTCTAGAGTAAATCAATATGCTCTTCTTTATCACAGAACCAGTGACATGGGGATTGCAGAAGATAAGCATGTTGAGCATCTTCACCAGTCCCCATTACAATCAAGGAATTTTAGCAGTTTTTGGAACAACATGAAATTTAAACATAAAATAGTCTAAATGTTTGGGTTGAAGAAAACATATTGAGATTAAAATACACTAAAAATATAAGAGAATTAGAAATGATAATAAATGGTGAACAGGAGTCAATTACAGAAACTCTTGAAAGAGAAGAGTTGATTGAGTTTCATTAAGAAATAGGAATGACAGTGAAAGAAGAAGTATTATCTTTTGGGGGGTTTTTTAATTAATTTATTTTGATTTATCAACAATCATTTTCATATACTTTTGAGTTTAAATTTTTTCTCCCCTTTTCTCCCCACTACCCTCCCCAAGACAGTGCACAATCTGATATAGGCTATACATATACATTCCTATTAAACATATTTTCACATTAGTGATGTTGTAAGTAAGAATTAGAACCAATAGGAGGAACCACCAGAAAGAGGAAACAAAATTCAACAGAAGAAAAAAAAAATAGCAAGTAGTATGCTTTGATCTGCATTCAAACTCCATAGTTCTTTCTTTGGATGTGGATAGCATTTTCCATCACGAGGCCTTTGGAGATGTCTTAGATCTCTGTACTGCTGGGAAGGGTTAAGTTTATCAATATTAGTCATCGCACAATGTGGTTGTTATTGTGTACAATGTTCTCTCAGGTTCTGCTCATTTCACTCAGCATCAGACCATACAAGTCTTTCCAGGTTTTTCTGAAGTCAACCTGTTCATCATGTCTTATAGCACAATAGTGTTCCATTACATTCATATACCACAACTTGTTCAGTCATTCCCCAATTGATGGGCATCCCCTCAATTTCCAATTCTTTGCCACCACAAAAAGAGCTGCTATAAATATTTTTGTACATGTGGGTCCTTTTCCCATTTGTATGATCTCTTTGGGATATAGCCCTAGAAGTGCTATCACTGGGTCAAAAGGTATGTGCATTTTTATAGCTCTTTGGGCATAGTTCCAAATTGCTCTCCAAAATGGTTAGATCATTTCACAACTCCACCAACAATGCATTTGTGTTCCAATTTTCCCAAATCTTCTCCAATATTTATCATTTTCTTGTTTTGTCATCTTGGCCAATCTGATAGGCATGATGTGGTACCTCAGAGTTGTTTTGATTTGCATTTCTTTAATCAGTAGTGATTTAGAGCATTTTTTCATATGATTACAGATCGCTTTAATTTCTTCATCTGACAACTATCTGTTCATATCATTTGACCATTTATCAATTGGGGAATGACTTGTATTCTTATAAATTTGACTTAATTCTCTATATATTTTAGAAATGAGGCCTTTATCAGAGAGACTGATTGTAAAAATTCTTTCCCAATTTTCTACCTTCCTTCTAATCTTAATTATATTGACTTTGTGCACTTTTCAATTTAATGTAATCAAAGTTATCCATTTTGCTTTTCATAATGTTCTCTATCTCCTGTTTGGTCATGAATTATTCTGTTCTCCATAAATCTGATAGGTAAACTATTCCTTGCTCTCCCAGTTTGCTTACAGTATCCGCCTTTATATCTAAACCATGAACCCATTTTGACTTTATTTTGGTATATGGTGTGAGATTTTGATCAGTGCCTAGTTTCTGCCATACTCTTTTCCAGTTTTCCCAGCAGTTTTTTTTTTTTTTTGAAAGAGTGAGTTCTTATCCCAGAAGCTAGGGTCTTTGGGTTTATCAAATAATAGATTACTATAGTCATTGACCACTGTGTCTTGCATACTTAACCTATTCCACTGATCCACCACTCTATTTCTTAGCCAGTACCAAGCAGTTTTGATGATGGCTGCTTTATAATACAATTTAAGATCTGGAATGGCTAGGCCACCTTCCCCTGCATTTCTTTTCATTAGTTCCCTTGATATTCTGGACCTTTTGTTTTTCCAAATGAATCTTGTTATTTTTTCTAATTGTATAAAATAATTTTTTGGTAGTTTGATTGGTAAGGTGCGGAATAAGTAAATTAGCTTAGGTAGAATTGTCATTTTTATTTTATTAGCTTGGTCTACCCATGAGCAACTGATGTTTTTCCAATTATTTAGATCTGACTTTATTTGTGTGAAAAGTGTTTTGTAATTATGTTCATGGAGTTCCTGGGTTTGTTTCAGGAGGTAGACTTGGAGTCTGATATTCAAATGCTTACTTCTAGGAAGTGAGTATAAGAGACTATACTGTACATTCAAAATTTGACCATAATGAAGGAACTCAGAGAAGCTATGGCTTCAGGTTTCTTGTTTTTTAAGGGAGAAAAAAAAATGCCCTAGGAAAGAAAAGAGAGGAACTATTCCTTATGATTGATGTCTGACAAGAAAAGATCATTCCAGCTTGGAGGTGAGGGTAGGAAGAGTCTGAATCTCAAGAATATGACTCTCATTTGGGCTGGGCAAGGAAACTTAAGTAAGAATATTTACAGTAAGTTGGGGACTCGGCAGGAGCCACAGAAGGTATTGATAAGGAAGGGAGAGTCTGGGAGGAGAGAACCTCAAGTAAAGAGAGATGGACAGGATTTGATGAAAGGAAAACAAATTTAACAATCATTAACTGTCAAAGTATATGGGACAAATTCACCCATAAACTAAAACTGTGGAAGACAGATCTGGAAGCAAGATCTAATGATTTGGTATTTATATTAAACTCACTTAAGATATAAATATGCATAGTTACAACAAGATACAAATATGCCTTGGAGTAGAATTTATTATTCCTCTGGAGAAATCACAAAAGCAGAAGCAGTGATCTTGACCTCGGCAAGGCAACAGTTAAAAAAAAGTTAATGGAAGATAAATAGAGAAACTACTTTATCTATATTTAAAGATATCATAGATGAATAAATATCATTACTGAATATAAGTGTAGAAATACATCGATTACAGACAACATTGCAATTAAAATGTAATCAATAAGAAAAAAATGAACTAAAGTCAGACTTAAATGGAGGCTAAATAATTTAATCTTCAAACTAAGAATAGGTCAAAGAACAAACTGTAGAAAATAAAATTACATCGATGAGATAATAAAGACAAAATTTCCAGGATGCCATTAAAGCAATCTCATGGGAAAACTTCTCGCAAAGAAAAAATTTCAAGGACTAGATGGATTTACAAGTGAATTATATCAAATATTTGTAGAACCAACTCCTATGCAAAAGAACTTTTGACAAAATAAAACACCCATTTATGTTGTATTACTAAACAGCATAGAAATAAAAAGGCATTTCTGTAAAATAATTTTTAAAGTCTATTTAAAAATCATTTGTTATCTGTAAAGAGAAACACAAATAAATTTTTAAAAATATGATTGGTGCAAAGCATAGATATCCAGGAATGGAGGGTGAAAAAGCACTTGCTCTGATCAGAGCACAGGGGTTCACACATTGCCTCTGATACTATTTGTTGTAGAGGACAATCGTCTGACTTTTGAGCAAATCACTTAATCTCTGGGTCTACTTCTTCATCTGTAAAGCAAGGGTGGGATGCACTATGTGACCTTTGAGGTTTTTCCCAGCTCTGTATCTATGACCCTATTGGAGTAAATGGTCTTTAACATCTCCTCTAGCTTTAACGTCTATGAATCTATGATTTTTCAGCAACATTACATTAGAAAAGAGATGGCTTCATAGGAGAATCTGCCACTTCCAAAATTTTCAAGATACATTGATATCTAAATTCTTAGGCTGATTTTAGCCATTGATTCTCTAGGCTTGACAGAATGATTAGAAATGCTAGCCCATCACAGACATCTAATAAGTGGTTGAAGCTTTGAGTTTCTAGAGCTGGACAGTATCACAGTCAAGTTACTGTTGATGAGTCCCTGTTGATGAGAATTTTTGATTTACAAATAGAAAAAATATTCACTACAGTTGCATTTTCAAAAATTTGCTTCTAAGATACCCAAACAAGCCTGAAACCACTAAACAGATCTCCCTTTTTTTGCTTCAGACCTGTAAGTTGACATCTAAGTTTAAATCCAAATTGGAAAACAAAATTAGTGATGGCCCAAGACCACATGAATACTCAGTTTCAGACAGAAGCTTATACTGTGCATGTTTTCATTATAACTCTATAAAAACTGGGTCAATGCTGACAGTTTTGTTTATAATGTCATGTATAAATGCTGCTATTTATAGGTCATTGACATTTATAATAGTATTTTAAACTGCACTTGAGCATTGTTAAAAATAATTGGAAATGATAAATGTAGGTGAATATAAGCAGCTATACATTTATGTTAAATTTTTATACTTTTTTATTTCAATTAAATTATGGTTATTTTTTGTCACCTTAATAGAAGCAGCATGCTAAACCAAATACATCAACGTAATGAAGAGAGGAGATAATACATAATTTACATAAAGCTAACTGGTACTCCCACGTTGGCCCAAATATTTTAAAGTAATAATTTGTTGCGTGTTTAGTATAAAAGATGATAGATACTTACGGACTTTTCACTTCATGGTAATTACTATATTAAAACCTGAGATTGATTCTTTTTTGTTTACTGAAAATAAACCAAACAAAAATATCAGGGAGAAATTAAAAGGGAAAAAAAACAAAGACCACTGATGATGTTCAGGTCAGCCTTAGATTTATAAAGCAGTATCTCAAGATAGTTAAGGTCCTTATATTTTTGTGTATTTGAATCATATCAAGAGGACCTTTAAATGGTAAACATCTTGTATGAAGAAACACTCCACTGGAAAAAAAAAACTGTCCAAATTACTTATTACAAAATACCTTTCATGCTTTTAACATCCAAGAAACAATGTGAAATTTAAACGGCTGTTATAAAGTGTAACATTTTCGTTCTGCCCACTTATGAATTGTATCAAACGTATTTTTTAAAATCCTGATTGGAGATTTCAACAAAATGTTTGAAACTTAAAAAAAAAAATGCTAGCCCAGACCACAAGCCTAATAGATTATACCTTCCTTAGGATAGAGCCATCTGGAGCCCTGGAAGAAATCCCTATTTTAAATTCTGATCCATTTAGAAATTCACATCACCTCTATAAGACAGACTATTACAGCAGTCCCTTAACTATTTGTTGGACATCTGTTTGGAGACACAAAAGACCTCCACCCTTAAAGGGCTTACAATTTAATCTACTATAAAACAGAAATGAGAAATTGAAGTCAAAGGATAGCCATTCACCAGTAGTGTGTGCAATAAAACTTACTACTCCTGCCTCTCACCTAGTCTTTAATAACTACTAGTTGCAATATTTTAATGATTATAGGACAGTTTAGCACAGCTTGCTTATTTGCCGAGTGGGGATTATCACCCTTCGATAAAGAGACAGAGGGGGAAGGATGGGGAAAACATAATTATCCTGTTACTCTGTTCAGAAATGTCGTCAATGAGCATTTATTAAGTACTATTTACTAGGCATTGTGTTAAGTATGATAGCTAGGGAGATATGGTTCAATCAAATATGGGTTTTCTAAGGATGGGAGACAAAGATATGGGCATATCTGTAGGCAGCAGGGACAGAACCAGTAGAGATGGGGAATTTGAGAATGAAGATAACAAGGACAATCTGCTGGAGGAATAGTACATGTAGAATGATTGGCCTTCAAAGGAAAAGCCAATCTCTTCATTAGATGGGACTGAAGAGAGGATAGTGAGGTTAAAACATCTGAGTGATGTAACATGACAAAAGAGAAAGCTCTTGGCATGACTATTTTTTGGTTAAGGATTGAGGTCCTGAGTTGGAGGAGTGGAGGGAGGGAGTTGGTTTCACACAACACTTGAGAAGGGTTGAAATAGCACCTTTTGTGGGAAGCGTAGCAAATTAATAATGGAGGTATAAAAATATTGTCTAGCTATAATGAAGGTCCAGTTGAGATTAATGTATAGTGGACCCAATCAGTATGGTTCCATGACTTTCTCTAGCTCAGTTCAGCAGTACGTGAACAGGAGCAAAGGGGGTAGGTTGTGGGACTAAATCCAAATTTGGGGTCAATTCATTTACATTTGATTTCACATTTAAAAGTTCTCAAACCCTATAAAACATCACCCAAAGATATCCTGCATTGAGGATCTGATGTATTCTGGTTGTGGTGATATGATGCCCATTCATGATACCCTGGGACATTGAGTCACTTCATCATAATCATAACCCCGGAAAAATGTGACAGAGAAAAGCAAGAAAGGACTTTTTCTGCAACACTCATGAGGTTTTTGTAGATAAGAGAATTGAATCAATCAACTTCTTGTGCTACAAGAAATGATGAAGTCAATATAAAAGGGCTAGCACAGGAGAGCAGTCTGAGAAAGAAGAAACATTGGTGGTTTTGGATCCCCCTTAACTGAAGGTCTTCCTGCAGAAGCGTGGAAGATCCCTTTTTGGGAATGTGGTAGAAAAGATTCTTGCTTTGCTATGGTCTAGGCTACATGGCCTCTAAGGTCCCTTCCAAATCTCATATTCCCTCATCAGGAGGAAAAAAAAACCCCAAATCTTGATATGGTCCAGAATTTTTCATTAATTCTCACTTCTTCCAGATAAGTGTAAAATCATCAGTGGAGTGATGTGCTTATTTATGTCTTCTAAGTATCTTTCAGAGCTACACATATGCTTTAGAACACTGAATAGCTTGACAATATTACTGTTAATGGCAACCAAAGGTTAATAGTATTTTCTCTGAGTTTGGCAAATTCATTTTTTAAGCTCTGACAATATTTTTAGGATTTTTAACAAAACCCCCATATAGTTTTGTCATTAATAATATCAAATTTTTTATTTGGAAATTCTGTAATGATCTTGTCCACCTCCATCCATTCCCAGGTTCCCAGGGAAATCACTCTAGAGATAAAGAAGGCTGGGAAAATTAATGGATTGATACCTACTGACAGTTAAAGTTATCGAGATGAAGGTAGAGATGATAGAGATACATTTAACCAACAAAAGAAAACGTTAGAGTAAGAATTCTATGATTAAGGATAGTTATGAAGCTAATGTGTGCAGCACAGCTTTCCATTCTAATATATAATACAAAAATACTAAGAGAATAAGTATAAAGACTGGCCTCCTTCCTTAAGTGTTTGTGAGGAGTCAACTCAAACAAGAGATGCTGTGAACTTTAGCAGCTTATAAAAATATAATTGTTTTATAAATGTCTCAGTATTAGAGAAAGTAAGGATCAAGCTAAATAAGTGATACATTTCAATAAAAAAAAGATTCCAGGAAAAGTAAAGAATATAATACTGTGTATGACTTAATGGTTTCCACCCAACTCCCTCCCAAACCCAATTCACACAAAAATTAGACTTGTGATCCACAATGCATAGAGAGAGAACCAAAAGGACACTCTTTTAGGTTAGATATTCTAGTATCATAACAGATTTTAGCTGTACCAAGACATTCTTGTAAACCATTAGAATTCATATCAAACCAAAGAAATCCTCTATCCGGTGATTACCTAGGCTTCAGAGGTCAATGTTTTAATATCTTATTTCTACTGAATGCTTATCACCCAACTTTTAATTCACTAGACAATGCAAGAAGCAGCTGACCTCCACTGATAACACACTATCAATACCACTAACTTATCTTACCTAGTGAAGTTAATTCTCATTTACACACACACACACACACACACACGATTCAGTTAAAAAACAGCCTGAGTAGACATTTTAGTTGAAA
The DNA here is from genome assembly GCF_900497805.2 of Vombatus ursinus. Classification (NCBI taxonomy): domain Eukaryota; kingdom Metazoa; phylum Chordata; class Mammalia; order Diprotodontia; family Vombatidae; genus Vombatus; species Vombatus ursinus. Next base: position 13,413,482 of record NW_020954572.1, on the reverse strand, counting down.
AATATAAGCTCATTTTAAAAAAATGGTGAAGACCCACTAGAACTAAAAATTATACACAGTAAGCCTCATATGTTTTATTCTTAGCATTCTTTATACAGAATAAGCTTCACTGATATTTTATTCACTGCAGCATCCTGTTGGTGGTGAAGCACATGATTACATTAATTAAAAACAAAGAAAGCGCTTTTGACTTTTTAAAATTATATATATATTTATATCCAGTTGACAAATAGCATCACAATTATTACTGTATAAAAAAACTAAAATCACCATGGAAGCTAAGGCCTAGGTTCTTATTCCAATTGTTTCCTTCTGTTTATAGTTTAGAGATATTAGAAATTATATTCCAGTACCTCAGATGGAAAGGCAAGTCCACATTATTTACATACAGGATGGAAAATAAAAGCTGCTTTTCACCTAAATCAGACTGCTGTCACCTACAGTATTTACATTACAAATGTTCAAAACTATTAACAAATACCATTTAAAACCAAAATCCACTGTACCTGGACTAATTATTTTTAAATGAATTTTATTTCTAAAAAAGAAATTAATTATAAATCACCTTGAAGGCATATAATTTGATTCCCAAATGGATATATCTACTGAATGCATAAATCAGAGTAGCAATAAGCCTATGTATCTTAATCTAGATATGGCTCTTGAAGCCCAATAGTGTAACAATTAGACATAGGAAGCATTAATGAAAATAATGGCAATTCATATATCTTGTGAATTTATTCATTACTTTCCTTAAAATTTAATTGTTAAAAGTCCATTGTGACGCTCCTTTCCCCCACCAATTTGGATACTGATGAAATATATGAGATTATTTAGTCCCTTCTTTTAATCTTCTAACGTTTCATATAATAATATGCCCCTTGCCTTCCAGCTGTTCCAGAGGAAAGCAAATACTTAAAATACCTTTTCAATACTTAAAACATAAAACTAAGCTCTGGACAAAAACAATATAAGTAATTCAGAGTTATATATTGTTTTAAGTAGCTACTTAATTTTCAATCAATGTTAGTGAAACTTGCTAATTGGGCCAACTATGGGAGTATTTAGATGGACTCACTGTGAGTGTCATGTCTATGATAGAATAAAAAGAAAAAATTAATGTCAATTTTTCAGAGCTGTATTATGTGGTTAATGTGGAAAATGGTAAATGCTAGTTGTAACATAACAAAAATGGTACTGTATGCAGATGAAATTTAAATTATCATAGCTTACTATATATACTAGTATAGCAAAAAACAGAAATAGTATAAAGTGAGATTCACATCACAGTAGGAAGTTATATTAGACTAAATATGAAGATATGGACAGTTGAAAAATTTCCTTTTAGCCTACTTCCAAAAGAAATAGTCAGGCTTTTTTCCTGTACATAGTTTGATGCTTTGTCTATACCATATATAGTAGAAAAATAAATTCTTTAGCAACCTAGAAACAGTTTATAAAACTCTTAAAGTTTAATTTTTTTTGCTATCCATGCCAATGTTAAACTGACAGCTATAAATTAAAGCTATATAGACAACAGGTATAAGTAATATAGAACAAGTTAAGAATACTACATTTACTGGACAGTTTTTTAAATTATTGTACTTTCTCAATTCCTGTGTGCTTTGCAATAGGAATAATAGGGCTTTTGTTTTCTTAGAAAAGATAATAACTTGCAAGAATATAACACATAAGATAATTTATAATATACATGTACTTCAACAGCAGCCTGGTTCATGTCAACATCTTGATTCAGAATGATTAATCCAAGTTAAAATTAGAAGTACAATACCTAGGACATAACAGTTGGGAAAGGCAATTTTTATTTTAGGAAAAGGGAGCAAATCAAACTCTTAAGAACTTTAAATCTCAAAATCATCTATTTACTATATAATACATAGGACGATCTTAAAATTTCATCATGAATGAAGAATACAACAACCAAATAGCTTTTCTTTTACCACAAAAAACGTACCCTAGCAGCTGAAAACAAACCGAATTCTTTCCTTTCCAGACAAAAATGGCATAGTGTTCATAGAACTCGAGAAAAGCCTAACAAAAAAGTTTACAGCCGCCTAATTCTGAAAATTTATCCATAATTTATCACTTTGTAAGTTGCATTATCACTAATAAAATATTTAAAATGAAAAAAGCAGCATTGTTTTACAGCAAAATTGGTACCAACATCAAAGAAAAAAATGTATAAAAATGGTGCAAAAGTAATTTTGAAATTTTAGTACAACATACCACAGAAAAGAATATGAATACAAGTTTGTAATTTTATATATACACTCCAAAGAGGCAGTCAGTACCCAAAGTATTTATTGCTATATTAGCAATGGATTTTTGTATATATTTAAAGGGCCACATAAAAATAGATTTTAAAGAACAGATTAAATTCATGTCCTAGATTAAAACATTGTTTGGTTTAAAGAATTTTACTACAACAAATTTTATGCTTATGTATGAAAAGTTACATAACCTTATATGAAAATGTCATGAGCTATTTTCTACACACTAAATGTATTCCCCAAGAGGGAAAAAATTAAAATATCTAAAATATATTAGATTAAGTTTACAAGACCATCCATGATCTTTTAAACATGCATTTGTTTACAGAATTAACAGGATACAAAATGTTTATCTCATTAATGGAACATAAGGAAATAAGTAGATGACATCTGATTTTTTTTGCACAATATTCTAAATTCACTTTTGCCACAAGCATGTCCTTGGTATTGTGCTACAAGAAATAAAAACTATGTTTACCCTACCCCTCATCGAATTGTCCACAGGTTTACTCAGAAGATGGAAGGTGCAGGAACGTAATATATTTCAACAGTGCACTTTTTCCTTCTTTCCAACACTGCCCCAAGCTTGATGTAAGTAACTTGACGTTATAAAATAACTATAGCTGGGCTTTAATGTTTGAATGGAAATTAAGTTGCCCAAATATCACATGAAATTAAAAGAAAAAGCAGCCATAAAGCAGGCTGAAAAGCACTGAATGTTTCATAAATGTGAGTTTTTAAATCATTTAATTTCTATAGAAAAATTTTATTCACAATATATTGAGGCAGAAATTGCCAAAGGAATGATATAGTGATTGCAATAAGATTACATGCAGCAGCAGTAGCTTTGTACTTTATAGTTATTTTTGTTTAAAAAAATTAAACCTCTCCAGTCATGCTTATCACATGGTCTTGATCTGCAGTGGAAATGAAGAAGGAATATGATACAGTTATAAGAGAAAGATGTTCCCTCAGTATGAACATGAATTATTTGTCAGAAATGTGAAATACACTATTGTACCCTGAAACATGCATGTCTAGCTTTGCTTGTTTTCTTTTCAATGCCAGGCTGCCTGCAATCATCTCCTACTTATATAATACCAAGAGGATCTGCTTGTAATTGTGGTTGTATTAGCTGAGGCTGCAATGGTGGTGGTAACTGAAGTGGTACCATTGGTTCCACCAACTGTCCAGTATTTGAAGGAGGTGGCTGAGATGCCACAGAATTAGCAGTTTCTACAATTTCTCCATTGTAAAAGAAAAACTGACACTGCTGAATAAAAGTTTCTACAACAGACTGATGGATTTTAGTGGTGGACAGAAACTCTCGATTTTCAAAATCAGGTCTCATCAGAGTTGGCCAGAAACAGATGGATAAGTTGTCTGCTGTCATAAGGTTGATTTTATTTTGCTGACTAACCCTGTAAAAGAAGAAAAAAAAATATACACATTTACATGTGAATAGAAAAACATAGAATTTTAAACCAAGAAATTTCCTTAGAAATAACATAATCCCACTAGAACCCAAATTTCAAATTTAAAGCAGCTTCTCTCTGTCCTACCCTTCTAGTAAAAACTGCCAGCAAACAACCAATTCTTATGTTTTTTGCAGCCTAAGCGCTTAGCACTGTGCCTGCCAAATAAGAGTATTTTTTTTTAAAGCTCCTAGGATAGGTTTCCTTTGTTTGGTGTTCCTTGAAATAAGTAATTTATAAATGGAAGCAGTTTCTTTTATTCCATTGGAAGAATAGGCTTCTCAAAGAAATGAGGACAAATTACAACTTAGGTTAATTTTTCCACTGATACTGAAGAATACTAAAATTGTAGATCAAAATCTCATAATAAATCACACAGAATTTCACTCAAAATCTCGTCTTAATTGTTAATCTTCGAAACTAGTGAACATTTCCCCCCTAAAGACACCCTATACTCTGTCAACTTGCATTCTTAAGAATATAATACATATTTTTGGCATTTTTGTGCCCTCCCCACTCCCTACCCCCAAAGCCAAGCTCACTGCATATTTTTTCTCTCTCTCTACACATACACACACAATCACAGCCTCTTAAAATTATCTTAGAGACTGTTTAAATTCAACGTCCTAATTTTACAGATGAAGGTTACAAGGCTCAAAATTTAAGTGACTTTGTCCAAGGTTTTAAACTAATTAGTTTCAGAACTGGGACTGGAACTGAAGCTTCTTAACTTTTAGTTTCTAATGAATTTATTCCCCCCAGTTTTATATGCAATTTATAAAATTCTATTTTTTAGTATTTGTCCAGGGCAACACTGTGCCTTGATTCTTAATTATTCACATTCACGGAGGTGAATCATGGCACAAATAATTCCTAAATCAAAAGACGCCAATACCTTTTCTCCTCATAAAACTACTTTACAAATCATGCCTTTCTTGGGTTGACATTAGGATAATGTATTTCAATGGATAATGTGAGAAATGGTTCAGAAATGTCTTGGATAGCAAAAAGAAATAAGAACAAAGCAAGACAAAAAACAACTTGCTAAGAAAACCCCACTAATGGATAATCCAATATGATTGACTCAACATGGAAAGAAAATAAAGCACATGTAACTCTCATGTCCATGGTTAAAAAAAAAAAAAAAGACAAAAGCAGAAATAGTATAATGCAAAAGAAAGAGCATAGGGGGCCCAGGATTCTAGGGTTCTAACAATGAATTACAAAGTCCTTTTGGTCTTAGTCTCATTATTTGTAAATAAAGGTTGCTCTCTAAGTTCCTTTCTAGTTCTAAAATCTCATTATCTATGAAACAATGAAAAACATACTCTGAAATCATAATTAAAAACAAGTTAAAACTCCACCTATGTTATATAACTTGTGACTTCAAATTAGCTTTTTAACCCATTTATCACTATGGCTACTAATATTTCAACAGTATTACAGCAAATGTGCATTACATGTATTATAAAAATTACTGAGATACACAGTTACCTGTTTAGATGTGTTATTACATATTTGAATACATCATAGTTAACAGGATGGAATTTCTTCAAAATCTCTTTCAAAGCATTAAGTCGTTCTGTCTTATCCAGGATTTCTGTAAAAATAAAGTAATTGTGTTTTGGGAGGAAAAAATGTACAAAGTCTCTTAAAGCATTTGATAATGCTATTATAACTACTGCAAAATGCAGCTAATACAACTATTACATTAAGTACTTGCTATATACTGTAGTGTCTATTCTAATACACACACACAATAAAACTATTTTAAAACTTAGAAATTAAGTCTAACACAAGATCCTAAAAAATAATTACAACAAAACTTGCTGGGTGTCAGTAACTGTTTCAATATCCCTATTTTATAAGGCAAAGTTACCATTAAGGTTCAAAACATTCCTCCCTAGTAGATGAACTGGACACTGCCATTATTGGCTCATATACCTACATAACACTGTCAAGAGTGTGAAGCTATGAACAGATAGCATATGTGGAATTCCTATATTAGATATAATGATTTATATAATTTTTGTTCAAATTATTATGATCTTTTAAGGGCATATTTTTTATTACTTCAATGGATTCATAATCTCATAAGTAGAAATATTCCTTCCATTGATGGAGGCTGCAACATACTTATACTTTCTCATCCTATGTGATTTTTGTTCATGCTATCTCAACGAGTGATAAAATCATGGAAGCATTCCTTTTATTTTAGTTGTTAGTACTCTCCTGTGATGTCTCCCTCCTCAAATCACCTTATATTTACTATTTCTCCCCAACTCCAAGGAGAATGTACCCCCCCCCAAGAGCAGGGACTGTTCCTTCATTTTTGTTTATATCCCCAGGGCACAGCATAGAGTAAGTAGACACTTAATAAATGCTTGTTTAAATGAACTAAAGAATGTTCCCAATGCAATGCACTCGGAAGCCTTCTAGGTTTTTTAAGATTTCATGGAAACCAATAATGCACTGGCCTGTCCATTTGTTTTTACATTCTAGTCCTCAGTGCATGGCTGGCCTGCCTCAGTCATTAACCATGCTAATTCTACTTCTTTTTTTGTAAGCCATTGTTGGTATACATTCCAGCCTATGTACACTCATATATCTCTTCACTGCCCTTTGTTCTTCTGTCTTTTCAGCTGTGTCCAACTCTTTGTGACCTGGTTTGGGGTTTTCTTTGCAAAGCTACTGGAGTGGGTTTGCCATTTCCTTTTGCTCATTTTACAAATGAGGAAACTGAGGCAAACAGGGTTAAGTGACTTGCCCAGGGTCACATAGTTAGTGTCTTGAGGCCATATTTGAACTCAGGAAGATAAATCTTCCTTGACTCCAAGCCTAGTGTTACTCTGGTTGTTTAATTTTTTTGTTGTTGCTTTTTCCCCACTTAACAGTATTTTATATTTTCTAATTACATGTAAAGAAAGTACCTGGTATTATCCTAACAATGATTTTCTACATATAAGGCATTATAGGCTTCTAGTGTCTGATGTCTTCATTGTGACCATTTTTTAGGAATAATGTTATCCATGATCTTGAATATTTTTTTAAATGCCTTTCCTTCTTTGAGATGTGAAATAAATTCTTTAAGCCTCCTGCATGGATTTCCTGTGAGGATTTTAGTATGGCCAAACAATTCAGTGACCTACTTCCTGGTAATAAGCCTTTCTGAGCTAGTTTGATATGTAAGGACACAGACAGTTTTGGGTATTGTCAGGGCCATACTCCCTTGTTGAGGCCTGAACAAGTCAGAGCTTACACTGTTAGCATAGTTTTTGTGAACCCAGGAGTAGGAATATATGGAATATATTTTTGATTCTTCGGGTAAACACAAACCAAAGACAGAATACAAGTCTATTGCCAGTGCAATATCATTGACAAGAATTCCTAGAAAGAGAGGGATAAAGCTAAACTTTATAAAGAAAACTTTATTAAAAAAACTGGATCAATGCCTACAGTTGTAGACATGTAGACATAGTGCCTGTAGACAGCTATGAAAAATGATGAGGTACTAATGATGTATGACAGATTAAGATTTCCTTCCTTTATACTCTTAAAACTCTCACTTAATCTTGTAACTGTAGAAAACTAAACTTACCTCACATTCCCTTATAGAACTGGTTGGGGTTTTTTTTTGTTTTTCAACTATAGCAAAAACTTTACAAACTCAAATTTAGACATTTCAAAGTCAGAATCAATTAAAGAACACTTTTATCACAATTAATTACAGAGTATTAAAGGGTCTAACCAAGCATTGTATAAAGATACACTTGTGGGAGTTACTTCAAAGAACAAGGAGATACTTTAAATGTGAATGCCAATTTTAAGTAAATGCCCTAAGAATGTTTATAAAGCCTAGTCTTCAAATACCATATATAATTTTCTGGCTCTTGTGTGTGTGTAAAAATTATTAAGGAAAAATCTGTTTATTCCTGTTTTCTAGTTTTAAAAATCAGAAATAGATATATATTCTACCAAAAGCTTTTTTCTGTACTTATTGACAATTATATGAAATCTGTTCTTCCTGTTATTAATATGGTCAATTTTAATTGTATTATTCATAATATTGAGCCAACCTGATATAAATACAACTTGGTGAAAGGTATAATCTTTGTGAAATGATACTGCATTCTCTTTGCAAATATTTTATTTAAAAATATTTATTATCACTTCATATTAGGAATGCTGGTCTGCAGTTTTCTTTCTATTTTGACTCTCCTTGGTTTAGGTATCAAGATGTTATTTATATCATAGATGGAATTTGAAGGGATTCCTTTTTTTTTTTCTATTTTTGAAACAACATGTATAACGTCTGAATTGTCCTTTGCACGTTTGACAGAATTCATTCATATATCCATCAAATCCTTGGGGATTTTTTCCTTAGGAATTCATTTATAACTTGCTGAATTTCTTTTTCTGAGATTAAGTTTTTAAAATTTTCTATTTTGTGTTTTATTAACATGGGTATTTTATATTACACATAATATGCAAGTTTTACTGGTATGAGGCAAGACAAAATAGTTTCTAATAATATCTTTTATTTCATTATTAATTTTCCTTTTTAACATTTGTAATTTGGTTTTTCTCTTAAAAATTAAATTCTTTTAAAAATTAAATTAATGGTTTTTATGTTATTTTTTCATAAAATAACTTCTGGTTTTAGTAATTCAATGTTTTTTTATTTTCAATTTTGTTAATCTCTTCTTTGATTTTTGGTATTTCTTTTTTTATTGTGGTTTTTTATTATTTATTTTTATGGTTTGGGGTTTATTTTTTAGTTATATGCCCAATTAAGTGATAGATCATCTTTTGTTAATAGTTTATAGATAAAAAATTTCCCCTAAGGACTGCTTTGGCTGCATAGTGAAAACATTAGTATATGGTCTCAATATTGACATTATCTTGTTTCTGAGGTTTTTATGCCCAAATACAAGGTCAATTTTTGTAATGTTAACTGTAGCTGAGAAAAATGTACATTCCTTTCCTTTGCAATTCAATAATCACTAGAGAAGCTATCATATTTACCTTTTCTAAAATTCTATTTGAATCTTTAAATTCTTTTTTATATTTTGGATAGAGTTGTCTTGCTCCAAGAAAGTGACACTGAGGTCTCCCTATAATTATACTTTAAATACCCATTTCTCACGGAAATTCTTTTAGCTTTTCCTTTAAGTAATTAGAAGGTAAACCATTTTAAGTACTGAAATCACCTGTGACACCTTTCAGGAATATGTGGTTTCCCCATTTAATTTTTTTAAACAAGTCTATTCTTTTTGTTGCCTTGCCTCCAATCATGATCATGATTGCTACTATTCCCAACTGTTTTGGGTTCAGTTCAGTTGAAGCAAACTAGATTTTGTTCCAGCCCCTTCTTTTAACTATTCTAGTCTTTCTATCACATGATTCTTATTAACAACATACTATTGGATTCAGCTTTCTAATCCATTTTGTTTTCTTCTTCTATTTTAATAAGTTCATCTCATTTACATTCACACTCAGGAATGTGCTGGTCTATGTTAAACAACATGCCCTCCAAAAAAAAAATGCACGTAGGACAATTAATTTTAATTTGCATTATTAACATTTTCTCCATCACTTTCCTAAGTCTAGAACAATGCAATGAATCAAGTCCTGATTTGTAGCACTTGCTGACTTCCAAAATGTAAATGCTCCCATTGCAAATTTAACAATCATCACTTATCAGCTAATATGAGCTGGCTCCAGCATACCCCTATACTTTTTCCTCTCTTTGTTCCCCATTCCCTCTTTACAAAGAAAAGTAACATGGGACATGATTGTGTTCGGCAATGATGCCCTATGCTTGATGCAGTGCAATTCCCCAGTCCTTTTTCTCTTCTCTCCACCTATATCCCCAATAACAGATTCTTATTCCTTTGCATTTTCTTTCCTTCTCCCTCTCCCTGATCCCCTAGATAAGCAGAATGCATTTCTACCTCAGACTCCGTGTATGTATTCTACCTTACAATGACCAGTTCAGATGAAAGAGAGGTTCAAGTCATACCTGCTCTCTGCACCCTTTCCTTGTCTGCACAGATCTCTACTAGTATACCCTGATTATGTGAGATAAGTTGCCCCACTTTCTTTCCCTTTCTTCCCTAGTCTATTCCTTTTTTCAAAATTTTCCCCTTCTTCTTAGATGATCAAATATAACAAGATCAGTCATGGGTCCTCTGTGACTGAAGCCAAAAGAGTTATATACATAGAGTTCCTCCTGATTATTGACTTGTATTTACATTTTTAATGTTCCCCATTATTCCCATGCTTATATTTCAAAGTTTTTACTCAGCTCTGGTCTTTTCATCAGAAAGGCTTTTAAATTCTTCTGTTTAAAGGTACATTTTCCCCTTGTAGTTTATACTTTATATGTACTCAGCTTTGCTGGGTAAATTGTTCTTTCTTAAAAGCCTATACCTTTTGGAACACCACATTCTATGTTTTCCATTCCTTTGTAGTGATGGCTGCTAAACAGCATATGTTCCTAATTATGGCTCCTTCGTACTTGAATTATTTTATTCTGGCTGCTTCCAGTATTTTTAACTTTGACCTGGAAGCTCTGGGTAGTGGCTATATTTTTGGGAGTATTCATTTTGAAGTTTCTTGCAGGAGGTGACTGATGGAGTCCTTCTATTTTCATTTTATGCTTGGTTCTAAGAGATTCAAGCATTTTTAATTTTTTAAAATATGTCTGGGTTTTTTTTTTTTTTTTGGTGTGTGGGGCATGGTGTTCAGGTAATGTAATGGTATTTAAACTTTTCCTCCTTGATCTATGAACTGCTCATTTGTGTTTACTTTTTAATTTTTCTTTTCGTCCTGCATTTGAACATCAAAGTCTCTATGCAGTTTTGTACTTTTCATCAGGAATGCTTGATATCCTTTTATTTTTATGTAAGGTCCATTTTCCCCCCTGTAGGATTATACTCTTTTTTTTTGTTTTGTTTTGGTTTTTTTTTTGCTTTTTGGTGAGGCAATCAGGGTTAAGTGACTTGCCCAGGGTCACACAGCCAGAAAGTGACAAGTGTCTGAGGCCAGATCTGAACTCAGCTTCTCCTGAATCCATATCTGCTGTACCACCTAGCTGCCCCTATACCTAGTTTTGCTGGGTAATTTATTCTTGGTTGTAACCCTATACCTATTCTTTGCTTTACATAATACGTTCTAAGCTCTTTGTTTCTTAAAAATATTGGTTGCTAAATCTTCTATGATATTGACCCTTTCTTAATACTCAGGACTTTTTTTTTCCCCTAGCCACTTTCAGTATTTTTCTTTGACCTAGATGCCCTGTATTTTGGTTATAATATTTCCAAGAGTTTTTATTTTGAAGTGTTTCTAGAGATATGTAGTAGATTTTCACTTTGCCCTTTGGTTTTAATAGATCTTGGGAGCTTTCTTTAATGATTTCTTAAAATATAACATCCAGATTCTTCTTTGCTTGTGGCTGGCTGGTACTCCATTGATTCTTATATTCATGATTTTTTTGTCAGGTCAGTTTTTGTTATTAAATACCTTAAATTTTCTTTTCTTCCCCCAGTTTTTCTTTTTCCTTTGCTTTAATACTTCTTATGGTTACACAGTATATAACTTCAGTTTAGTTTATTCTCATTTTCTTACTAATATAAAATTTTGTACCTCGTGTTAAGTTATTAGATCTTTTTCCAAATCTTTCTTCTCTAGTGCTCCTTTTTTCCATGTCTTTCCTTTAATGTTTCCACCTCATTTGTAACATTACTTTAAAGCTTTCTTTAAAAATAAATTAAGATTCTTCCTTTATTTCTTCAAGGAATTATAACTGATTATCTGGTCAAGCTGTGTTCTTCTCTAAGGCTTTGATTGTGGGCATTTTGGAATTATTCTCTTCCTCTGAATTTGTGTTTGGGGCATTTGTCACCATAATAGATCTTGATTGTTTTTTGCTTATTCATTCTTCCAAGCCTTACTTGTTTGATTGGGAATCTGTGTTATAGTCAAACTCTGCAGACCTGTGGCAGGACTTTTAAAGCCTTGTATAGTACCGGATTCTTACTTGTAGTCTTTGTGCTATGTTCTCCAGGTACTAAATGCTACGTTCAAGAATCACTGGGGGTTTTTGAAAGGAGGAGCTCTGAATTTTAAGCAAGCCTTATAAGATCAAATCATTGATCACTGTACTTCTTAGGTACTTCAGAGACTATTCTCCCTCCAGACTCAGATTTAGGTCTAAGCAACAAACACAGACTTGATTATAGATAGAGCTCCAGAAGATTTTTCTAGTCCCAGCCCTGCAAGCTAGCTAGAAGTTTGTGCAGGTTCAGAGTGACCATGCTGCCCACTTACCTGTTCTCTCAATCTGTGAACTGAATTCACTGTTTTGCTCTGGGATTAGAAACCTTGGAGTCACCGCCAGCTGGCCAGCCTAGCACTGGGTATGAGCCTGGTCTCAGTTTTTGATACTGCTATGGGGTCAGAATCATAATGTTATAGCCCTCTTCTGAGCCAAGGACTGAGTCCATGATCTTTTATATGGGTCAATCGGACAGTACTGTGGTCCTGGGTGCCGAGTCGGTAATCCTCTCTCTAAGGTCGGCTCAATAGCATTGTGACCTTATTCTTAGTCCGAAGTCTGGGTCAGATATCTTTATCTAACTCTTTCCCAGAGTTTTAGGACAGAACCCACTTGCCTGTATGTTGCATTTGTGATCTTAGGCTGGAAAGATGACTCATTGTGGTTTTCCCTCAGATTTCCTAATCATTATTCAGACTGGCACTGTTGTTAGGTCTTCTTGGAATAGCTATAGGGGGAACTGGGCTGTATTGTGTCATCCTACTCTGCCATCTTGGCTGGTCTGCTGAAAAATTATTCTTTCTCCCAGAAATCAGTCAAGAAAAGGTATAAGATGCCAATAATCCTCATTAGATATTTGTTCACTGACAAAAGTATCTAAATCAGGATACAGTGTCTTTGTTAAGTAAAGATTATATAATTTTTAAAAAGACCTTAGTTTTGAAAATGTTACAGAATAAAATATTTCTGAAGACAGAATAAGTCTTTTCACTTTTAAGGAGACTGTTCTGTCTTTTACTTTGATCACACAAGCCACTGAAATTACACAGTTCTCTTGCCACACATACTACATAAGTATACATTTATATGTACACTGCATACACATCTCACCAAATTTCATTAGCTATATACTATCCGTACAATAACAGAAGTCACCAATGTCTTCCTGACACAGAAGGAAAAGAAGAATATCAATACCTCATAGCAAACATGACATCTGAAATATTTTCAGTTAAAACACTGACAATAAAGATTTTATTAATAATTAAGAGTAAAAGGAGGTAATAAAATATATTGAGAAAAATGGTTAATTATGTATAAATATAATATGCCTAAAATAAGTATATTTTCATGTTACAGATACAACATTACTGCTAAACTCAAATATCTACAGCATTAGATTGTATTCAACAATGGTCTGGCTAGCTATCAATTCATGTTTCAAATTGAACAAGTTTCAACAGAAGAAATCAAGTAGAGTTAAAATGTTTTCTAACATATATATGCTTAATGATTCCCAAATGGTTTCATCACCACCGTATGCTTTACACAAAGAAAATTCTCTGAATTACATTACTCTCCATACAAACTATCTGGGAAATGGAAACAAAAACATGTATAATGTTTCCATTACACAGTTAAATCAAATTAAAATATCACTATCACTTTAAAAATTCCACATACAGACAGTTCTTGTTGCATAAATTGGCATCATGCAAATTTGACTTTATGTAAAGAATTCTGAAAGAGATCCATATTACAGTACTATACTCTCTCCCTCTCCATTCCTACCCTTCTGCTCAATACTCCATAGCCTCCTACCCTCACCTTCCCCACCAAAAAACAAAAACAACCAAACCAAAAAACCCTTCAGGAGAAAGTAGAATGGATGCAGAGAGACTGTCCCTATCACCAGTTCTGTCTTGGCTTAAAAATCTCCAAGGCTGAGACCTTTGCCCCACTCCACCCACCCACCCTGGGTCTGAATTCCATCTGTCCACACTCCAGTATTGCAAATCTGTCCCTGGCCTCTGAATATCACCTGCTCTCTCCTAGCCGCATCTGTGCCTAGCCTCTACATGTATCTCCCACACTCCCACCAGGTTTAGGTTCTGGCCAGGCCCCAATGTGGTTGGACTCAGCCCGGACATGTTCTTCTTCCTGCTCTCACTTCTCTGTCCCCGGCTGCTACATGTCCTCAGAACCATGTGCCAGCCCCCTACCTCCATGGGTGTGTATCCCCTTTCCTGCCTCCCTTCCTTCCCCATGTCCACAGGCATACTCACATTATGTAAAAATTGTTCTAAGTACTTTATATAAAGCATGAACTGTCTAACTCCCAAAGTGTTTCATGCCTCAATTACTTGGAATAGCTCTATAAGGACACAAGTACACTAGCTAGATTACTGCAAATAATCTAAGAAATGGAAATTTTAAGAATTTATCATGGCTTCTTCATGTAATAACTTCTATTAGCTAGCCAAATAACACCAAAATGTCACTAAAAAACCCCAAAACTTAAAAATTTGATAACTGAGAACTGCTTTTATCTGTTAAAAACGCAGATGATGGAAACCAAAATGTAGTTTTAGGGTTTCAATTACTTGAATGTCTACATGATTCAGTACTGGATAGATTTATTTAATTACTTTTGAATATCCTCAAGTTCTAGTAAAATACATCTCTAAGAGGTTAAATTGCTAAATCAACTAAATCTTTTAGAGAAATCATAAAGTTAATGTCTACTATTTGGTAATCTAGAATAATCCACAAAAAGCAAGAGGTTTATTACTTACTTGAGGCTTCTAATAGCTCTGGATGAAGAGAATATGGAATTAAAGGATCTGGCAAATCAGCAAAGAAAGCTTTAAGTGCTCCAGCAACAGCATTTACTGTCACTTCCATTGATACCAGATTAATATTATGATCTACAAAACAAAAATGAAATGACAATTTAACAGCTGAAGTATTATGAAAACAAGATGCTTTTGGAAATCTGTTTTAAACAAATGATTCAAATGTACTCTGCAAAAAGTGAAATACCACTAACATTCAAATATGTCAAAAAGGCTAGTTCTTGCTCGCCACTTAAGTCTTTAAGGACTTTTCTTAAATTTGAAAGCCTATGTGTTATTTATCCTAGAATTCCTACTGATTAGGATTAAAAAGGATGTGTCTGAATGAATTACAATTAAAATTATTATGATAAATGTCAATACTTTTCTTCTACATTAATGAAATGATGGCCAGTTACTCTATCAACAATTATGAGAAAAATTTAAGCATTTATCTCTATATTCTATCATTTAATAGTTAATACATCATATTTGTACAGTGAAAGAATTTAACAAAAAAGATGCAAACTACAAAAAATGCAAAATATTTCCACAAGAGCATTCAGAATTTTTATTGAAATATATTACATACATTTAAATTCAAGTAATTAAAAACTCAAAGCTATTGAAATACATTAGGTTGTTCAATGAACGCTTTTAAATATTATTAGGAAATGTTAATATTTAAAATGGGGTCATTTTGGTTAAAAACACTACATAGAAAATGAAATGTTTCTCAACAGAATGAGTGAAAAATGTATATTTCAGTATAGGGGAGAAACCATTAATAGAAAGACATTTAGGTATTTAACAAATAAGTTTTAGAGGATGTTTAGGTACCTATCAAGCATCAGCCGGTTACAAAATCTGTCCTCTTGGTTAATATGGATAGACAGTAATAAATGGACACTAACTTTATCTTGAAGTCATTAAAAAATAAGAATGAGCTTTGCTAAAGAATAAAAAATAAATCTGATCCAGTTTTCACTTAAAGAAAGGCTGTCCTTCTAATTTATTATGAATTAACGAAATGATAGGCAGCATGGTGTAATGGCCTTGAAGTCAAAAGAACTGATTTCAAGCCCCACCTCAGACATATATTGGCCAGTGTAAATCCTAGAAAGTCACAACTTCTTGGTGCTCAGGCAGCTCTCTAAATTTCAGACAAGGAAATGATCTGCATTGGTAAAGAAAGTTCCTCACTGAGAGCTCTCCATACCAATGAAATCACAGGATTGTTGCTCCTTTCCCTTCCCTTTCAGACCTTTCACGTTTCTTTCATTAATTCAGGGGAATTAATGAAAGAAACGTGAAAGGTCTGATATTAATTTTTTCTTTTTTTTAAAGAACTATATCTTATATAAATTATTGTACTTTGCATATAACATACCACTAATCAATACATTCCTATGTTGCTGAAGTTCGTTTTGTTCTGCACAGATTCATTTATATTTTCTTACTGGCTACACATCTCTGACACTGCTGAATAGGATCACATACAAAAGGAACAAATTTGTAAACTTTACTTTCGTTAGCATTAGGTTATAAACAATTAATTCAAGTCTCTATTCTAGCTTCCTTCTATTCAATTCAAAACATCCCAGAATCTAAATTCATACTAGTAATCTTAGGATAAAAAAAAATTTTCCCTCCTTTCTAAAGCTACCCTCATGATGTATGTTCACCTACTTGTTTTGTTTCTGAATCACATGAACTCAAGAGTTAGAAGAGATCTTGGAAAACACAGTCCAAAACAAGAATCAATGTTACAACACACCTGACAAGTAGTCATTCAGCCTTTAATAATAATAGCTAACATTTACATAGCACTTTACATAGATGATCTCATCTGAACCTGATAACAACCCTTTGAGTTGAGTGATGTTATCATATTCAAGCTTTTGACTGAAGACCTACAGTGAGAGAAACACCTTCCCACCAAAACATCCAACTTAGTTTTTTGATAGCTCTAATTATTAAGAAGTTTTCCCTAACATGAAACTTAAAGTTGCCTCTCTGTATCTTATAACCATTCACTGCTCCTACTTCTGTCCTATATGACCATATAATACAAGTTTATTCCAGTTTCCATGCACAGGGCACCTTTAAACTCTTGAAAAAGCTATCATGTTCCCCCAAATGTTCTCTTTTGCGAGATATTCACCCTCAATTCCTTCAACTAGTTCTCATCTAGTACGATCTTGAGATCCTTCAGCATCCAGGTTGCCCTCCACTAAATGTACTCCAGCTTATCAATGAACTAATTTTTAAAATTTTGGTGCCCAGAGCTAAACATAATGCTTAAGAATGGACTGACTATGAAAAAGTAAAAAAGAATTATCCTCCCTCTAGTGCAGGATGCTATAGCATTTCCTAATGAAAACTAAAATGACAGTTCTGACAGCCATATTGCACACTATTCACAAATAAAACATAATACTAGATATAGAGCTGGGAAAGAACTTGAGGAAACTGAGGTTCAAAGCTTTTTCCAAAAGGCTCTTGACTTTTCCAAGAGCTGAATTTCAAACACAGATCATTTGATTCCTGACTCAACACTCCTTCCACTATACTACACCACCATACTAAGCTAGCAGTACTTCTGCAGACAAACTGCCATCCAGCCAGGCCCTCCTCCATTTTGTGCTCATGAAGATGACTGAACTTTATTCCTATTAAGTCTCCTATTCAATGATCACTAGCCTATCAAGCTGTTTTTGGATCCTGATTCTATCATCCAATATGTTCGCTGTCTTAGTTTTGTATGATCTGAAAATTTCTAAAGCACAGTATGAAGACTTCTATCCAAATTATCCTTCCCAGTGGTAACTCTAAGACAAATATGTCTCTTAGCATTAGAATCCAGTTTTTAATTTAAATCCATTCTTTGTGCATTTGTGTAAAGGCATTGGGGGCTGGGGATTTTATTGCTGTGTCCTTTGCTGGGTTTTGTCCCCTGCTAATTTCTGAGCATCTCTACTACTGGAGTTTTTCCTACACTATGGATACTCTGTATGGCAGTTAGCCTAGTGGATATAAGCAGTTTTTTCCTTCTCCTTTCCTTTTCAGTTTATATATTAGATTCAGTAATTTATTAGATTTTTAACACTGTAGAAAAGTGTATTCTTATAAGTCCTTCTTAGGTGTATTCTATTCCTGGACAAGAGTATACCATTCCATTATTTTAAGGAACCCTTTGTTTTTCCTTTTTATGTCATTTTCTTGTACAGGGACCAGCTGTCTTTATATGAACATAAAGCACCTATATTCCCTCCCTTGAAGAAATTTTTACTTGACCTAGTTGCCTTTTTTTTTTCTTTGAGGTAGCACCCCTTTATTGAAGCTTATGATGTGCTGGACTTTTGGCCCCTACAAACTGAAAACAACATAGAGATGCATTGGCAACAGCAGGTGACACGAAGTGGGCTGGAGAGTGCCCACCCCTGGACACCGCAGCAGCAACGGGCACAGCATGGGGCCAGGAAGCAGGGGGTTCAAGGGGAAATGCCCTGCCCTGGTCTCTGTTTCACCTTCAGAAAACCCAAGTCTGTCTAATATAAAATGACACACAACAAAGTGAGGAGAATATATACGGTGGTAAGAGATGAGCTAGTGCTAACATAAGCCATCAGGAAAGGCCACAAGACTTGCCTGGATACAAAGGCCTGAGCTGACCAAGTTGCTTGTTATCCTGAGCCAAAAGGGCTGAGCCTCATATCTCCCAGGCCTGGAAGCGAGCTGAGGCTGCCCACTGGTGAGGATAGCCACAGCTGTGCGATCTCCATCCTGCTTGCTCTAGGGCCTAGGTCCTAGGGCTGACAGGGCTGGTCACTCCTCCAATGGCCACAGCATGGCAGTCACGATCAGGTTCTAAGACTCCTTTCTGAGAATGTTACCACTTAAAGAAAGAGGAGCTCTACTTTCTTTTGGGGGCAGTGGTGAGAGAAGGCAGAGGACAGGCAAGAAACTCCTTCACCGTTCCCAGTTTAGGGGGGCAGGGGAAGGTTATTCAAGGTCCCTGGATCTCCGAGGCTAGGCATCCCCTCCAGCTCTGCCCCTATGGAGAACTCATGCACTGTGTTGAAGTCACAACATCGTGAGGCTGTCATGATGACGAATTCCTCAAAGCTGAACCAGACATTGCTCTGCATCTTTGTGTCCTTCTCCCGGTCAGCACTTGCAATTGGGTGCACACTTAGATGAAGCGGTCTAGTTGCATGGCACGGTTGGCAGTAGTAGGGCAGGACCAGGAGAGCAGCAGCTGGGTGAACTGAGGGCTAAGGTTGTAGCCCATCTGGGACAGAGCTTGCTGCAGCTCACTGTAGCTGATGGAGCCTGAGTGGTCCCAGTCATATTGCTGGAAAAGGTTCTTCCACTGTTGGATGAAGGTCCATAACGCAGAGATGACAAAGAGGTCAATCCGGCCTGTTTTGGTCTTGTCAAACATGTTTATCATCATGAGGCAGGTTTCATCATTGAATGTGGACCAACTCCGGCCTGCTTGAGCTCCTTCACAGAGATGGAGCCACTGTGATCTGAATTCACTGTCTGGAACCAGGAGTAGGCTTTGGGGTTTACACCAAGAGGAATGGTACCTGCTGCTGGGCCTTGCCCATAAGGTCCTGGCTGAAGGGTATTATAGGGATTTGTAGCAGGCTGGCCATAGAGACCTCCTGGGGCAGAGCCTCCATAAGATCCTCCAGGAGCTGATGAGGGCAGCCCTCTAGTGCTGGGATGTCCACAGGCCCCGCCACCAGATGGTGGTCTGTAGGGCCCTCCAGGAGCTGGGCCTCCACAACACTCACCAGGAGGTAGCCCCTCTCCATACTGGGGATGTCCTGGGTAATAACTGCCTGGTGGGGCTCCTGGGGCCTGTTCAGCAGCTCCTGGGTAGCCCTGCCTGCACAGGTAGCTAGATATGGCGTCTGTGACATTACCCCTGCCTTTTCTAACTACCTTATCTCCTCCATTCCTTAAAATCAAAACTGTTGAACAATTTGCCTTTCATATTCCCTCTTACAGCCACTCATAAATTCCACAGAAATGGATTTGAAGGTGACTGATTTGTAACTAAATCCCATGGTTTTTTAAGGCCTCACTCCATTGAATCTCTTGGCTTACTGTACTTAACAATTAACTTACTCAAACCATTAAATTCTTACAACAAAAAAGAACAGAATTAGATTTTATGATATATAGCAGTTTATCATTACCTTGATCAAATTGCTTTTGAATGTTGTCTTGATCAGTTTTGTTCCCACTAACACGATAGAGGCCTTCAGTACAAAGTCCTTAAAGAGAAAAGAAACATGTTCAGAATAATCACATTTAAATTGTGCCTTGTATATAACAATTTATCTAAATAAAAACTGCATTAAAAATTCTGAAGCAAACTATGGCATACTTTGAAAATATGATAACAAAACATTCTTCCACATGAGAGTTTCTAAGTCAACAACTTGAATTTTAATTAGGATGTATATAAATTTTAGTATTTAATTTGTCAAAAAGTAAAATGAAGTTTAAAAGTTGATCCACTGAAGTAATAAAATCTGAAATACAAATTGAAAGTCACTTATAAAAACTTAACAGTTTTTGGTCAAGAGGCAAACTCTACTAGACTGCAAGTTCCATGAAGGCAGGGAACCTATCTTAAACATTTTTATTCTTGCTATATTTAGTTCACTTATTTTTGTATAGTACGTGCTTAATAAATGTTAAAGTGGTGAAAATGAATGGTTAAAATGAATTCATAATTCTAACATCTTTTAAAAGGCTTTATTTCAGACAATTTTATTAATTATTTAACATCAGTGTTACAGAACTAAGTTTAATCAAGCTGGAGCTAGTTTTCATAAGCAATTTTATTTTAAATATGTATGGTGGAAAAAACAAAAAACTCTTGACTGGCATCTCTCCCAGAGTATAAGTACTGAAAAATTTCCCTTACACCATTTTTCTTATGTTTTCTCATTAACTCACTGAAACCTGATTGCAGGTAATATTCTACTTCAAGGAATAAATGTGCTTTTGAAAAGTTGACTATGAAGTAAACATTTGTAAAATGGATCACTTAATTCCCAAGGAGAAAACGAAGCCCTTGAGATTTAATTACATTTCCATAAAGAATGAAATAAATCCATCAAATCATTTAAAAGGAAAAAAGATAATTTTATGACGAAATTCAAGATAAGTTAATATGTTTTCTGAAGGATACTGCATCGGGTTAAAAAAATCAAATTTGATTTTGATTTTTAAAATTTTTTCAATTTAAAGACTTCTCCACCCTCCACCCCAATCTTCATGTAGGAAAGAAGGTAGTTATTTCATTCACATATTTTAGGAGAGGAACACAAGTAGAGAGTAACATTTCAGTCTGCAAACCCTTACGAAGAGACACAAAACCCAAGGTTGGGACATGAAAATGCTGATTTTTTAAAAAAGGTAACTTTTTCTTGATTGCATGCAGTGACAACATTAACTCTTATACTTCTTAAAATACTATTAACCTAACCTAAGAATGGCTTTAGTGTTTGTTCTTCAACCATATCACAATGCTGATGCTTACGAAGAGATATGGTTGAAAAACATCAAAGCTAGTCTTAGGTTAGCTTAAAAGAAGTATAAAGTAATACTCTACCTTGGGAAGGCCATCCTTGAAGTATCCTAGTATTTCAAGAAGAGACATTATCAAACTAAAGTGTATCCAAAAGTGAGTAAACAGGAATGGTGAGGGGATTAAACAACATATGAAGAAAACGTGAAGGGGCTACAGGCTCTTAGTTTGGAGAAAAGAAAGCTTGACACACATGAGAGTTATTTTCAAATATTTGAAGGGTTTCTATGTGAAAGTTTCAGAGAATCATAAACATTAAGCTGGAAATGCTCTTAAAGATTGTGTTGCCCAGCTTCTGAATTTTGTAGATGCAAAAACTGAACTCTAGAAAGTTTAAATCAGTGATTTCCCCAATTTGTGTAGCAACGTTCCCTCTTTATTTTTTAAACAGAAAAAGGCAAGTCCAATAACTTTTTGTAAAACAATCTATGCCAACAACTTTCTTAGCTCACATTATTCAAAGAAAATTAGGAATTTATAAAATTTTAAAATACAAATCCTTAGTTACAATCATAATAAAAAAGTAACATACAGATTTATGGGAATGATTTGAAGCTTTCACATTTGCAATTTATAATAACCATAGGTATATCATTATTATTATTATTAGTGTTATTGATATGAGTGGAGAGGTTTTTAATCACAAAATTTATCAGGTTCATGACATTTATGATATTGCTACTTAGGATCATAGGTCTAGATGTGGAAAGAAAGGACTTCAGAGGCCACCTAGTTGTTAATTTTATACATGAGGAAATTAAGGAATATTAAGTGGCTCATTTACGGTCAAATGGGTAAAAAATGGCAGGCCCAGGATCTGAATTGAAGTTCCTGTAATTTGAAATACTTGGCTACTTCCACTACACTAGTCTGATAAAAATATTAGAGATCGGTATTTTATTCTTAAAACTGCTAGAACAAAAAGTCCCATTTTAAATAAATAATAGTCCAGATATTTCTCTGCATATATGCACATAATTTAATAATTCTTCAAGATGTCATAGGACCTATAACATAACTCTCAATATATATACTCTTATCTTTAACTTTAGCACATTAGACAATATTCTTACAAACCCACACCATGCTTTTACATTCATCTTCCATCCTCTGTTCTTGCTTCTACCTTTTATATTCTCTGATATGTTGCTGTAGCAAAGAACTGGAAACAAAGATATCCACCAATAAAAGAATGGCTAAACAAATGTTATGATACATGAAAGTAACGGAATGTTACTGTGCTGCTAAGAAATAATATTTCTTTATAATTATTTCTTAACAGAGAGAAGCATGGGAAAAAATAAGCAGGAAAACAATATATACAATGACTAAAACAATCTAAATGGAAAGAACATTAAAATACACCTGCTTTTTATTTCTTTGCATACAGTATTTTTTAAAAAAAAATTTTTTTCCCAAATAACATGTTAAAATGATTTTTATACTTTTTTTTTAACACTTTCAGTTCCAAATTCTGTATCTCTCTCCCTCCCTGAGATGGTAAGCAATCAAATGTAGGTTATACATGTGCAATCATATAAAACATTTCCACATTAGTCATTCCATACAAGGCAACTTGAATAAAAAAAAAAAAGCATGCTTCATTCTGTATTTAAACAACATCAGTTCTGCAGGACAGTACACTTCATCATTAGTCCTTTGGGATTGCCTTGGATCATTGTATTGCTGAGAATAGCTAAGTCATTCACAGGTCTTTATCATACAATGTTATTGTTACTGTGTCCAACATTCTCCTGGTTCTGCTCACTTCAATTTGCATCAGTTCATGTAAATCTTTCCAAGTTTTTCTGAAATCATCCTGCTTGTCATTTCTTACCACATAATAATATTCTAACACAATCACATACCACAGCTTATTCAGCCATTCCCCAATTGATGGGCATCTCTTATAAATACAGTATTTTGCAATGTTATCAGACCCTACTAATTTTATAGATTGTTTTTTCTTCTTATTTCCTGGTTGAGTCACATTGATTTGTACGACAGTGTTAAGAACACCCAAATTTTCTCTTGGTCCCTCTACACTGTCTGTCTCCTATCATGTACTGTCACCCATTTTCTCATTTCTGGACCATTAGGGATGAACATCTTTAATCACATCACATGGAGAGAGTTGTCGTTTGTCTTCTGTCTTCCCTTTCAAAAAGGACTAATGGCATCATGGGGGTGATGTCTTGACCTGCATGTGAAATGGATTTAAGTGAGGCAGACTTGCACAGAGTCATCAGCCTCACTCTGTCTCCCAGAGTCACTGAAGTTTCACGGCAAGACAAAAATCAAGATGACTGGTAATGGCCCAGGTTGCCAGTGACCTTGGTGTTTTCAATGTTTGACCAAGCTCTAAGTGCTCCACAGCACCTGCTTCCACCACTTTCATGGCCATTGGAACAAATTGTTCTCGTTTACCAATTCCGCTGGGGGGAAATCTTTACATGCCTAGGGTAGACCTCCCCCTACCTCACTAATGGGTTTGAGGCGTGTTCGGTTACCCTAAACCTAGTTTAGCCCATCTGCCAAGATGGTTTTACCGGGGTAAAGCACATGCTACAGCTTCTTGGAGCTACACGTGAAAACTGAGTAGCAGGTAGATACCAAAGGTAGATGAGCAGCCCTGAAAATGTCTGGGCAAGCCCTCAAGCCAGAGGTGCTAATCCTCCCTGAACATCCTATAAGCAAGTTTTAGACAACTAGATAGTATAGTAGAGAGCTAGAATTGGAATCAGAAAATCTAGTTTGCTTCAGACACTAGCTATGGGACCATGATTAAGTCATTTGTGCACTTAATCACAAGTGCACAGTCTCAGTCTCCTCCGCTGTAAAATGGGAATAATAGCACCTACTTCACCTCAAAACAATATATAAATACTATTACTGTTACTGCATTACTTATTATATTAAGGAAAGGTAATTCTATGCTTTCTAGTGTTAACAGAACTAGATACTGGATTTCATCAAAAGCCTTTCTGGTGTGTGATTTTTGTTATCTTATTGTGATTTTTTAAAAAATATGAATAGTCTTCCTTATGTTGAACCATTCCTGCAATCAAAAAAAAAAAAGGCATGTGTAATACGAAGGTGTCTATAGTAAGAGCAATCCACTATTCAAGAAATACAATAACTCTCAGGAAAGAGGTATCATTCCATAAAATACTTTCGAGGTTTCTAATGCAGGTAAAACACTGTAACTGAATTTATCCTTGGATAAGTTCCTTCTACACTACCTGGTTTTACACTACTAGATTCCTCCCCCTAGTTCTTGCAACTGCTAGAGTGGCCCGATTTTGCCCCAACGAATGGGTAGGAATCAGATTAGGTCACTATCAAAAAGAGAATAGCAAAGATGCTTGAAAAGTCAAATCTTGAAATTCATGTCTCATATTTTAATTGTAGGACAGACAGTATGAATGGGAGAGTGTACTCATCATGAAATTTTTTTCCCCCAGAAGACTTAACCTTGTTAGGAGTCCTTCTTTCCCTGTAATTTTAATTATTTAGTAAATTTCTTGCTGTTTTGAGATAGTGGAGCAAGACGTTATGCTGACAAGTGACCACTCACTCTGCCATTTTGTCATAAACATACAATTCTTTTATTTTAAAGAGGAAGTTAAAACCAAGGCTCAGAAGGGTTGAACAATGCGAGGCTTTAGTGCAATGTCTAGAGATTAAAGTTTAACCTCTATATACGTAAAATAATACTACAGATCACAGACTACAAGCCATATGAGGCTTATTTCCTTGTAAATATTCTAAAGCAGAGATATTGATGCAAACTGGTATCCTTACACAGAATCGAATATATTAAATTTCAGTAGTAAAAGCAACCCACCATTTAAGAAACACAATAACTATCAGGAAAGAGGATTCATTACATAAAATATTTTGTCAGACACTTGATTACCAGTAGCAGAGGGAATGATTCCCAAGGTGTCAGATAAATGGGGCTAACTAAGAAAATACTAAATAAATGAAGTAGGATAAGAGACATTTGGCTCAGATCAAAAAAGGAGATACTGGAATGGTTTGGCGCTTCCTTCTCCACAGCAAACATTAACAACTGATATTAAATCCTTTCCTAGTTCAACAAAAGAGAAAGGGGGGAAGAGTACAAGCTAGTGACGAATATGGAGCTGAAGGGATCTGACACTTAGGGTGAAAAGAGAGGCTAAAGATGAAGTAAACACATTTTAAATGCTTCACAATTTTGCCTAGAGTCAGTTCTGTTTACCTTCAACTGAATGGTAACAAACATAAGCTATGAGTAGATTCAGAAATTTTCTATGGTTAATACTGGCAGCTCTGCTTTCCCTGATTTATACACACACACCTATTATATAAATATATATGCACATATATTAAATGTTAACATTATATTATTATAACAACTACTCATTTATATACAACTTTAGGATATTATGAAGAGACTTCATTCATACAGGATTCCTTGAATCAGAGCAAACTTTACCAATGCAAAGTGCTCTGAAACTACAGTCTTAAAGCACTGCTTGGAGCATTAAGACGTTAAATACAGTTTTCCCAGGGTCACAAAGCCAGAAGGTGTTACAAGTTGGGCTTGAACCTAGGTCAACCTGACTCCAAAGTCAGCTTTCTATACACCATACCATGCTTTGTTAAAATTAAATTTCTGTTGAGAAATAGGTAAAATGTATTTTTATTTAAAGACATTTGACACTGCAGCAAAACCAATTTGAAAAGTAAAATAGTATAGACCTTTAAAAGGTATTCAGGTATTAAATGAAACACCAAAAACCTTTTTCATTAGAAAAATGTAAAATTGAACCTGATTCATCAATTAAATTACATAAATTCTATCTCCCCTAATAATTAGCCTAAATCTCTAGATAAATGTTTGCTAGCCCTGAAACTAAGCAAGCAAGCCACTGAAACTTGTTCCACTGGCCAATTCTATCATTTGGCTATAACTTCTTGAACTCAGATGCTGCTGTACTAGCTCAAAATCTTATGAGAAAAATTTGCAGAGGCTAACACCATGATAACATCATTCTACTTAGAATTTGGGGGCTAATTTATTTTACAAACTCTTTAGAACTAATTCCTCAGTTTATCCAATACTCTTCCACTCTGTCCTCCAGCTTCCATGTCATTATGGACAAAGTCTATCAAAATTACTACTTCTTAACATCTTGCCTCCTTTATTCCTATTACTCACCCTAAGTACCAGTATCTCCCCACTGCTACCTTTTCTCCTCAATTATCAGCCATAATCCACCCTAAAGATACTATCCTTTCATATTAACTCTGTCCACCATGCCCTTTGAAATCCTATTCTTCTATTAGCAATTTGCCCTATGTCATCCACCAACAGTGGAAAAAAAAGATGAATTTTAAGTCAAAGTACCTTGCTTTAAATTCTATCTCTGCCATTTACAACCAGTACAAGGTACATCACTTCACCTTTCTGGGCCTCTGTCTCCTAGTTCATAAAATTAATCTGGGGAGAGTTAGTCAGTCAATGAGCATTTAATAAGTGCCTACTATATACAAGGCACTGTGCAAAGCACTGGGATACAGAGAAAGGCAATAGAGTCATTGTTCTCAAAGAGCTCACAGTCTAATAAGGCAAATAACTATGTGCAATAAACTGGATAAATTGGAGGTATTCTTAGAGGGAAGGCACTAAGATTAAGAAGGGATGGACAAGACTTCCTGCACAAAGTAAAATATTAGCTAAGACTTAGAGGAAGGCAAGGAAGTTAAGAAGCAGAGATAAAGAGGGAGAGTATTCAAGGCATGGGACAAAATCCTAATTTTGTTTACTCCTATTTTCAATGTATGACAGTTGATATTATGGAAAGGTAGTTACTAAATGAATATATTATTGCCAAAATTTCTTTAGAAATTAAAGACTGATCCTAGTATTCAAAATGTAGTTAAGATAATTACCTAGAGACAATTTGCTAATACCCTAAAACTCTTACTTTTTCCATTTGACCAAGACAGAAGTTTAAAAAAAAAAGTTTTAAGAATTTCTATAGAAAAAGAAAACAACACTTAAGAATGTAGCTTTTCTTTAAAAAAAAGAAGTTGAACTATTCTATCTCAAAGTATATTTGAATGTCAGACTCTTTCACTCTAGGATATCTTCTAGCTATAACAAAATAAATTTTAAAAATCAAAACTTTAAAAATCAACTTTATAATCAACTGTAGAAAATTTATAGTTCTTCATTACGCCTATATGCCTTTTAGGTAGCAAATGCTTTGCAAATACCACTCTTATCTTAAGGGCTTATGTAAAAGAAATGGAAATTATGACTGTGTATGAAAATAGTAAAAAAAAAAAAAAAAAGAAGAAATTTATTTCGATCAATAATAGGTCACATTGCAAGCCAATAAAAATATGCTAAAAAAAATCATTGGTTAAGGTTTTATAATGAAAAATGTGCATGGATGCATATGTGTATGATAGATTCAAACTATTACATTAATTGTGGATCATTTTTGCTAACACACTTCTAAGATTTTTTTCCCTAAAGTTTTAGGATCACTAAAGAATTTTTAAAAACTTAACATATCATTTACTTTATCTGGTAAATTATAATTCATACTTAAATGATAAACACAGCAATTTTACATATCTGAGAAGTTAGACAGAAAAGACATCACATATAATACCTGTCATTGTCTTAGATTTATGCAGCCACTAAATTGCTACTTAAAATTCAGCTCCACTTAACTTAACAAGAAGAATGTCCTGCAGAAATATGGTTGCTAAAACACTGCCTTTCATTTTATCATTGGGTGTCAATCATCCATGCCAACAATCAGTTATATAGCTTTTACACAGTAAGTGTTCTAAAAATACATTTGTCTGTTTGCACCACACTTTCAAATTGCCAAACCAAGACAAAAGAATTAATTTTTTCTTTTGATACTACTGCTGTAATAACTAGTTTTATATGTGGGAAGCAACAGATGTTTTGCTTTTTGAAATACGAAACTAAGCATAGCACTACCAGTATTATTGATAATACTACTACTCTGCTGAATTTCAGGTTTTAGTCAATTTCAATCTCAGAAACATCAATAAAGCTAAAAATTTAATCCTAGACCATTTGAGGAAATCAGTACACTTAATTCTGAGAAACAGAAAAAACTTCAGGAGAAAAAAGGCAATGCTGTTAAATGTCTTTTTTTTTTAATTAGAAATTTAAAAGGAATTTTAAATCTTAGTTGTGTCAGCATTTTACATATAATAATTGCTATTTTATGATTATATGAATTTATTACATGTAACTGAATAAAAATAAATATACTTGTATGGATCCTTTAGCAAATAACTTAAGACTCTCAAATCTCAAAACTCCTGACAAGTTTTATGTCACCTACCTTTCTGGTTACTGACATTCAAAACATCTCATTTACTGAATAGTTAACAGCAGAACTGAAAAGTCCTAACTACAGAGAACTTGTTTCCTTACAGAGAACTTGTTTCATTAATGTGGATAATTAAATGTCTTAATTCATTGTACTCACAAATTCTTGTGATATAACACATTTCTCTCCATGCTGAAATTTCCAATTTTCTTCTATTAATTTTTATTTTCTAAAACCGCAGGCTCTTTTTAGACCATGATATCTGATTGTTTATGACGCATATATTTCTCCCCAAGTCCAAGGAAGGAAATCAAGACCAAAAAAGGGGGGAAGGGGAAGGAATAAAGACCACTTATAGAGGACATAAAGGAAAAAACAAAGAAAAAATGTGTTCTAGACTGGTGATTTCATCAGTGTAAGGTGAGGAACCCTACCAGTGAAGGAGGAAAATCCCTCCACTATTACACACCTGCAAATGTCTTATGATGTGCAGGCCTAAGAGAGAAGAATGGGACAATAAGATGGGACTTGCCCAAAACCACATAGTACATGTAAGAGGTAGAATTTGAACTCAGGTCTTCGTCACATGGTTCAGGCCATTTCTCTATTCTCTTTTTGGGGGGGGGGAACTAGGCAATGGGGTTAAGTGACTTGCCCAGGGTCACACGGTTAGGGTTATGTGTCTGAGGCTGAATATGAACTCAGGTCCTCCAGACTCCAGGACCAGCACTCTATCCACTGTGCCATCTAGCTGCCCCCATTGCTCTATTCTCTAAAAAAAATGATGTCAAACTTAAATAGAACTAGATCCTTGCAGGCTATATATTAAATTAAAAAACAAATTAACACTGCCCGTGTTGTACTGTATTTTTATTTATTTTGTTAAACATTTCCCAGTTTCATTTTAATCTGGTTCAGGCACACCCAGAGTTTTGCAGGCCTCTTAAAACTTGCAAAGTCATACTTTCTCAACACAAGAATAAAGCTGTTAAAATTATTAAAACAAAAGCACAATAACTCAAAGTCTGAACATGCCTCCAAACACAGGTCTAACCCTACTTATTCATCAATAAAGTATTTAACTTTATTCCCATTTTCACATGACCGTTCCCAAAACAGACTGAGAGACAACTATTACTTATCTCTCTTACAAAAGATTTTAGAAAAAAGAAAAAGAAGAAAGCAGTAAAATCTTGATCCTTTTACCAAAGGACTACAAAATGCTCATAGGGATAATTACTGTTTGTTGAATGAGTTAGCAGAATTTAGGGGAAACAAGTAACTGTCCTCCAGTTTAATTCCTCTACTCATCTCCTATGGAGAAGCCAAAACAATTAGCATTGACTTACAATTCCATTCCTATACCTTTTCAATTATTTAGTCATTTTCCTTCTCTGAACACAAGCTATTAATTCCAACCACCAATTCCCTCTCAAAAAAAAAAAAAAAAATTCCTATATTAAAACCTAACCCTGCAGCTATACATAAGTTCTCTTCTTGCTAGTAAGACACAAGACTCATTTTTATTTAAGAAAAGGGGGGGGGGTTTAGTATTTCCAGAATTGATATGTACTCCTTTAAGTTTCAGCTATACTCAAGTTATTACTTTCACTCCCACTCTCAATAAACTAGCACAGTAAATGTTCTTCTTTCTCATGACTAGAGATGTTCTAATTAATCAAATATTCTGAAAGAAAATGTATTTATAAGAGTATGCTAACACTTAGCACTAATAGCCATTTAATAAGTGAATGAGGTATTGATATTTCAGTTTCCTGCTAGTTAAATTTACTATATATGTCCATCCATGAATACAATTGGATAATTAAATGTCTTGTCCACTTTCTGCTTTTATAAACAAATCTCCATCATATGTAATCATAGTTCAATCATTTTAGACTTAAAGAAATGATTCAGAAGAAAGCAAATTTCTTACAAATGAAGTCAAAAAATTAAGAAATTCTGAGGCTAGAGCAAATTACCCTAATGTGCTAGGTTTACTGTATATGACACCTACTGGTAAAATATATTATAGCTCAGTTTTATTAAAATCAGTAAATATATGGACAAAAATGAAACAAAGACAACAAAATTTCAATAGTTACACAATTAGATTCAGGAGATTTTGTCTCAGTTTCTTCATCTGAAAAGTATATTAGTAATCGTGTATACTGTCTGATTCATGATAATGTTTTGAGGATCAGGAAATTTATATAAACCACCATTTTAATTATAGAATGTTATTCTTACCCCAGGAGAGAGGGTGCTAAACTAGATGTGAGATTTTTGAATGAGAAAAAAATCATCAAAAGTAGCAAACTTCTAGAGGTGGACTAAAAGTGTAAGCAGGCAGGTTACTTCATAGGATCACAGACTTAGAGCTAAAACGGAGGCCATGTAGTATAACCAGCCAAGCCACACTTTAATATAACAGGAAACATATCTAGGAGAAATTAAGTGACTTGCCCAGGGCTACAAAGTGCTACAGAGATATTATTTTAATGGAATTCTTCCTGACTCTAAATACAGCACTATAGCCACTAAAAACTCAGTACACTAGACTGACTCATCTTATCTTTAAAAGAAAAGTAAATAAAACAGGAATCTATTTCCAATTACATAAAAGGGGAAATAAGGCAAGTGCTATCATAAAAATTTACTTTGTGTTCAATTTTGTTGTAATGCATAGGTTCCAAAAAGTAAGGGGTATTTCTGCAATATAGATTTATTTTATAAACAGTCTTATCACCGTGACTGATTGAGATATACATTCCACATTCCACTAAATCTGTATGAACATGAATTTTGCTAAGATTAAATTATTTAAATACAAAAGTGGCTAAAATTCTCTTACATTCAATTTTTTAAAAGTAATATTAACTGTAAAATTTCCTTTTTCTAATTTAAAATCAGTAATAGAACTAAAATGGATATAAAATCACTGTTAGAAATAAAATTTAAAAATCATCTAGTCAAAACTCTTCATGTGTATAGATGGGGATAGAGACCTATAACAGGGAAATGACTTGGTTAAGCACAATTAGTGGCAGAGTCAAGTCAAGAATCACTGTCTTCCAATTTTCAGTTAGGTGTTTTCCCTACTACACATCACTATTTTAGGTTGGCTAGATAAAAGGTTAACCAAGAATTTCTAAAACTAATTTCCCACCAACTTTTCTGGCTTTAACTATGGATACTAAACTATGGTGAGACAAACTGCTGTTGGCTAAAATGAAAACAACAAAAAAAGGTAGTCCTCACCAAACTTTTTACTCTGGCCATCTAATAATTCTTGTGATAAAAAATTTTTTATTAGCTTCCTGTATATTAATAAGGGACAAATGTTATTTTTGTATCTTCCTATTACTCCCTCTGAAGAAACTAGGGATGTTACTCGTGGTTTTTAAGAGAAGAAACCACACATCTGAAAAGCATCCGATGGGGATGACAGCAACAACATCAAAGAGAGAAATGGTAAAGGGCTACAAGGGAGGAGGTTTCAGACCAGTAGAGAGAAAAAAATTTATTTTATATCTGACAGCACTGCACTTACAGTATCATTTTAACCTTAACCTATTTTACTTTTGCTGCAAAATAATCCAGGTTCCTTAAAGAAGTGACACTGTTAAATGTTGAATCATAATGTCGTTCATCTAGTGAGAGCAAGCCTCAGGGAAAATTATGAACAGCTGAGTTGAAGTCAGACAGAAAAGCTGCATGCTTTTCTCAATTTAAAATGAGAGTGAAAGCAAAGAGGCTCAAAGAAACAAAAAAGGGCAAGACCTAGAAATAAACAGTGGAAACCTGAGGCTGACTGGAAAAGAGAAAAAGACTAGAACAATTTGAAAGTCAGTTGGGACACCTCGTAAATACCAGTAAGTGTTAAAAATTGATCATGCAATGAGAAAAAATGGATTGAGAGTCAGTTACTACTGGTAATTCAGATATTAAAATAAGAAAGAGAAAGGCTTCCAGTAGGTTGGAAGGATTCTTTATGAAAAGACATAGATGAGACATGAATAGGATAATAAAGTAAAGGGTATTTCAACCTGTACCAGTGAAGAAAGTACCATACCACTGAAAAAATGATACAACATAAAAATGACACCAAACTGCATCAAGTCTCTTATTACAATTTTCTTTCATGAGTATGCAAAAAATTAAACAGATTCAATTTAATTAAAAATACTTATTAAGCCCTAGGCACTACGCAAAGTATCATGGTGCTTCCAGACAAGGACAAAAACACAAAGTTTGCCCTCAAGGAGTTTATCTTTCACTACAGAGATAAAACATGCACACAGTTAAGGAAAATACAAGTTACCTTGGGTGGAAGGAAAGCAAAAACAAGAGGGAAGGAAAGGAAACCAGGGAAAGAGAAAGCTTCCTGCGGGAGGGTGAAACCTGAGCTGAGCATTGAGGGAAATACTCTAAGACTAGGCAGTTAAGAAAAGAGTATATTCAAGGAATGGGAGATGGCCTGTGTGAATATACAGAAGCAGGACATATGCCAAGTGTGGAGCCCAGCTGGTGGTGGCTGGAATGTAGTCCAATACAGACCAGTGTGACTGGAATATAGAGTGTGCAAATTAGAATCACAAGAAAGAAGAACAGAAAGACAGACATGAATCAGATTGTGTAGGGACTTAGATGACAAGCTTAGGAATTTCGATTTTATTCCAGATACAATGGGGAAAACCCTAAAGGTTTTCTTTGAACAGGAGAATGATATGGCTGGGGTGGTGAACCTTCGGCCTCGAGGCCACAAGTGGCTCTCTAGGTCCTCAACTGTGGCCCTCTGACTGAATCCAAACTTCACAGAACAAATCCCCTTAATAAAAGGATTTGTTCTGTAAAACTTGGACCCAGCCAAAAGGCTACAGGTTCCCCATACCCGGGTTAGAGCTATACATAAGGAACATTATTTGAGCAGCTGTATGAAGAACACTGTTGTGTGATGAGGAGAGGCTATCATACTACCAAGGAGCACATGCTCACCTTTCACCAATGAAGGCTGAGTTACTGATAAGGATCTTTCATTCTCCACCTCTTGGACCACAATGCAACACTGCTCTCCTCAGCATCAAAATGACAAAATGCACAATTTTTTGCACCCTTGATTTCATATTTATTAAGTAATAATACTTGCAAGAACACACATTTCACAGCTGGCTCCTCCAAGCAAGGGTGAAATGTGGCTGCCTTTGGCCATTTGAGTGTACCAGGGTTCATCTCCTTAGGCTTCGGTAGCTTGATGTCAATAGAGAACAAAAAACATCCATTCCTGGTCACAACAGTTCAGTCCTTTATACCTGAGGTTCTGCTACTGTGATGTTTTCTAAATCTTAAACATCTACATTTTGGGGGCTTAGGGAACCATAATTAGTTGAGGTCTTGAAAAGAAGACTGGCCTTGATACAGTTCATACCCTCACAGATTATGACAAACAGTACTTAGTCTAGGATCTATATCTGCATAGGAACTGTGAGGCCCTTATAGTCACATCTATAGTTCAAACTCCTTGAATAGTGAAACCTTTTACAAAGTTTAAGAATATAACAAGCAAGCAAAAATATCACAATATAGTATAATTAATAATGTACAAGTATCTGTTCTTTTTTGAGGACTTCTATACAGGTATATATTTCTTGTAATTACATCTCACACATCATCAAAGTTCAAAGCAGTCACTTATTTGAGCTATTTTGCTCAACCAGCAGAGCTGGAATGGAGAGGAGAAAGAAAGGAAGTGGGAAACAAATCAGGAGAATTCTGAGAGGTGGTGACAAACTCAATTTTGGTAGAGGCTGTATGAGTAGAAGGGGACAGATGAGAGACTACTGAGGTAGAATGAACAAGATCTGGTAATTAATAGGATATGAGGGATTATGGAAGAGTCAGAAATGGTCACAAGTTAATAAAACTGGGATACTGGGAGAATTGTAGTACTCCTCATAGAGACGGGGCAAGGAAAAATACTGCACAGTATTTTTCTGAGCAAATTAATTTAACCTCAAATCACTATATGCTAGGTTTGGGGTACTGGCAGAACTTTCAGGTAGAAACGTCCAGAAAGTAATGTCTGACACAGGTCTGGAGTTTAGCAGTGTCATGAAGGCTGGAGAGATACATTTGTTGGAGTCATTCTGCACAGAAACAACACTTGTACTAAAGGAAGCTGATGTGATTGCCAAAGTAAAGAGAGCAGAGAAAAAAAAAGAGAGAACCTAGAATATAGATGCTCAATAATTCAGTAAAATAATTTACCATGCAAAAAAGGAGAAGCAAATCAGGTTGGACAAATAACAATGGAAGGCAACATCAGGGACGCAAAGTAATGAAAAAATACATGGGAGGAGGGGTGGTCAATAGCATCAAAAGCTTTAGAGAGATCAAACAGGATAATTACAGAGAATGACCATCAGATTTAGCAATTAAGGGACTGCTGATAACCTTGGAGAAGGCAGTAAAGCTGTGGAATTAGAAGCAAAGGCAGATCACAAGGGGTTTAGAAATGAGTGATAATCCACCGATCTCCTGAAAGAGATCCCCAAAGGAAAACTCCTAGGCATATTGCAGCCAAATTCCAGAGTTCCGAGGTCAAGGAGAAAATACTACAAGCAGCCAGAAAGAAACAATTCAAGTATTGTGGAAACACAATCAGAATAATACAAGATTTAGCTGCTTCTACATTAAGGGACCGCAGGGCATGGAATATAATATTCCAGAGAGCAAAGGAGATAGAATTACAACCAAGA
Organism: Vombatus ursinus; assembly: GCF_900497805.2. Lineage (NCBI taxonomy): Eukaryota > Metazoa > Chordata > Mammalia > Diprotodontia > Vombatidae > Vombatus > Vombatus ursinus. The sequence goes on along the minus strand of NW_020954572.1, from coordinate 13,378,073 downwards.
ATTACCTATCCAGCAAAACTGAGTATAATCCTGCAGGGGAAAAAATGGTCATTCAGTGAAATAGAGGACTTGCAAGCATTCTTGATGTAAAGACCAGAGTTGAATAGAAAATTTGATTTTCAAATATAAGACTCGAGTGGAACATGAAGAGGTAAACAGGAAAGAGAAAATCATAAGAGACTTATTAAGGTTGAACTGTTTACATTCCTGCATGGAAAGATGATATTTGTAACTCATGGGACCTTTGTCAGTATTAGGGTAGTTGGAGGGGAAAAAATCATATGTATGTATATATAGATATAGATTAGATAGATAGATAGATAGATAGATAGATAGATAGAGGGCACAGGGTGAGTTGAAAATGAAGGTCATATCTGAAGAATAAAATGAAGGGGTGAGAGAGGAATATACTAAGAGAAGGAGAAAGAGAGAGGTAGAATGGGGTAAATTATCCCACAAAAAAAAAAACAGAAAAGAAAAGGCTCTTACAGTGAAGGGGAAACGGGGGAAGGTAAGAGGGAATGAGTGAATCTTATTCTCATAGGATTTGACTTAAGGAGGGAATAACATACACACTCAATTGAGTGTGGAAATCTGTGTTACCCTACAGGAAAATAAGGGGGGAAAGGGGACAAGAGAGTAGGGGAATGATAGAGAGGAGGGCAGATTGGGAAAGGGAGTAATCAGAAGCAAATACTTCTGAGGAGGGACAGGGTCAAAAGAAAGAATAGAATAAATGGATAGGCGGGATAGGATTAAGGGAAATAGAGTTAGTTTTTCACAGCATGTTGACTATGGAAGTGTTTTGCATAACTGCACATATATAACCTATATTGAGTTGCCTGTCTTATCAATGAGGGTGGGTGGGGAGGGAGGAAGGGAGAAAATTTGGAACCCAAAGTTTTAAAAACACATATTTAAAAAAAATGTTTTCACATGCAACTGGGAAATAAGAAATACAGGAAATGGGGCACAAAAATCCATCATGCCCTATAGGAAAATGGAAGGGGAAGGGGGTAAGAGAAGGAGGGGAGAGATAGAAGGGAAGGCAGACTAGGGGAAGGGGTATTTAGAATGCATGCCATCTTGGGGTGGGGGAGGGGCAAGATGGGGGGAAAACTTGGAACTCAAAATCTTGGGGAAGTAAATGTTGAAAACAAAAAAATAAATAAAAATTACCATTAAAAAAAAAGAAATGAGTGATATAGTAGATGCAGACAATTAATAAGGTGTAAATATCTATGTGCAATACAGTTCAGGTTGGGTTTGAAAACCTGATAGATAAATAACTAGTGCTTGTAAGGTTTTACATTTATTATTGATGTTCAGAAAGACCAGTTAGCTTGAAGCCCCACTAAAAAGATGAAAATGCATCTTGTTCAGGTATACCAAAAGACCTCAAAGTGTGATTCCCCGGACCCCTGGGGTGACCCTTTCAGGGGGTCCCATGAGATCAAAACCATTTTTATAATAATATTAAGATGTTGTAGTTTCTAATCCAGTAAATATTTTCAGATATAATCCACATAAACAAAAGTGTTTTGGGGAATTTTCAATAATTTAGAGTATAAATGGAGTCCTGAGACCAAAAAGTTTGAGAACCTCTGACCTATATTATGAAATAACTGCTAGGACACACACACATTAACATTATCATAACATGCAACAAGAATCAGGTGTAAATTATTTCAATTGACACTTCTGCAACTTTTATAATCAGGTTGTATAAATCAAGCTATAAAATCTAACAAAGAACTGGATTTTATTTGGTCTTTTGAGAGTCATTTTCTTTTGTTTGTAACCAAACTATTAAAGAAAGTATTCCAAACTTAATGTTTGAAAAATATTAAAAGACTTTTTCAATTCAGTCATATGAAGAAATATATCAAAATGTTAATTACCATTTCCCATTTGAGAAATATTTACAGTAACCATTTCCACAACACTCAATAACAAAAGTAGACAACTGAAATTTTAAAAATTCAAACCATTCACAGTTATTAGTGCTCTATTCCTTTAACGTTGAAAAAAAAGAAAGATGAGTAAAGTGAGGAGAAAGTACATTAAAAGGACAAGCAGATGCTTATTCCTTAGAAAGGCAATGGCATTCATTAGGTTTTAAATGGAAGTGTATGTGGGATAGATGCAGCAGTGATGATATTAATTTCCAGTTGCTTCTCCACATACAATAGAAAGACTAGGTCACAGAGATTCCCCAAAAGTTCTACCTTACTAAAACTTTGTAGGGTAAGTAATTTAAAAAAAAAAGCCAACCCATTTAAAATATTAAATTTAAACACATACACATACATACACAAAGGGAATGTCCACATACAAAGTAGAACAGGAAAAGATGATCACATTTGAAACTATGAATTTCTATTATCTATCCTTTGCAAACATATATAATAAAAAATAAACATGTTATGCTGAAAACGGTCCCTTTTTTTCCTTCCTGAACTTCCTAAAGTTCTGTAAATTTAAAAATACACACACACACACACACACACACACATATCAATGACTATCTTTTCTTTTTTTTTTATCCTGAATAAAGTATTTCTTTCCATAATTCTGTTCAGGGGCCAGAGCTGGGGTGGGAGTAGAGCTGATTACTGGCATACTAATTTATTAGAAGCAATTTTGACTAATTTTGAAACCAGTTAATTTTCAAAACCTAATTAGTCCAAGACACACAAAACCCAATAAAATAAAATAAACAAATAAAACACTCTAACACTCATAGTTGACTATTATTACAAGATTTTTATACACTTTTGGGGAAGAAACATGGCACTGTGAAATGAGAGCCTGCCTCAAATCACAAAGACTTGATTTTAAGTACTGCCTCTATCACATACTAGATGTGACTAACTTAACCTTCCCCATGGAATCCTCGAGGGCTGTAAGTTGCAGAGTAGTTCCAGATCTAAATTAGCTGAGGGAGTTTTTCAGAAACAGTACCACACATCAATGAAATTACAGGTCCTGACATCACAATAATAATGCCTTCTCCATCTTAATCAAAATATTAACTTTAGGAAGGCACAAGTCTATTGGATAAATAGTTAAGAGCTTTATATACTTCCCTAACAGTACAACTAAAATCACAGCAATCCAAACTAAAATCACATCAATCCAGGAAACGTAAATATATAAAATGCTACAAACAGGTTAGGAGCTTCTCATACTTCTCTTAAAAAGAACTATAAAAAGAAAGTGAATTTGAGGAAAATGTACTTATATCAAGAAATAAGTCATCAGAAAGTGATATAAAAATTCATTACTTGCTTCTGTGAACACTTGCATAGTTCCATTCAAAAGACAAAATACCTCTTGATTAAGCAAACAGCAGCATAATCTAAGACTCTGGAAACTATTTTTAGTTAATTTTTCCAAATATTTTAGGGATTAAATTCTAATAGTGAAAAGTATATACCACTTTCAAAATGTAAGCTTTTACACACAAAGAAAGTTGGATTATGAAGGCACTCATTCAATTTTAATTCAGCAAAGAAACAGTAGTAAAAAAAAAAATCAAATTATTCTCAGTGACATTTCTAACCTACCTGTATCTTCAATAAAGTTCACACATTTTTCAACGAACAGTGGTATAGGCTTCTCAGGTGAAACCAGATCCTGTAGGGGCATCCCAAAGTAATTACTTTCCCAATTCCTACGGGTTGGTGGATTGAAAGTCTTAGTTTTCTTTTTCTGCTACAATAAAACATATTAAAGTTACAATTCTATTAACATCAGGCCATTCAAAAATAATGCTATTAGTATTAAGCAATAATTTTTTTTTGGTCAAACAAGAAATAAAACAATCTATGTGACTATATGACAGCAATAAATGGAAATTTTTTTTTAATGTTCATGGCACCTCATATTTGTAAGGTGCTTTGAAATGAAGTTGTACTTCCTATCTAGAAAGAATTGGTGATATACATTCCTATTTTATTTTTATATAAAAACTGAGTCAAGGGAGCTTAAAATACATTGCAGAGAACAGCAATCCCTATTGATATTAAGTCACATGACTACATGCACAAGATGCTTTTAAAGTTAGGGTGAATATTCATCAAAAAGGAAAACTCCACCACATTAAGTCAGGTCACCTAAAAGCTGAGCTTCAACATGCATCTACACTGATACTTTAACATACTCAGGGGAAGAGTCACTTCTAAAATTCATGATTAGGACTAAAACTGTGTACTATAGTATGGCTTAAAATAATTTGTTTTGAGAAACTGCGACATTTCTATTAAAATCAACATCCTCTCAAGGTAAAGGGGAACAAATGATCATTTCTATTAAGAAGTTACATATTTTTCCCTTTGAGTTCCATGGGAATACAGTTTAAATCTCTCCATTAATCAAATATTACACATAGAGTTGTGAATAATCTAAATCCAAAACTGTTACAGAAGCAGAGCTAGCACATGAAGTTCTAATACACTACTCCCCTACATTAGATAATAAAAGTACAATGGTAGATATGAGCATGGTGTTGTTATTCACAATAAAATGCAATTTTGTTCTATGTACTTCATGGTACCAGATATTTTATAATTGAAAAAAGCAAAGGCACAAACATCTAGTTGTGGACATAAAGTATTTAGAGTAATTACAGCATGATACAAAACTGCTTTGTATCAGACCTGGAGTCAGGAAGAACAGAGATCAAATCCAGCTCTAGACACTAGTTATGTGACCTGGGCAAGTCACATAACCCTTTTGCCTCAGTCTGAGCTGGAGAAGGGAATGACAAACCACCCCAATAGCTTTGCCAAGAAAACCCTAAATGGGGTCATGGAGAGTCAGACACAACTGAAACAAGTGAACAACAACAACAAAATTACTGCATGGTCACTAAATTTGAGTGCTCTTCTATATGATTACCTTTGAGGAAAGATTATGGCATAAGCCTATGTTTTTCTCCAGTGCTTAAAAAGAATTTACTGGGAGCTTAGTTCATCAGATAAAATTGTGTAAGCACTTTTGTGTCAGGCAGTTGTTTCAGTCCTGTCTGACTCTCCATGACTCCATTTTAGGTTTTCTGGCAAAAGTTTCTGAAGTAGTTTGCCATTTCCTTCTCCAGCTCACTTTACAGATGAGGAAACTGAGGCAAACAGAGTTAAGTGACTTGCCCTGGGTCACAAAGCTAGTAAATGTCTCAGGTCTGATTTGAAATCAGGAAGATGAGTCTTCTTTACTCCAGGCCCAGTGCTCCATCCACTGTACCACTTATTTGCCCTGTGTATAATAATAGACTTCATTAATATTTACATTTAAGGTATTTTTAAAAAAAATTTAAACTTATATATTTTTTAAAAAGAGATACTGGATATAAGATGATTTTACATGAAACCATGAATCTCCATTTAACAATACTACATATTTCTCCAAAAAAAAAAATGTAAAAAAATTCCACACATTACTTTCAAAACTGTCTTGCTTCCTTCTGAACTTCTATTCTCTCCTGTGCATTTTAAAAAATGTATAATGTTTCAATGACCCTCTTTTTGGGAGGTCATCATTACTGCTAACTCTTGGGGAGGGGGGAATATTTCTTTTAACAAAGAATCCATCAGGTAAAAATGAATCCACACAGTGGCAAGGTCCAAAAACATACATCTCTGCAAGTGTGTTCAACACTTCTGTCAGGAGATGGTTAATATGCTTCATCAGCATCTGGTGGTAAAATGGATAGTGCTGGGCCTGGAGTCATGAAGATTTGAGTTTGAATATGGCCTGAGACACTAGCTGTGTGGCCCTGGGCAAGCCACTTAACCCCTGTGTACCTCAGTTTCCTTAATTGTAAAACAGGAATAAAAATAGCCCCTACCTCCTAGGGTTGTTACAAGGATCAAATAAGATTAATATTTCTAAAAAATGTTCTATCCACATCAAGAGAACAAACTATGGAGGTTGAATACAGATCGAAGCACACTATTTGTTATTTTTTTCTTCTGTTTTGTTTTGTTTTCACTTTCCTGTGGTTCCTCTTATTGGTTCTAATTCTTCCTTACAACATCACTAATGTGAAAATATGTTTAATAGGAATGTATATGTATAACCTATATCAGACTGCATGCCATCTTGGGGAGGGAGGGGGAGAAAAGTTTAAAACTCAAAAGCTTATGGAAGTGATTGTTGATAAATTAAAATAAATTAATAAAAAAACAAAAATGCTTAAAGTCTCTGGCACATAGTAGATGCTATATAAATAAATGTTATTCCCTTCCCTTCTATCAAAGGTCCTCTGGAGTCATGGTTGGTCATTGCATGTTTTCTCATTAACCAAACCCAATGCCTACAATGTAGTACCTCCACATTTTCACTTTGAAGAATTCCTCATATCTTTACAAGATGAAGTCAAGAACCACATTCTACAGGAAATCTTTCCTGATCACAACTGTAAGTGACCTGCTTCTCTAACAATTTAGCCACTTTGTAATTATTCTGCATATACTTACAGGTACATGCTATCTCATTCAACAGAATAAAAGTTCTTCGTGAGCAAGGACAGTTTCATTTTTGTCTCTATTCCCACACATACAGGAGGTACTTAAAAAAAAAAAAGGTTGAGAGCTTTTTCTCCACAATGTCACCAGCCCACAAGTTTCATTTATTTTAATTATTTTTGCCAATAAGAGAAGAAAGGAGAGAAGAGAGAAAGAGGGCCAAGTGGAGAGGGCCCAGGGCAGATCCCTGGGATATTTATTATTCACAGGTGGTGGGAAATTGATGATTCTACAAAGGAGATTTTAGAAGGTTTGACAAGCAAGAGAACCTTGAAAGAATAGCACCATGAAAATCCTGGGAGGTATGGTGCAGGAAGGGGATGGTCAACAGTATCAATACAAGAGTGGTCAAAAGACAAAAACTTAGAAAAGGTCACTAGACTTAGGAATAAGAAAACCGTTTCAGCCAAATGGTAGGAACAAAGCCAGATTGCAAGGAGGTAAGAAGAAATGGTGAAAATTATGGGAAGAAACAGATACAGAACAATAGCTTGCAGGTCATGAGACAAAACAAATTTAAGTATAGCAGGAGAAACCTGAACATGGTTGAAAGCAAAAGGGAAGGAGAGCTAAGGAATAAGATGTTTAAAATTAGAGAGAATGGATGATCGAAAGGACAATCTTTTAGGAGAATGAAGTATCTAAGACAAAAGCAGATAAAAGAGTTGGCACTGACAAAAGCCTTCTCATCCTCCAAGACTGGAGTAAAAGAGGGAAAGATGGAGTAGGATGCTGAGGTGAAGTGAGGAAAGGGAGCTCATGATGGATAGCCTTAATAATTTCTTGAAGCTAAGTATTAGATGAAGACTTCTGCTGAGAAGAGAAGATTTTAAACAGTTGCCTTAGGGAATGTGCTAGAACCATCAGAATGCCTCAAAGAGCTTTTGTTTATGTGGATTACAGCTATCAATATTCATCATATGAGAAATAGCTTGACCTCATACACCCTCAGGGTAAACCTGGAACCACACTTTAAAAACCACTTTGCAAGAAAAAAATTGATTAGAGAAGTCTGTGAGGACCAGAATGGAGCAGTACAGATCCTGGTGAGACTGAATAACACTAACTCATAGAGAACGCAACATAAGTGTATAACTTCCTCCAAATGGCACTGAGCACATCATGAGGAGATGACAGGGGTAACCAAAGTCTGAAATTTGAAATGGCAGAAACAAAACACTGTGGGCAAGCGATTCAAAGGTCATAGACAGTGTACAATTGAATTGGTTAACTAAAAGGGTGAAGTTTTGAAGGGAGGAAATTAAGGCCAGGAGTACTGTCCTGAGAAAGCAAGAAATGGTAAAGTAATGGAAGGTTACAATGAGATTAAGAGTAGGAGTGAGGCCCAGGAAGCAGTCAAAGAACAGGAGTTATGGTTAGATAAAGGAGTTATGGCTAGATAAAGAAGTTATGGTCTGGGGAGGTGGAATATTGTGGGTGATGATGAAATCGCGGGTATTACCATTCCTATGAATGCCTAAGGAAGAGTGAAGGAACATACCTCAAAGGAATTGAGTAGTCTTTCCATGAGGCAATTTCTTCCAAACATTTCTTGGGAAATTAATTTTTTTCTTATACTCCCCCCCACCAAAAAAAAACAACTAAGAAATCAGGGAAAAGTGTAATGATTCTCCTATGAAAATTAAATCAACACTGGGGATGTTATTTATTCAAATCCACTAATGCCAATTAGAAACCAAGTGCAGGAAACACTGACACCCAGAGTTGCTGGTTAAGGTCAACATTTCTATAAACTGGGACAGGAGCATGCAGGAGCAGCAGTCACAATCTAATGAGTCAGCCTTGCTAATGAATGTTATGTATGTGTGTGTATGTGTATGTGTGTGTGTGTGTGTGTGTATATATATATATTTTTATATGTATGTATACAAATGTATCACATACACAATTTTGTGTGTATGTGCATTCGGCCCTGTTTGCTGATAATGTCATTCTTGCAAATAAAATATATACATAGTATACTTTATACAATCCTATGAGCAGTGCTCCAAAAAATAAAGTTTTCTAAGCAAAATAAGTCCTTATATTGGCAATTTCAATATATGATTCTGTGTAGTGCTGTTAACCTTGCCAGGAGAGCTGAATGTTATGTGAATTATAGCTATCAAATACTATCCAATACAAACCTAGTTTGTTGGCATTTTCCAGTGTTTGAATATTCACTATAGGCTACTGTTCTTTGTATATTTTAAACATAATATTTCTTATTTTATTAAATGAATTTTTAGATGTTCATAAATGAGTAAAGATGATTAAGAAAAATATTTTAAGAAAGATGAAGGAAAATGAGTTGTTGCAAGATAAGTTTTAAATCACCACAATATATTGATTTGTAACATAACAAACCATGCATTTATAAACATATTACATAAACACAAATAAAAAAATGAAAATCTCTAAAACTTTCAGTATAAATCTATCACAGAAAAATGCTTCACTGTTTATTAGGCCATTCATTAATTTTTTAAAAACATAAATAAAATGTTATGAAAAATAGAGCATAACTGATGAGTCAGGAATTACTGAGAATTCCTAGGAATTACTGAGAATTCGAAGATGCCCAAGAGTAATGTATGCTGGGAATCTGGAAAGACTAGAATTGAGGAGGTTCATGAACTAGGAAGAGAATTTGAGTAGACCCCAATATGTAAGTTTAAATGCCCAAATGAGGACAGTGATTGGAGTGAAGAATGTGAGTTAGATTTACAGAAGTTTCTACGGGAAGCCTTTTGCAACCTCTCAACTCTACTGCCTTCCCTCTTTTAATTATTTCCTATTGGGGGTGGAGCCAAGATGGCACAGTGAAAGCAGTGACTTGCTTGAGGTCTCCCTCAAACCCCTCCAAATACCTACAAAAAATGGCTCTAAACAAATTCGAAAGCAGCAGAACCCACAAAAAGACAGAGTGAAACAAATTTCCAGCCCAAAACAAGCTGGATGGTTGATCAGAAAGGTATATTGTGCCGGGTTGGGAGAGAAGCTCAGTTGGGTGTGGGCCACCGGTCTCAGAGGATTGAATCGTGGGCAGCTGTGGTGGTTTCTAGAACTCTCAACTCACAAATGCCAAAGACAACTTAGAAGGTCAGTGGGAAAAGTCTGTTTCTGTGGTGACAGAGAGAAGCTAGGTCCCAGTCCCAGTTCCTGAGTATGGCCCCAGGGCAGCGGTTGTTTCCTGAGCTTCAAGCCCACAGACTGAGGGGGAATCGAGTGGCTGATCAGAGGGGGATTGCAGAGATCTCTCTGCTGGTGCAGGATTCTCTTGCTTTGTCCGTGTTTGGATCTGGGCAACAGTTCTGGGTGACAGTCCTGGAAAGATGGGGAACGAAGAGGAGTACTGGCGTGGTGGAGCTTGTAGTGGCTGTGGAGAGCAAATCCTCCTCACAGTTCCAAGACAGAAAAGAGTGCTTGTGGTCACTCATAGACCAAAGCACAGGCCAGGAAAGGAGTAAACATCTTGCCCCTTTTATCATACCACCTTGGAAAAACTGAAAATTTACAGGTCCCTAGAAGCAGCTCTGAAAATAGCTGTACAAACCCCCGAAGCTTGGGACAGTACATTCTACTCACTGGAAGCAGACCTCTACCTTAACAAAGAGTTTATAACTCAAGTAATTGGCTGGGATCATGACCAAACCTCGCAAAAAGAATCTGACCACAGAATCTTTTTTTTGGTAACAAAGAAGATCAAAACATACAACCAGAAGAAGACAACAAAGTCAAAGCTCCTACATCCAAAGCCTCCAAGAAAAATATGAATCAGTCCCAGGCCTTGGAAGAGCTCAAAAAGGATTTTGAGAAGCAAGTAAGAGAAGTAGAGGAAAAACTGGGAAGAGAAATAAGAGTGATACAAGAAAATCATGAAAAACAAGTCAAGAGCTTGCTAAAGGAGACCCAAAAAAATGCTGAAGAAAATAATACCTTAAAAGATAGCCTAACCCAAATGGCAAAATAGGTCCAAAAAGCCAATGAAGAGAAGAACGCTCTAAAAAGCAAAATTGGCCAAATGGAAGAGGAAGTCCAAAAGCTTACTGAAGAAAATACTTCCTTAAAAATTAGAATAAAGCAAGTGGAAGCTAGTGACTTTATAAGAAATCAAGACACTGTAAAACAAATCCAAAACAATGAAAAATTAGAAAACAATGTGAAATATCTCATTGGAAGAACAACTGACCTAGAAAATAGGTCCAGGAAAAATAATTTAAAAATTATTGGACTACCTGAAAGCCATGATCAAAAAAAGAGCCTAATTATTTTCTATTTATTTTGTATATAGTTTATTTGTACATATAATGTTTTCTGGTTGTCTTCCCCATTAGATCACGAGTTTCTTGAGGGTAGGGATTATCTTTTGCGTCTTTTTATATCTCCAACTTGTAGTACCTGACACACAGACACTTAATAAATATTTACTGACTCAATTAGGTATTAAACTCCTTGAGGAGGAGGCATAATGACCTGGGGGCACATAAATAACAGCCACAAAGGTCTGGATATGATTATTCATTTGGACAGAGTGAACCACAAAGGAGAGGTTGTTGAATGAAAAGACAGGGGAAGGGCCTGGAAGTAGCAACAAAGCATACTTACTTCTAGCTCCCAGTCCATCAGATGTGTTAGGGTACATAAGAAAAGGTATATACAGTACTGGAAAGTTAGAAACATTAAGGGAGAGCCAGGTTTCTGTGATTACAAAGAGACAGAAAGAGCATGAGGTGGTTGAGTATGCAAAGCAGTTTGCTAAAGAGAGAATAAGTATCCCACAGAGCAGTAGGGAAAAGCAGAACTGAACAGAAGCTCAGGAAGTAAAAATCTAACATGATTAGTATGAAGAAGCAGGGGGTGATGACCCAGTTAGAGAGTGTGGGTCTAGGCAGCCTATAGACTCACAGAGCACTAAACTGTATCTTTTTTAGTAGCAATGACAAAGTTGATTTGATTACAATCTCCTAAGAAAAAAATAGAAACACATGGGAGGGAGGATGTACAGACAATGGACAGGTAGATGGCAAGAAATCTGTGCCAGCTAGGCCTTAGTGTCCTGATGGGATAGTCAGATGAGATGAAGTGCTTTTTGGAACTTAAGAACTGAAGGGAGGTTTGCCTATTCATCTTTTATTCAACAGCCTAGGGAACTTCTGCCCCAAGGCAAGACCCAAAGCCAGGTTTTCTAAGCAAATGACCTAAATTCAAATCCCAGTTCATCTCTTCATCCTCTCCAACTCTCCCCCACTCTTTCCATCTCTATTTCCCATAGTCCCTCATCTGAATGGAATGAAAAAGTAGACAAAAACATTTTTCCTTTAAACATATGCAGCATTCAGCAGGGAATAAGTTACCTATTCTAATGATAAGCAAAAGGGAACCGAGGAAATATGACTTACTTAAAAGTTATGCTTTAGATTCTATCCAAGATGGAGAGAATGGAAGCAGAGAATTAAATGAGGAAGGTGCCATACTTATATAGGTATACCTGGCAGAACACTGCCCCAAATGTCATAATAACTTCATTTTGAAATGGCAACCAAACAATCATAACATCCAGCTGGGTGTTGCTATTTAATAACCAACATTCCAAGGGAAAAAATGTACACAAGACACTGCAAGTAAAATCTGCATTATTAACATTTTCTCTATCACTTTCTTAAGTCTAGACAATCAACAAAATAAATCAAAACCTCATTTGTAGCAGATTTCCAAAGTGTGAACAATTGTTCACACAAAAAATTTAACAACCGAGCAGAGGTAGGCTCAGCAGACCCATGAATTAATGTCCTTAATGATGCTCAATGCTTCCTTCATTTGTGCTGAGGCTGAAAATACAAACAGTGCTCAACTCATGAACAAGCTTGTGATCCAACACTTGGTTGTTTGCAATTCAGAATCCATTTCCTCTTAGAAACATAAATGGTTCTGGGGCTTCAAGGGTAATCTATGTGACCTACTAGACTATAATGCAGTTAAAATACTATACACTAGGAATTTATAAAACATCAATATCACGACACATCCAGTGCTTAGCATGTAATGGGCCTTAAAAGTTAGTTGACTATATAATTTTTGCAACATTTACAAGTATTAAATAGATGTGGAAAAAAAGATAAATTTCAATTTAAAAATAGGTTGAAAACTTTCATCTTGAATGCTGATGCTAAAGAAAAGGGTTTAACTAAGAGTAGGAGGATAATTTCTCTGGAAATTCTAAAGAAGACTACAGAACACTTTCAAGGTACTTAAGAGTTATGCTGTATAACTTTTACATTTATCCTACAATGCTTCTGTGTGATACCGAAGTGACTGATGGTAGGCTTTCAAAATGTAATGTCAGTAGAACAAAGATGTCCCAAGTCCTCCTACCACGTTGAAAAAGCTTTAATACTGGTCCAGTGGTAGAATGTTTGTCCACCATCCAAAGGCCAGTCCAACTTAATTTCTGAAGGATCATCACTATGTTGATCATAGAGTGATAGTCTGTTCCTAAATATGAATATTAAACACACAGAAAAGACCTCTAAGACTATTAAGTGCAAAAGTTCAAGATCAAATAAATTAAACTCTACTGAAAAAGCTACCTGCTAGTTCTTCCCAAAAGAAAATTTGTAAACTCACAAACCTAGTGTACTCAAAATTTGAGGCAGAATATGGAATAGAACATCTTGAAAATCATAACAAAATTAGAATTGTTCCTTCTACATTAAAATCAAGGCAAAATGAATTTCAGGGATTAGTTTTAGTTCACAGAATTGTTCTTTAAAGAGTAATAGTTAATAGAATTTTAATTGAATCTCATCAAATTTCCTAATGTTACTATTTTTAAACAGTAATATATTAAATAATGAAACCTTACACTAATTTTTGTGCCTACAGCAGACCTAGTAAAACTACTTAATAATCATTCTTAAATCTAAAAACTTTTCCAGTAAGTTTAGGTCCAAAAATTAAGTAGCAAGAGTGGTACTGCCTAAGCAAATAGCAGTCAATCCTAGTAACTAAAACATAACTTTCACTTTAATTGGAAAGCTATGTCCTATAAATTGAATGTACACAATAAATATACTTAAACCTCATTCCCTCCCCTCCCAAATATCCTAAGAGCTACTCTTACTGCCAGAAAAGATGGGAGGAATAAATGAAACAGATTCATATAATTAAAAAAAAATCCAAGGGCAGCTAGGTGGTGCAGTGGATAGAGTTGAGTGGATAGCCTTGAGTCAGGAGGACTTTAGTTCAAATCCGGCCTCAGACACTTGACACTTACTAGCTGTGTGACCCTGGGCAAGTCATTTGACCCTGATTTCCTCACCAAAAAGCACCCCCCCCCAAAAAAAATCCAGCTTATTCTCAAAGTTTAATTGCTTTTTTCAAAATTTTAACGATTCACAACTGTATCAGTGAGTATTTCTTCAAACAATACAGGTCATAAAGACCTCTAAAAGGGAGGGAATAACTGATCCCCATAACTGTGAAATAGGTTCTACTATTATCCCCATTTTAGAATTGAGGAAACAATGAGGGTGTGCGCGAGCACCCAATGTCACACTGCTGGTAAGTGGCATGTGAGTTAGTATTTGAACTTAGGACTTCCTGGCACGAGGCCCAGCACTCACATAGTAGAGAGTCGCCATGAGTTCTACTGTGCCTGCACCATCTCTCCCTTCCCTCTTTCCTCTCTCTTTCATTTCTATGCTGAAGATTCTCAAATCTACAAAACCAACCCTCACTTCTCTCCTGTACTCCCAGTATCCCACCAATATTCTACTAAATATATGTTCAAAATGGAACTTATTTTTTCCCTACCAAACCCACACCACTTTCTTCAATTCCTTAATTCGGCTGAGGACATTCACCTTTTAAATCACTCAGATTCAATAGTTATCCTAAATGTTTCCCTCTTCCTTAACCCCTATATGTGTCAGTTGCCAATTTTAGCCACTTCTACCTTCACACCATCTCTCACATCCATCCCCTTTATCTCTACTTATATGGCTAGTGCTCAAGTCCAGGCTTTTATCACCTCTTGCCTGAACTACAGCAACAGGTCCAGAACAGCACTCTGCTTCCAGGCCTTCCTCCCCAGTCCCTCCTCTAATGTTGCCAAAATGATACCCCTAAAGCAAAGATCTAGTAATGTGACTTCACTGTTCAAAAAGCTCAGTGGCTTTCTACTGCCTCTTGGATAACATACAAACTCCTCTGTTTGACATTTAAAACTCTTCACAATATAGCTCTAACCTGTCTTTCCAAATGGCATCCTTTGCCCTATACATTCTTCATTCTAGTCAAATTGACCTTACTTTGTTTTCATATAGGGCATTCAATCTCTCTTCTCCATGCCTTTGCACAGTCCCTCAGCATGTCCCCTCCCCCATGAGCTTCATGGATACATCCCAGTTTTTCAATGTCTTTGCCAAGATGTGGCACATAGAACACTACAGACGTGGTGTGACCAAGACAGAGTACAGGTCAACCAGTACCATCCAAATTTTATATTACCTTCACTTTCCAAAATATCTTCTCCACAACCCCCCACTCCCATTAAGAGGAGGCTGACTAATATAATCAAGTAGGAGAGAATGTGTAATGTTATATAAGCCCTTACCTCTACAAATAAGGAAAAAGTAGGTGCATTCTCTTCTTTGGGGGTCAATCTTGGTCATTATAATGTTGAAGAAAAAATATTAATACTAATATTGTATTTTAAAATTTAAGTTTAAGTGTGCCAAAAACAATTTAACTGAATTTAACAACATCCTATATCCAAGTCAGAGAGATGTCCAAACTGACATTCTCCCAGCCCCACCCTATCTCCCAAGAATATCATCCAATTTTTTTTCTATTCATTTAAATTCTACCCAGCTTTTAAGGCTCACTTCAATTCCTATCTTCTCCATGAAGCCTTCTTGGACAAACTCAGTTCATTAATCCAGTATCTATCCGAAACTACTAGAACACATATAGCTGCAGCACAAATTTAAAAAAAAAATTATTGCTATATTGTTTTCACTTCACCTTTGTTCCCAAATATGAAACTCTCTGGCTCGTTTCTCAGTAAATAATCCCTTTTAACAAAGACTTTCTCAAGGTTAAAAAAAGCAGTTCATCAAAACTAACCAACACATCTACTCAGTCTATGCAATGTGCTATGCCATTAGGTCTAAATTAACATGAGGCTTACTCCATCTTTTGTTTTTGGTGTTGGGAGGGGGTGATATAGATGGAATAAGCACGAATGGATTTCACTCTGCATTATATCATTATCTTTGTCCCAAACCTACACCTCTTCCCAACTTTCCTATTCCTGTAGAAGATACCAACATCCTCCTAGTCACCCAGGTTCACAACTTTTTTAAAAGTTATCCTCAATGTCCATCACTCACTTCCACATTGGATTACAATAAATGAATAATCAGTTGGCAAATTTTGTCATTCTACCACTACATTTGTTTTCATTTGTTCACTTCTCTGTATTCACACTACTGCAATAGCCACTTGATTAGTTTCTCTGCAACAAGACTTTTCTCACTCCAATCCATCCTCCACTTGGTTGAAAAAGTGATTTTCTTAAAGTATAGTTATGATGTCACTCCTCTTCTCATACATCAGTGCCTTCCTATTTTTTCTGATATCAAATATAAAATCCTCCACTTGGTATTTGAAGTCCTTCCCCAATCTGGTCCTACCCTACACCTTTTCAGCCTTTTACATCACACTCCTTCCTCCATTCTATGGTCCTGCTAAACTGACCTTCTTCCTGTTCTTAGAAAATGCTTTTTGGTTGACTATTGAAGGGAATTTCCAAAGTAACAGAAGAGGGATTAAGTTGTTTGGTTTCAACATCTATAAACTTAAATGAAATAAGCCATTGGAAGATTAAGATACATATTTGAAAAAATATATATAAAAGACATTAAATATAATGCAAAAAGATTTATAAAGTTCTAGATTCAAGCCCTGGAAAACTTTATTTTGCAAATTCTATCAAAACAAAAACCACCCACAAGACAAATTCCAAAAGATTACTTACACGAACATTTTTTCCCACACAAAGGTCTACGGTTATTATCTCTTGGCAAAGTAAGTGAACTCAAAAGATTATGAACTTTTCTTTACAAAAAGCGTACATCCCATGTTTGCTGACCTTTTCTAAATGACAAATGGCTATCAGCAGTATTTCTCACATAAGATGTTTTCCAAAAATAAATTCATTTAATCTATACCTTCAAGGCAAAATACATTTAATCTATACCTTCAAGGCAAAATACATTTAATCTATACCTTCAAGGCAAAGGTCACTTAATTTTTTAAGCTATCTTATGTTTTGAAATCATCTTTACTTCATAATGTATGTATCTTATGCCAGACATTATTCTTTCATCAATACAATCTAATATTACATTAACTTTCTGGATACCATACCACACTGGGGATTCACAATAAACTTGTAATCCACTCATACCCCTAAGTCTTTCTTTAAGGAATTGTTTTCTAGCAATATATTCATCTATACAATTGATTTTTTTTAAACCAGGTACAGGCTTTCTTGCTTTCAGATTTCATCTCATTAGCTTAAGCTCACTGTTTGACCCAGTAAAATATTTAAATTCAAATTCTGTAACTCTATAAATAAGCTAAGCCTCCAAGATTTGCAAGATAAGAAAACCTGAAAAGCATGTGTTCTATAGCTTTAACCAAGTCACTTATAAAATTAACAATAATGACAATGATAGCTATTATGTATATACCATTTTAATGTTTTCAAAGCACTTTACATACATTGTATTATTTGATCCTTACAATCATCAGGTGAGAGGTGCTATTATAATAGCAGATAATCAGGTTAAGTTACTACCACGTAGTAGTGAGTTTATACCACGTGGTTCAAATGCAGGTCTTTCTAATTTAAAGTTCAGCATGCTTTCCACCATTCAACAAAACAGGAACAAGATGCCCAGGAGCACTTCACTAATGAATTTCCTCAACTCTGATCTAGATTATCAAATCAATCAACAGGCATTTATTTACTAAATACCAAGTGCTGGAGAGGTCCTAAGGACACAAAAGCAAAATAATCTGTGTCTTCAAGGTGTTTACATTCTAATAGGAGAGAAAACTTGTACCAAAGATAGGCATATGCAAAACACATACAAAACAGAAACAGAACCAGGGAAGGAGACTCTAGGAGGTGACAGGACCAGAAAGGTCTTGCAGAAGGTAACTCTTGAGGAAACCAGGGGTTCTAAAAAGCAGAGGTAGGAAGACAGCTAGTATAAAAAGCATAGACACAGGATATCAAGTGTCATGTGTGAGGAACAACATGGCTAGTGTGTCTAGACCAAAGAGTACAGAGAGCAAAAGAATGTATAATTAGGATAGAAACTTAGGTCACAGTCAAATTGTGAAGGGCTTTAACTGTCAAAGGATGAGATGACTAGACGTGCATTTTAGGAAAATTATTTCAGCTCCTATATGAAATACAGAATACAGTGAGGAAGAAAATGGAGGGAGATCAATTAGGAGATTATTGCAATAGTCTAGATGGGAGGTGATGAGTCTACATAGTAGGACAGTGACTATATGAGTATAAAGGGGAGGAGGGAGAAGAGAATAAGCATTTATATAGTACCTACTATAAGCCAGGCATTGTGCTAAGTGCTTTTTACAAACATATTTTTATCCTCACAACAACCCTATGAGGTAGGTGCTATTATTAACTCCATTTTACAGTTAATGGAACAGTAAACAGGTGAAGTGACTTGCCCAGGGTCACACAGATGGTAAGTGTCCTGAAGGTGGATTTGAACTCATGTTTTCCTGACTCCAAGTCCAACTCTCTATCCCCTGAGCCACCAGCCGTCTTTAGAGAACAACTGCTAGGTGTTGAGAAGGTAAAAGAGATGAGGTTCGGCAATTGATTGGATATGTGGGATAAATGACAGCGAGTAGTAGAGGGTGACCTCAAGGATTCAAATGTGAGAGACTGGAAAGATGGTGGAAACTCCAAGAGAAATGGGAAAATTTGGAAGAGAGGTAGTGAACTTGAGAAGAAAAATAATGAGTTCTGAAGCGGTACGCCCACAATTAGGGACAGATATGACAAAGACAATAATCTGGCAAAGGAGAATGAGGAGTGATCAGACATGTGGGGAAAGAGAGTGCAGTATCACAAAAGTCCAGAGAGGCTAAAGTATTGAGGAGGAGATGGTGCTTAATAGTATCAAATGATACAGATTAGTTAGTCAAGAAGAGAAGAAATGAGGAAAGACTATTCTGCTTTTATCTTTATTAACTGATCCTAGCACAGTTCATGGCACAAAGTGAACCATAAAGTTTCAAAAGTTCAATGAGTCAATTATGGCCAATCCAAAAGGCTAATGTGAAGGCTAGTGCATTAAGAAAGGCACATCATTTAGGACTGAAAAAAAAAAAATGACAATTCTGTTGTATTTGGAAACAGCTAGGTGAAATAGCAGTATGTGAAGCACTAGATGTGGGAATCAAGACCTCAATTCAAATCTAGTTTAGGCAATCACTGGGCTGAGTGACTCTGAACAAGTTGTTTTAATCTCTTTCAGCCTCTATTTTTCCACATTTATAAAATGGAGATAATAATTGCATATACCTCACAGAGGTATTATGAGAATCAAATAAGGTAACATATAAAGTGGTTTACAATCTTAAAAGCACTAAGTGCTTTAAAGACAGCTCCTTTTCCTCCTCCTTTTTCTGCTGGACAGGTAACATCTAGAGTATTATGTTCAATTGTGAGCTCTATATTTTAAGAAGGATACTGATAAGCTCTCAAAGGAAGGCATCCAGAGAAGACAACCATGATGGTGAGGAGCCTTGATTTAACATCATATGAGGATCAGTTAAACAAACTAGGGATGTTTTGCCTGAAGCAGAGATTTGGGGGAATGGTAAAAGCATCTTCAAGTTTTCCATGGATTGTTCTGTGTAAGTGGGATAAAATATGTCCTATTAGGTTCAGAGGACAGAACCAGGAATAGGTGGAAGCTGCAAGGAGGCAAATTTAGCCTTAATTAGATGCTTCAAGCCCTGTGTTAACCTTTCCTATTCACTAGGATCTCTCAACTAACAATGGTTCAGTAAGCACATAAGAAAGTCATTCTGCACCCTGGAACCTAGACTGTTTAGGCCAGAAGAGAAACTCATTCAAATTATCTTGAATAACTAAAACTAATTTTTTTGCATTACTCTATTTTATGTGAGCTAGTCATTTTTCTAATCAGTTTGCAAGGTCACTGAGGACAAAAACAATGTGCTATGTATTTCTGCAAGACATTCAAATACTTGACTGATAAGTACTTCTATTTTCAATGAAACAGAGTGCAGTAGCATAAAGAAGTGAAATGGCTCAATGGTGAAGGGTAGAAGTAACGAATGTGGGCAGAGCTAATGATAAGAACATATATTTACAGGTGGAAGAGACTCAAAAGCTTTAGATCTGAAGCCCTCATTTTGAAAATGAGAAAACAAAAGACTAAGGACTAAGTGACCTGCCTAAAGTCACAGAGAAAGTGAATGCTGGCTTTGATGCTAGGTCTTGTGTCTCTAATTAGATAGAGGACTTTTCTAGAAATCTATTTACTTAGGCTTTCTTAACTTCAGAAGCAATATTACAAACTTTGTAATTATAATTCCAAACTTGTCAGGCCATTCAGGAAAACAAATGCTAAAAATGCATGTCATATACTTATTCTTGTAGAAGATTCTTGTTGTTCTTCTAGGTCAAATCCCACTGCAGTACATTCTAATGATGATGTGTATGAGTAGCAGTATAAAAGATATTAAACTAATGTAAAGTAGTGACAGTATTTATACAGTGCTTTAAGGTTTGCACAGTGTAATCTCATTTTATCCCACATAACTCTAATGAAGTGGGTGCTACTATTACCCCCACTTTACAGATAAGGAAACTGAAGCTAAGAAAGGGTGACTGACTTGCCCAGGGTCACACAAGTAGTGTCTTAGAGAAGGATCCAAACTTCCTGACTCCAAGTAAATATTCTCTCCATGGAGCCAGTCAAATAGGAGTGATAACAGGTGAGTCAAATAGGTGAGTGATAATAGAGGGACTGCCACAGTGCTTTGCTGCTACCCAAAACTATCAAAAGACCTGGAGTAGCAGTTCTTAACCTAGGATCTTAGAACTTTAAAAAAAAAAGGTCTTTTGATAATGATTTCAATATAATTGGTTTCCTTTGTAATGCTAGTTATTTTGTTACTTTTAAAAACATTATGTGATAAGGGGTCCCCTACTAAAGAGGTTCATGACTCAAAAAAGGTTAAGAAGCCATTGTCTAGAGGAAGGCCTCTTGATAGACAGATGTTCTATGAAGGATCTTCATTAGTGCATTATAAAAGAATGGCATAGGATGAAAAGGCATGGTTGGGTTATGATCTGCAAAGCTCAGAGAAATATCAAAATATCAAAGTATAATTTGGTTAAAATAAGATAAAATGCTTTAAAAAAAAAAAACTTTCAACCAATAGATAGTGAAATGTAAAATATCTAACCTCAGCATCAAAATTAGAAAACGAGCACAGGAGGGGAAAATGTAGTACCATATAAACCTTTATTGCAAACTCTTTCATTTTTCCATGCTTTATTTCAGTGGCCAATTTGTAGGGCTTGGAGAGGGGTGGTTGATATTCTGGGGAAGATGAGAAATTAGGTGGGCTTAAAGGAAATGGTTGCTATTAGAACATTATATCCATTAAGAAATCAGGTATTTTTGTTAGAGAGAACGACAGAAAGACTATGAAAAACATTTGTTAACACAAGATTTCTTTCTGTTGGAGAAAACCCGTTAATGAATAGCAACAATGTTTTGTACTGCAGACATCAACCAGGACAAGGAAATGAGTTTGCTGAGAAGAACCCTTTATTATGTATGCTGGTTTATAATAGCTGCAATTCCATGTAATCAATGTGCAGGCAAACCTCACCTTAAACAAACCAGCCTACAGAAACGTGGATTATACAAAAAAATCTGGGGGGGGGGGGGGGGGGGGGGGGCAGGGAGAACAAAAGTTCTACTCTAAAGCTTCTTTGTGGTAGGAAGATGACTCAAAGAGTCTTAAAGTCCAACTCACTGAAACATAAATTCAAGTAGGAAATCCTATACCAAGCTGGAAATGCTTTAAGTACTGGTGTAGTTACAGAGACTAAATCTGTTGTTTAAGGATCAGCTCTGACAGTCTTGATTAGCAGAGATCTATCTATTCAACTATTTGATAGACTGATACTGCTTTTAGTCATGGAAAAATAATTGTGACCCTAATTTATGTACTTGAGATTGCTAACAAAGACATCTAATTTCCCTGGTTTTGACAACTGGTCAATCTGTGAAGCTTACTTGTGCTATGAAACGGTATCTGTGCCCCCCCCCCCCCCCCTTTGTTGGTCTTATTAATGTCGACGTGCATGTATTCAGTCATGCTTTTTATTCTATAATAAACTGGCATCCATACTCGTCAGGTCGCACAAGCCAAGGCAGTAGGCCTTGAGCTGTGCCTGAGCACTTTCTTGGTCTGTTAATGTTCCATTAACTGACACTTGTACTGTTATGAACATCCCCAGAAACTTGGGGTTATAGGACTCACTAGTAACCAGGCAAGGAGAAATGACCCCTTATTCCCACATGTATCCTTTGCCCAAGAAATAGTCTACTTCATCTGTTGGCAGCTTATCCACAATAAGAGCGCTCATGAGTACAGTCCATGTACACACAGGTTCCAATGGATGCATACAACTAACAATCAGACTACTCTGTCATCTAGAAAAAAATCAGCACAAGGTAATGGATTTTGCTTAACCACAGTAGCCTATGAAAGCATAAGCTACTAGGGTAACAAGTGGGCTATGATCTACTTTGGTTGAAGGAGACACACACATGGAGGAAGACAGGTTACAACAAATTTTTCTAAGCATCCATCAGCCATTTTTTCCTTCAGCAACTCCACAATAAGTGAATGTCTAATCACAGTCTTACAACAGTGTGGTAAAATAGAAAGATAATCTATAGTTTTCCAATTTTTCTAACTCTATTTTCTCCCTCTTCCCAACATTAAAAAAAAAAATCCCTTCAGTTTTTTCTTTCTTTTGCTACCCTAGCATAAGTTTTGCTACTGTTGCTTAATTTTCTTCTTTCTCCAAAAGTTCCAAGTATGACTAACTTTTAAAACTCTGGAGTTCAAAGATACCTGATGATTCTGACATGGTATCTTCCATCTAAGTCTGATTTTGTCCAGTACTTTCTTCCATTTTATATCTTTGCTCAGAATCTCAACCCTAATTCTCACTCACTATCTCCAAACCACAAAATGTGACTGGAATAAGAATACGAATGGTTAAGATTTAGGGAGCAGCAACAGCCAGTAGTTCTAGCTCACAATTAACTCATTCCTGAATAGACATTCTTATATTGCGTGGTGGGGGCAGGGTAGCTGGGACCATTGCACATGAGGAAAAACCTGCCTTTCCTACTGAGCAGGCAGAAACATGCCCAGTGTATCCTCTGTGGCCTCACAGGAATTTCCTTGCAGGCAGTATTTTATTGCAGTATAACTATTATTTGGCCAAGCCAGCCAAAACAAGGAATGAGACTAAGTTTCACAGATAATTCTATATAAAACAAAAAAACCTGATGACATTTATATGAAAACTATGGAAGATTTAAATAGTTTTAAAATAATTTAGAAACTTTTAAAACATTTAACCAATACCTTGGTGCTTAGTTGCCAATTATATTTCCAATCATAACTGAGTAAGGAAATTAATGAGACAAACATGAAAACAAATGACTAGCACAGGACTAAACTGGTATAATTCTGGTGTCAGGAAGAGATTCCTAATAAGAACTGGAAATGCATGAAGATTTATTTAGTTCAACAAAAGAAGAATTCCAGAGAGAAAAAGGCATTTATGAAAGGCCAGTTGTAGTTAACAAACACCTTCAGAAGGAGTGACACTAACCTGGTAGAACATCTCATACGCAGACAAGCCAAAGAAATTGGAGGTTAGGGGAGGAGATATGAAAAAAAGGAAAAAGAGATACAAAGAACCAAGGCTTAGGTGGTATGGCTGCTAAGAATGAGTCTTTTTTTGAGTCCATTAAGTAACTGAGAAGTCAGGCAAGAGAAAAAGATAGTGAGAACATTTTAAGGCATAGAATGCTGGTCAGAAATCAACCTTATCTTGATATATAGCATTTTAACATTTTCAAAGTATTTTTCTCACAACAACCTTATGAAGTAAATATTCTAAGAATCATTAATTTCCATCGTACAGATGAGAAAACTAAGGTTCAAGTGATTTGCTCACATAGCTTATTAAATGTCAGAGGGAAAATTCAAAAGTAAAATTTCCAGGCTCCAAATATAGCAATCTGTTATTATCCTGAAGGACACAACCATAAAGGCCATGTTCAATTCCTTCATTTAATATATTAGAAAACTGAGGCCTGCAACACTTAAGGGATTCTTCTGAACTCACAATACTAATCAGACACAAAGGTAGGACGACTAGGATTCCTTTCTACTTCCCCCTCCCATACACACACCCCCTTATTCATAAATGTAATAATTACAGACTTAAAACGACAAGTGTATGAGTTAAAGAAGAGGTTACCTTATACTCAGCGTACTTGTAGGCTAAAAATAAGTTTTGTTACTTTAAAAGACATGCTTCTACCATGTGGTAAAGTAATTTATATGCAGTAATTTAGTCAGGATAAATGAGCTGTTATGGTACTTAGTTTACTCTTACTCTGACAAGAAATAAAGAGAATAGCTCTACATTCCCAGGAGTTACATTTAAGAATTCTTTATCTATAAAACCAAATAAAACATAAAGCTAAACCCTCTGTCATAACTGCAGAGGATTAAAGGAAGTATAACATGCTCAATGCAAAAAAGGAATACCTACCACAATTTAAAAGAATCACATCTCCAGTTATAAGAAGGAAAACACAATTTTGAGGTACAGTATGTTTAAATGTAAGCACAGTATTTGTATTATGGCTGTTTTCTGAGAGAGATTTTCAAAAACAGGCCTGTGATTTCCTTCTGGTGAATAAACTGCTTATACCAATGTAGATTAACAGTTTTGCAACTTTAAGAGTCTTAGAAAGTTGCCTGGGTGTTGAGAGGTTAAGTTACTTGCTGAGAATTACACAGCCAGTATGTGGTCCATAACAATAATTTTTAAAGTAGTAATAGAGACATAGTTTTCCCTTGATAATTAGTACCAGTCTAGCCTTTATTTAAATCTGACATTTAGTCAGCAATTTCAAAAGATAAGTACAATGTGTCAAATATGGACAGATTAAAAAACAAACCACCAAACATAAACCTCCAAATCAATAAAAACCTAAGGAATAAAATATTTGAGTAGAGACTTCCAAAAAAAAATATGCTTAAGAAAAAGCATGTGATACAACACTACTGCAGCCTTCAAAAATAAGATGAGTTACTACCATGCAACAAAGAGTAAATAGATAAAGAAATTATTCCAGGAATGTAACAAAATGAAATTATTTATATGTCAACTAAACATAAAGGTTCAACTAATCCACGAGCATCATTAAACACTTATGTGCTTGGCACCACGGATACAAATACAAATGAAACAATTCCTACTGTCAAATGTGAGCACCTTTAAATATGTGATTTAAAACGTAATTTCACTCTTTGATATTTAGTATAATTTTCACTTAGGTTTTAGGATTACTTTCCCCCTTCTCTCTTTTAATACTGCTGCCACTCTAGTGTGGGGTTTCATCACCCCACATCTTGATTACTGCACAGCAGCCTGCTGGTGAATCTACCTGTTAAGACTCTCCCTTCTCCAATCCACCCTCTATCCAGCCACTAAAATGTCTTTCCTAAAATGCAAGTCTGATCATGTCATGCCCCTACTCAATAAACTTCAGTGGCTTCCCATTGCCTTCAAGAGCAAACACAAAATGTTTGGCACACAAAGCCCTTCATAACCTACCCCCTCCTACCTTTCCACCCTTCTTATACCTTACTCCCCCAACACACCCTCTTCAATCCAGTGACATGGCCTCCCAGCTTCTCTCAGCAACTTGCATTTTCTCTGGCTATCCCCCAAGCATGAAATGCTCTCCTTCCTCCACACCAACTATTGACACCGCCCCCCCACTTCCTCTAAGTCCCAAATAAAACCTCACCTCCTACAGTGAACCTTCCCTAACTCCTCTTAATTCCAGTGCCTCCCCCTAGTTACTTATTTCCTATTTATCTTGTATATAAGCTTGCTTTGTATACCGTTCTCCGCCTCCCCAACTGTATTGTAAGCTCTGTAAGGGCAGGGACTGTCCTTTGCCTTTTTATTTCCTTAGCACTTTAGCACAGTGCCCTGTACACAGTAAGCACTTAACAAATGTTTATTGAATTGAAAAATTAACAAAACTCATAAAAAGTATGATTGTATAAAAATGTGTTTTTCAGAAATGTTTATTCCCTAATATGAAAAACACCTGACAAACTGATTTACTAGTAATTATCAAGTTCCTATTTAAAAAATACAAATTCCAAATCAGCAAAAAGCATCCTGGCAATACTTCCTACTTACTAAGAGAGAGTTCATAGTTCTCTATCTGCCACAGTTGCCAGACCCCCAAATGTATTACAGAATGAAAAAAAGTGAGGACAGAGACACAGTATGACCACCACATCTTTTGTCAACTGAATAAGTATTTATTGAGCACATCTGAATAAGGTACCATGTAGGTGGGAAAGGATACATTGATACAGAGTTAACAGTGGTATCTCTCATTTCTATAGTACTAATAAAGATACAAAATAAGTTACACATATTACCTAATTTAACTCTTTATGAGGTAATTGGACTATTACTCTCTCCATTTTACAAGTGAAAATTTGAAGAGTTAGGGTCTGGAGTCCTGGATTTGAATCCTGCCCTTCCAACTACTTATCTTGAGCAAGTAACTTCATCTCTCTTAATCTTCCCGCATCTATAAAATGAAGGAGCTGAACTAGATGCAGCGTTAACAGACAAAGCTTTGAACTATAAGCAGAATTTTTAGATTAAGTTCTAAATCCTTCTATCTTTTGCATTTTCTCAAAGACAAACAGCTAGTTCCTGATGGAATTGAAACAAACTCAGGCCAAGTCTCAAGTATATCTTCCATTTACTATTTTGATTCTTATGACATAAATATTGCCCACCCTTGTCAAGGAACTTAAATAGAATAAAAGGAGGGTAAGACAAATATACAAACGACAAAAAAGCCCGTATTGTTATGTGGCCTCAAGGAAGGACAGCTGGTTGGAAGAGGGGGAAAAAGGAAGAGAAAAGGGAAGAAAGCTTACAAGGAGGTATCATTTGACTTAGGCCTTATAATATAATTAGGGTCTGACTGGCAGAAGGCAGAAAGCAACTTTGACTCCACAAGCTTTGTACTATACCACCAAGGTTATTCACATCAATAACTTTCTGTGATTGAGGCAACATGGTATGTTAATTTTTAAAAGAACCAGAGTTGGAGTGAGAAGCCCTAAGCTTTAGTCCTTATTCATTTTCAGGTAACATTTATGAATTTTCATCAATTTCTCAATTTCTAATCTTTAAAATGAAAACATTTGGACTACATCTCTAGGGCAGTCTCTTTCAGATCTATCCGATCTCCCATGGTTCTATAGATAACCTTCTGACAAACTAGCAAAATTAAACAAATCAACCAATAAACATTTATTAAACACATAATAGGTACAAGGCACAGCACTAGGTTCCTGGTCCTTAAGGTGTTTATAATACCATACCAGAGTTTAGCAGTAACACAAACAAAACAAATAGAGGGCAGGGTCGGGAGAAGGGAGGAGACTAGCACCTGAGGGAATCAACAAAATTTAGAGTAGGTGGGGTCCAAGCAGAACTTTGAAAGAAACTAAGGATTCTAAGAGACAAAGGTGAAATGGAAGTACAATCCAGGCATGGGAGAAGATCTGAGCAAAGGTATTTGGACAGGATGTGATGTGGGATGAATAGCAAGAAGGCAGTTTTGGCTAGCATGTCTAGCACATCCCAGAGTAAAGTAATAAGCTTGGAACCAGGTTGGAAAGGGCTTTAAATGTCATGTGTCTGTACTAAAGCAGAGCATCAGTGGGAAACAAACACTGGCCTTCTCTATAGCTATAGATTTGGTCATAACCTTAAATTAAAAAGGTTGACTGTGCATTGACTAATATTTGTTAGCCTTTTTGGCAACAGCATATCCTTAGAAAACAGTCTATAAGGATGTCTAATTCATTTTTTTTATTTGTAACTGTAATGGTTGAAAGCCATGCATCATCCTGAGAGTGCAATTTTTTATTTCTCCCCGATTATACCTCTTTACCAACAGTAGGGGTTCATTCCAAGATGGTTCATAGGCCAACAGGTAGAGTGAATTAGAATACTGAATTTGGAGTCAAGAGCCTGAATTCAAAACCCACGCTGACTTCTTAATACCTGTGTGACTCTGAGAAAGTTATAACTTTCCAGAGCCTCATTTTCCTCATTTGTAAAATGAAGGGGTTGGCCTAGATGCCTTTTAAAGTCCCCTTCCAGCTCTAAATCTATGGTTCTATACAGTATTTCAACCTATGAAATACTGGACTTTCTCCCTTATCAGTTGTCATTTATACAAAGATCCAAGGTCTGTAAGGTAGTTCCTGTAAGATATGTTCCTCTCTCTCTCAAATAAAAAAACGAGGCCAAGTTTAAGTGATTTGTCCATCTTCACACTCCTTAGTGTTACAGTGGAATTCAAACCTAAATCTTTCTTGACCAGGTAATATTCTTTCCATTACACTGCACTCCTTAGTGGAACAAGAAAAATTATACTTTCTATTTAAAGAATTGCAGAAAATTGACAATCAGATAAATGTTTTGCTACATATTTCGAAAACTAACAACTACTATCTCTATGCCATGCTGTGACAAAAGACAGATTTTTGTTTTCCTTTTAGGTAGATAGCCTAGATATTCTCTGTAAATATCTGCAAACTACAACAGACTGAATGTGATGCAGTATTAAGTTAAGCAAGGTAACTTAAAATTGTGTGTGCTTTTCAACTGTTGTTGAAACAATCAAAGCATAATGAATTATAAAAAGGGGGGGAGGAAATCTGAAAGGTTAAAAAAACCTCTGCTATCTTAATGTTCACTTAGTAACAGAACTAAACCTATTTTACAAACTAAAACTATGATAAGTGTTCACACTGTCTATTCAAAGAAACTTTAAAAAAAAAAATAAGTGCTTAGCACAGTGCCTGGCACAAGTAGGCACTCAAAAATGCTTATTCTCTCCCCTTTACCCTTCTGCCAGCAGTATAAGACTCATTAACTGAACAATACGTCTTGGGTGTGTCATAAAAAAAAAGTTATTTGGGGAATGGGGTTAGGACCAGACTAACAGAATATCCTTTTAAAACTAAACAAATAGGATATTTCTCAAAAACATAAACAAAAACAAAAGCAAAAAAAAAAAAACTTTAAAACTCTTAAGGGCATTATCAACAAAAATTTCAATCTACCTGTATTTCTATACATCCCTAAGGGCACAGACATATAGAAAAATTAATACCACCCTTTTCTTCTGCTTCTCCCATACATCACAGCTACTTCATAAAAACTGCTATTTTGACTGGATGATTAAGTGGTTATGTATGGAGGTAACAAAAATGGATTATCAAAGGCTGGTCATACTTACCTCTAGACAAAAACAGCTCAATAATTTCAACTCTTGTTTCAGAAGTTTAGAATTAACATGGTACATGCCTCTTTCCTAACATCTAAAAGTATTTCTGTCATGCCATTTGGTGCACTAGAAAATTATTTAGTGTACAAAATTTTTCAAAATCTGCTACAACATGATAGCAGTGCATTCTCCAGTGTGAATACATCTCAGATCGTATGATTAAAATTATTAAAGCCAAATGAGAAAATATAATTTCATATACAAAATTTGCTTTATAACCAATTCTGTAACATGATGTCTATTACACAGTAGCACCTATAAATCTAGTAAAAGAATCTGAGTAAAGAATCTGGCAAATGTTAATGAAATTAAAAGGTGATTTATATCTTTCCTGTAGTTCAAAAGAAACATAAGGAATTCCTCATCTAATGTCAAAGCACTTTATCACTCATGGACATTTATTATAATCTAATTTGTATTATATTTGTGTATTTTTTTTTTACTACCTACCATAAAACTTAAGCCCAGCAAATTTAGAGTAATACCTATAAGCAATTCAGTATTTGCAAAAGGAGGAAAATTCCAGATTATTCACTACTCCCCCTTTAGAAAAATGAATAAAACAAAAGTTTTTTTTAACTGCTTCATGTATAATAACAGTAACATTCTAAATTACTTTCAGAAAAAGGAAAGCAAGTGTATCACTAAGATATTCAAATTAATGGTGCTGCTTGGACACTTCGTAGATGTCCATCAATTGAGGAATGGCTTAATAAATAAAGATATGTCAACATACTGGAATATCATTGTGCCATAAGAAATGATATGTGATAAATACAGAGAAGCATGGAAAAATCGATATTAACTGATGCAGATGAAGTAAAGAGAGCCAAGAAAACAATACATATAGTAAATAGAACAATGGAAATGGAAATAATAACTACACATGAAAAAAAATCAAAAGTAAATGTAACAAAATAATAATGATCAAGTCACACCTGAATGAAGATATATATATACACCCTCA
This sequence comes from Vombatus ursinus, assembly GCF_900497805.2. Taxonomy (NCBI): domain Eukaryota; kingdom Metazoa; phylum Chordata; class Mammalia; order Diprotodontia; family Vombatidae; genus Vombatus; species Vombatus ursinus. The sequence goes on along the minus strand of NW_020954572.1, from coordinate 13,347,750 downwards.
AACTATCCCTTTGCAGAGGTAGGAGAGCCACAGATGTTATACACTGCACAAATTTTTGGACTTTTTCAATATATCCATCAGTTGTACTAATTTTTTTTTATTTTCTAAAAAATACTATTTGTCATATGAGATGACTCTCTGGGAAGAGAGGGGCAATGATACTTAGGATAACTATGGTGATGTAAGAAACAAAAAATACCAATAAAAACTTCTTTAAAAAATTAACAGCGCTACATTAAAATTCAGAACTTCATTTATTGAGATTCTAGTTAAATTCTGAAAAAAGGTTAAGTTAAAGTTGAAATTGTATGTCAGTGCAATGAAGTAATAGATAGTCAAGCATGGCCACAGAGAAAACTATTTGTACACTAAAATAATTCTAAATAGTAGATAAATATTGTAGATGAGGCTTGTGTTGGTATAAAAAGTATGCCAATAAAAAACTTGTGGTGTGATTTAAATAAATTATGTAAGCAATACAAACTTTTCATTCCTTCATAGGCAGAATAAGTTGAGTAAATGTGTCATTTATACATTTATTAATATATTATAATTCCTTTTGGTAAATGGGATGTTCATTATTCACAAATAATAGCAATTTGAAAGAATTAAAAGTAGTTTCTACTTTGATCCCTTAAGATCTAAAAGAGCTCCTTTTCAAAATTTCTCATATTACTCTAACTGGAATTCTCCTATATACCTGCATATAATATAAGCCATTTGTCTTCTCCCAATATTAGACTACAACTTCCTTGAGGACAGGGATTGTGTTAATTTCATCTCTGTACACACAGTGCCTAGAACTTAAACAGGGACTGTTTTTTGCCTCTGTTGTATCCCTGGCACTTCACACAGTACCTGGAACATATTAAGAACTTAACAAATGCTTATTGAATTGCTGACTTGAACTAGGAATGTTTTAGGAGGTATGATACAAACAAATATGAAACTCTCACACACACACACAAACACACCATAGTAGATTTTTACAATCAAATTTACTTCTGTTCCCAAATCTGTAATAATTACAAACATAACAACGAATAATACTGTTCTCCTTCACTTACGTAACATTTTTTCCACTTCTTTAACATCTGTATTTTTGTAAAACTAACATTAACTGTCCTTGTTCCTGGACCAAAAAATAAAAAAATACTAAATGTCCCAATTATAACACAACCATATAAATGACTACTATTACCATTTCAGGCCACTCAGTGGAAAGAGTGCCAGGGCTGAAATCGGGATGACTCATCTTCCTGAGTTCAAATCTGGACTCACTTATGAGCTGTGTGACCCTGGGCAAGTCACTTAACTTTGTCTGCCTCAGTTCCTCATCTGCAAAATGAGCTGAATAAATAGCAAACCACTCCAGTTCTTTGCCAAGAGAACACCAATGGGGCCATGAAGAGTTGGACATAACTGAAATAACTGAACAATACCACCATTTCAAAAAGAAGAATATAAATGTTGATTATACTGTATAATCTGTCTTTCTAATCTGGGAAGAACTGAAATTTCAATTTCCCAGAAATTTCTTCCTCAGTTTATCCTGATGGTCAATAAATACATTATTCATTTAAGAAGATGTGTACATTCAGGAAAATGTTTGCAAAATTGAATCATTTTCATACTTTCATGATAAATATGAAATTACAGTATTTTCAATTTAAAGTTTAGAGGAACCTTAATGACCTTTTAGGCCAAGACCCTCACTTTAAGGGTGAAATAACTTTAGTCCCAAAGAAGATAAGTGGCTTGTCCAAAGTCACACAAGTACTAAGTGATCATGGGAAAATTTGAATTTAGTTCCTATGATTCCATATTCTTGGGCCTACATGGTACAGTGAAAAAAAAATTAGATTTCTAGGGTATGTAATATCAAAGATTTATAGGAATTTTACATTAACATGTAAAGCCAAGGGCCAAGAGCCACCCAAATTAATTATGTGGTCAAAGGATATGAAAAAAAATTCAAAAGGAAAGAATTATATATTATTAAGTATCAAAATAAAGCCTGCTTCACAAATAGGAGAAACTCAAATCAAAACAACTATGAAGTTTTACTTCTCAACCAGCAAAGTTGGCAAAGGTGACAATAGGTGAAAAGAGTTAATGTAGAATGGATTGTAGAAAGGCAGGCACACTAATAAATAGCTAGTGGAGCCCACCTATTCTGAAAAGGAAAGTGATGAAAATGACCCAGAGAGCCCACTGGTAGGTGTATAATCAAAAGAGGCAGAATAAAAAGAAAGGAAAAAAAAAAGTTTGTGATACATACCAAAATATTCACAGTAGCACTTTTTGTGGCAGCAAAGAAATACAAAGTAGACACCCATCATTTGAGGAAATAGTTAAACTGTGACATATAAATGTAATGGAATGTTACTGAGCTGTAACATAGCTATGATCAGAAAGAATTCAGAGATGTACAAAGACAAAAAAAAACTGATAAAAAGCTAACGCAAGCAGTTGGGGAAAAAAAACATATACAATGACAAAGCAATCGGAAAGAAGAAAAAATATGAAGCTTAACATTTTGCAATTATAATTCCCAAGACTAGAAAAGTTGATAAAAAAAAGTATTTTCCTCTTCTTTGTAGAAGTGGGAAACTATCTATAGGTGTGGAATCTTCCATTTACCATCAAACACAGATGATGTGTTAGTTTTTCTATATGCTTTTTAAATTCTCTGTTATAATGGATAGTGTATTAGGTAGGAGAAAGGGAAGGATGATATTCTAAAATGAAGGTATTCTCCTTCGGATTACTCAAATCAACAATAATTAGAGAAAAGTCTATTTAAGCAACTCTGAGATTACATTTCACACTCATCAGATGGGCAATGTTTAAAAAAAAAAAAAAAGCAAACACAAACATTACAAGAGCTGCAGGAAAACAGGCCTGTTAATGCACTGTTCCTGGAGTTATGAATTAGTCCAGCCATCCTAGAGAGCTATTTGGAACTATGCCCAAAAAGTCACTAAACTGTACATACACAATGATACCTCTACTAGGCCTATACTCCAAAGAGAGCAAAGAGAAAAAGGATACAAGTACACAAAAATATTTATATCAGTTCTTTTTATGGTGACAAAGAACTTAAAAAGAGAAATTCATAAAATGGGGAATGGTTACATATGAATGTAATAGAATACTACTGTATCATCAAAAATGATAAAAGGGATGATTTTCATGGAAACTGGGAACTACATGAATGAAATGATGCAGAACAGAATCAGAAGAATAATTCATGTAACAATAACAACAACAACAACACTGTGAAGACAGACAACTTTGAAAGAATCGAAAAGACCTACAAATATTACCTATTCCCCCCCCAAAAAATATGATGGACTCAGAGTGCAAAGTGAGACATGTTTTCTGGACATGGCCAATGTGGGAATGTGTTTTACATGACTGTGAATATTTTTGACGAGAATATTGTTTTACTCGTGTGTGTGCGCGCGCACATGCGCATGCACGTGTTCATTTGTCAGGGAAGACAGGAAAGACATAAGAGGAAGAGAAAATAGAGTTTTGTTCATTTTTAAAAACAAAATGAAAATGATATGAAAATCAACAAAGTTTTTTAATAAGATGTATACTAATGGGTATTACATTTCTTGCTGTGGTGGGAGAGAATTTGGAGCAGAAAATTAAAAAATATATACTGGTACTCCACTATACCTTTTTATCTAATCTGTTCTTTTTGAATAAGGCCTGATCCTTCCCAAAAAGATAATTTTTCAATCTAAAAGTAATCTAGCTTAGAGCAGATCTGACTTAAATCTATAATATCAAAGATAGGGTAAATTTTAACTTAGTCACCATATATCCTACCTAGTCTATGAGAATTAGGGGACTTTAATGAAGTGTGAGAGAATAGTTTCTTTTGACTACTTAATAACAATAGCAAGCATTTCTGTAGCACCTTAAGGTTTGCAAAGTGCTTTACAATTATTATCTCATTTAATCCTCACAACCCTGGGAGGTAGGTGCTATTAAAAGCTTCATTTTACAGATGAGGAACTAAGGCAGAAAGAGATGAAAAGACTTCTCCAGGATCACAGAGTTAGTAAGTATCTGACTCAGAATTTGAACTTAGGTCTTCCTGTCTCCAAGCCAGCACTATAGCCATTAAGCTACTTAGCTTTATACACACAATACACTATAAACTTAAAAATCACTCCCAAAACATCATAAATGACAGAATCATTAAGATTAGGGTATGAAGGACCCATAAATAAATTTTAAAATCTAACACATTAGGAAAAGCACTATGCACTTAATCATAATTCATCCAGTATTACCAAGACAGAACAACAGGCTGGACAGAATACATCCATTAACTTGGCAATTCTTATATCCTGGACTCCCTAACTCAAATGTTTTCCTGTTCTAATTTGACCTCCACAATACTACTAAATTGACTTCCCTAAAACACTAAGTTTATTATGCCCATCCCCCATTTTCCAAGAATAGATCTCTACTTCCAAGTGAATAGAGGGGACCTCCTATTCACATAATAAAGGTCCTTTATCAGCCTTGTAAAATTAAATACATAATGACTGTGCCTCAATCCTAACCATCATCACAGCATTTTACAGAGATATTTTCAATATTTTGCATTAAGTATCCACGTAGGTGGTCAAGATTGGAATGACCATAAGAAGAACTAGTGAAAATGGTCCTGGAGCTAAGAGAGTCTAGGTCTTAGGTCCTATTCGTTACATACTAGGACTGAGCTTCTTGGTGTAGAAGCTTAACTTTACTTAAAAAGCAAAAGAGAGGCACTGATATTTTCTAAACAAGAGTACTAAGGCCAGATTTATGCCTAGGGCAGCATTTTTTACATAGCAGACACGTAATGTTTGTTCAAGTAAATAGATTAGGAAGGGGAAAGGTAGAGGAGAAAGAGGCAAGACTATTACAATACTTCAGGCAGGGTAAGGATAACCCAAACAAAAAAATGGCCACAACGGGAAGAAAGTATATTGGGATGAGATATTAGGGAAATATATTTGACAAGAAGTGCTAACTAATTGGATGAATGTGATAAGAAAATGAAAAGAGTCAAAGATGGCCCCAAAGTTACAAACACAGGAGCCCAACTGAATAGGGTTGGGAATGATAAAAACTGGGATGGGGAAGTGAGGACGAGGTATATTGCCCCTAGCATAGTAGCTAACACAGTATTTAAATTGTGGTCAAGGCTAGTTATACAAGTGAATAAAATCAGAGTGTGGGAGGTGAACTGAGAAAACATTCCCTTAAAGGACTGGAATAAGGGCAGTGAGCTTAGCATTAGTGAGAACTAAAAGGAGAGTTAGCTATGGTGTGGAATTCCCAAGTTCTAGATCTTGCAGGTGGTATAAGCTGGAGGGATGCTGAGGTCCAAGTTGAAACCATGTTGGTACACAGTTAAAATAACTTGAGTTGAAGATAAAGAAACAAATAATCAGGTTATCGGAAGGGTAGGTCTTCAACATGAATACTAAAGTCCCCAAAGATAATGACAGAAAATGAGATAAATAGAAATTCCAAGAACCGATTATTAAAGTCACTTTTTAAAAGTTGAGAGCAATATCCCTAAGTTTTTGCCTCATACTCAGAAAATTGGCAGAGATGACAAAAGATAGGAATAATCAGTGTTGGAGGGGTGGTAGAAGATAGGCACATTCACATATTATTGACAGAGTGGCAAAAAAGTACAACCGTTCTGGAAAGCAACTTGGAATTAGGTAAAAAAGTAACTAAAATGTCCATACTCTTTGACCTATAGATTCCAATATAGAAACGTAACCCAAGTAGGTCATTGATAAGAAGAAAGTCCACTAAAATATTTACTGTAGCACCTTCTGTTATAGCAAAGAACTGGAAACAAAGCAGATGCCCACTAACTGGAGAATGGCTAAACAAACTGTAGTTGTTTCATTTGGTCTCACAGCTCAGGTTAAAGCAAATACCTAGGATTGGGACTTCTAGAAAATTGGTACTCAGGAAAACGATACAACCATAAGTTTTATCATTATATGACACAGAAAACAGGCAAATAATGCAAATACACACACTATCGCAATATGAAGAGATAGAAATTTGTCCCCGTATGCAAGAAACTCATCCTAGCCTGAAGGTGAGAAAGACATTTTGGAGAGGGAACATGCTCAAAGCTGGGGTTCAAGTAGCAAGATTATATACCCTAAGAATGGGCTTGGCTGAGAACAGATGAGGATCAGGTGTAGAACAAGGCATTCCTAACCAGACCAGGTCTAGGTGAAGTTCAAGTAAGCGGAGTTTCTTTATCAAGAGTAGGGGACGTTTATCAGGACCAGTTCGTGGTCCTGAGGAGGATCCGTTAACTGAGGCAGCAGCAGGAGAATAACTAAAGGTCCCTGCAGCAAGTCAAGAATTCATCCAATCATAAAGCTATAATCCTTATCCGCCTGACACAGAATTAACAGTGGAAAAGTACAAAGTATCTATTTTGACTACGTGTCTATGGGCATTAAAATCATTCAGCCTAAATGACTCCAAAGTGGAATCCTATAATTATAACAGGACATCAACTGGGATAATATCAAACAATAACATCAAACTATAAAAAATTTATAATCACAGTGATATAGGAGCATAATTAATAGTATCATGCTATAGGATATGAATATGACAAATACAGAGATCATGAAAAGACTTACACAATCTGACATTAGCACAGGGAAGTAAGCAAAGACAAGAAAACAATATAACACTGACTATAACAATGTAAATGGAAAGAACTACAAAACAATCAAAAGTGAATGCTACAAAATAACAAACAAGCACACCCAACCAAAGAAGAAATATGAGAAGACATCCCTACTCCATTCCTTCGCGGAGGTAGGAAGTATGGAATACAAATTTAGATTTTTTCAATAAATTAACTGACTTTACAGCTTTTTCCCTCTTCTTTCTATTTCTTTTCTTTTTTTCCCCTTTAAAAATATTCTTTGTTAAATGAAATTGTTCTCTGGAAGGGGAAGGAGGCAGAGACAAAGAGAAAAACTTTGGCAATGTAAAAGCAAAAGATAACAAAAATCATTTTAAAACTCGACAAAAAGTTGAAAAAAACCTGAACATTGGTGAATGAAAGTATCAAAGACAGGGAGACAATTACACAGACTTGAAAAGAGGAAGATCATTAAATGATAGAGGTAGAAAAATGGTCTGGAAGTGGTAATGGGAAAAAAAAGTATACCTGACCCTTCTCCTGTTCCTTGGAGCTGGAGCAAGTGGAAAGAGTGGTCACCCAGCAAAAGGGTTGTAGAAATATAGTATCCTCAATTTAACTAACATTTATTTAAGAACCACGTTCAAGGGAAAACCAGATTTGGGGCTTTGGAACTTAATGGATTCTTGGAAAGCAGAAAAGGTTAATACGGTAAAAATCCACTGGCAAAACTTCATCTATATAGAAGATTTAAAAGATTAAATTCAAGTTAGAATCTGGAACCTTAGGGCTTTGATGTATGGCTCCACTACATCTCTCCTGCAACTATGACAATTCACTGACAGCCTCTTGTCAGAAAAGACGTGAAGGGGCTGCCAAAGACTCATCTGTCAGTAACATGATTATTAGGAAATTCACCAATGAAAATTAATTACATTGGTTATATATGGGCATGTACTTCTAAGTTTTAACTTAAAAACTGAGCTTTTCTTCATTAAAAAAAAATTAGATCTCCTGAAGTCTCTTCCAGCATTAAGATTTTATGATCATTTCATTATTCAGGTTAGGAACTTGAGGACCCAAACGAGTAGATGATTATTCAAAGTCTCATAACTGGTTGCAGAGCCAGGATTAGGTGTCTACAGCTTTTCTTATCAATTGTGATTAGTGTACTGTTGAGAATGTTTAAGATATACCCATAATGCCACATACAATGACAGGAAATATTCCTCTTGAGTTTCTGAGGCTCAAGATTAAAATTATTTCGGCCAACTCCATCAACGGTTTATAGCATATATCACTTTTTACATCAACTATGCAGACGACTCTCAGATATATTTATCCAACTTAACCACCAGTCTCCTTAACTGTCTCTTGGACATTTTGCATTGAATATCCTATAGACATTTTGAATGCAATATGTCAAAAACCGAATTTGTTATTTTCTCCACACCCCCCACCCCAAGTCTCCTCCATTGTCAACTTCCCTATTACTACAGAAGACGTCCTCCTCCTCCTAGTCACCTAGGTTCATAACCTTGGTGTCATCCTTGACTCTTCACTATCTGGCACCCTCCTCCATATCCAATCTGTTGCCAAATCCTGTTGATTCCACCTTCACAACATCTCTCCTCTGATACTTTTCTTAACACCTCCCTGGTCCAGGCCCTCATCACCTTGCCCCTAGATGATTACAAAAGCCTTCTGGTCCATTGCTGTGCTTCAAGTCTCTCCCCATTCCAACATATCGTCAAAGCTATCAAAGTGATTTTCCCAAAGTTCAAGTCTGACCATATCTCCCCCTCATTTAATCAACTCCAGTGGCTTCCTATTACTTCCAAGATGAAATTCTTTGGCTACTAAATGCCTTTTATAATCTGACATTTCTGTCTTCTTAACTTTACTTTTCTCCACACACTCTACAATATAGTGACACTAGCTTCCATGCACAACACACTTTGTCACCCAACTCCATGAATTTTTACTTGCTGTCCCTCTATGCCTAGAATTCCCTCCCTTCCCTGCCTCCCAACTTCCCTAATTTCCTTCAAGTCTAATAAAATTACATCTTCTGCAAGAAAATGTCCCACTCAGTCCCTCCTTAATACTAGTGCCTTCCCTCTAAGTTTATACCATCAAGTTATCCTGTGCATATCTAGTTTGTATATAGCAGATAAAAAAGAATGAAAAATTACCTACAGTTCTTTCCACATTGGCTTAAGCATCTAGAAACATAAATCAAGTGAACGATTTAAAATTATTGCTATTATTTCTCTCATCCTCTGTAGCATTCATTTGATAATCATATTAGCATTTTTATTGTTCATTAACTTCCCACATATATGTATATATACATATATGTGTGTATACACACACACACACACACACAACTATGTTGCAAGATTCTAAAAAACACAAACAAATCTTAAATTTTACTGTATCCCCTGATAAGCCTAGGAAAGCAGAAGTGCTTTGTACAGAGTAGGTACTTATAAACCTAAGTTAAAAATGAATTTTAATCAGTGTATCACATCAAATTGGGTTTAGATCTATCAAAAGGCAGACTTAAAATTTAACCTAATCAGAAAAGGAGAAATTATCAGAAAAAAAAAGATTATCTACCAAGGCAAAATTAAGAAAAAGTGAATTCAATTCAAACTATTAAACAAACCCTACTGTGCAAAGGCAGAGTGGCAGGGCATATAAAGCTTTGGACTTGGGAGTAAGAGAGAGAAAATTTCATTCTTAACACAACCATTTACTGGATATGTGACTTGGCCAAACACAAATCTCTGTAAGTCTGAGTTTTTTAATCTACAAAATGGAAATAAATACCTAATTCACAAAGTTACTGTGAGAACCAAATGAAATAATGGAGAGAATATGCTTCATAAACCTAAAATGGACATGTAAATGCCATCTACCACATTTTATTATTATTAATATGCATAAAATGCAACACTATGCTTACCGAATTGGATAAGAACTATTATATGATAAGAATAGTTCCTCCTAAGGAGATGCAACACAAAAAACCATTTTCCCTTTTTCTTCCTGTGGCTGGGGAAAACAATCTTTGTTGTATAAAAGAATTAACAACAAAGCATTGGTCATAAGACAATTAATTGCATTAGGCATGAGGGCTATTAGTTAAAAATCCAGTTCCATGAAACTTTGAAGTTAACTCTTCTAAAATGACTTCCAAGCTGGAACATAGTAATGTACATATTTATGCATGTATGTAGTTATGATAACAAAATAAAGTTTAAAGTCTCAAAAGGTAAGAACAATGTAGAAAACATGTAGCAAACAAAAACTGGAGAATAAAACCTGTAAGTAGAGGCAAAGGGGCTGGAGAAAAATGGCAAACCACTGTAGAATCTTTGCCAAGAAAACCCCAAATGGACCCATGAAAAGTCAGACAACCAAAACAAATGAACAATCCCCCAAGTATAAATTCAGCTTGTAAAGAAATCATACACAACTCATATGCATCATATATGCAACAAATGACATCAGTAATAAGATGGGTTATGATGCAACAATAAGCAAATAAATATATGCAACATATAACCAAAATATATGAATTTCACTAACAAAATGGATCTAAAGGGATCTAAATAAACATAACTTACTACCTATTGAGACATATCATCAATCAACATATATTTATTAAGCATCTACTACGTGCCAGACACTGTGCTAGGCAATGAGGATATGAATATAAAGACTGAAACAATCATTACTAATCAAGAAACTTACATTCTATCAGGAGAAACAACATGTATACGTATTATTGTGTGTATGTTATAATTATATATCAGATATAATAACTATACATTATTTTTATATATTGTGTGATTATAAACAAAATATTTACAGAATAAATTAAAAATAAATACAAGATAAGAAGGAAGGACACAACAGGTGGGGAGGATTAGGAAAGGATTTTTGTAGAAGTTGGTGCTTGAGCTACATCAAAAGAGAAGAAAGGGATTCATTCTATGAGGAAGAAGTGAAGGGGGATTGCATTCTAGCTATGAGGGATAGCCACTGATGCAAAGATGAGGGATGGGAATACCTGCCTTATGTGAGAAAAACAAAAGAGGTCAGTTTAACTAAACCATAAGATTTCAAGAAGGGTCGTAATATACAGACAGGATAGGTCCAGGTTGTAAAGGGCTTTAACAGCCAAACAGAGGAGTTCATATTTTCTCCCAAAGGCAACAGAGAGCCCTGGGACATTTGCTGAATAGAGGAGAGACAAAGTCAAATGGGCACTTAAGGAGAATCATGTTGGTAGCTGTGTAGAAGATACATTGGAGCAAAGAAAAAAAAACTGTGTGAATTTCCATGAAGGTAGACAGGGCAAGAATTAACAACTGCCTGAATGTATGGAATGAGGAAACCGAGGAGGCCATGAGGTTGCTCAACTGTGAGACTGGAAGAAAGATGGTGCCCTTGCTAGAAAGTTTTTAAAGTGGGTTTGGGATATTCTATTTGGTCATGTTGAGTTTGAGATGCCTGCAGCAGAACATCCATTGTGAAATATCTAACTGAAATATCTAAAGCTCAGGACAAAGATGAGAGCCAATTCTATACAGTTCTATACAAGTTATCTCAAGAGTCTTAATGTAGTTTTAAGTTTCAATACCTTAAATAGCTTTAAACTGAAATTAAGATTTTTGGGAAACCCTGTATTGTTAGAGAGATAATTAAATCCACTGAAGACAATAAGGTCATGAAGAATTAAGTATAGAGAGAAGAAAAGAGAACTAGGAAAGGCTAGCGTCAAGAAAGCCCAGGAGAGAGTATCTTAGAAGAACAGGTAGTCAACAGTGTCAAATGAAGTAGAGAGATCAGGAAGAATGAAGACTGAGGGGCAAAACAAAACATCAGATTTAGCAATTAACAGACCACTTAAAGCAGCACCAGTAGACTGATAAGGTAGCAGACTGCACAGGGCTGAGCAATGAGCAAGAGGAGAAGTGGAGACAAAGGTGGAAGTAATGAGTACAGGTAGCTTTTTGCTATAAGTTTGGCTTAGAAAGGAAAGACAATTGTGTGCACTAAAGTACCTTTCCAAAGAAACCTTGGATTATCCTTCCCTACTACTTAGATGAATTAGAAACAGAAACGCCTCAACATGGGAGGATGGCCTAGATTTTAGGTCCCAGAATAAGAATTCTTATTTAAATTACGATTTCTGGTATATACTGGTAATCAGCACAAATCCTCTGGAGCTTCTACCATTTCAACATTCACATATAAAACAAAGAAAATGCACCTTACTTCCTGAAGTAGCACCCCTTAATGTATGTCAATGATATTCACAGACTTTCCTCTCCTATATTGCTGCTATTAAGCCATTCCATGGTATCACTCTGATCCAACAGTTCCTCTATTTCCAAAAAAAAAACCTGTCATCACTTAATATGTAAATTTCTACAAGAGTATCCTGACTAAAAGAGCATCTGTCTGCTTTCAGGCTTCCTTTCCTACTTGAAAAGGCACATTTATCATGTCACTCCTCCAACCAATTCACAGGATATCCAAGGTAAGTAGTTGGAAATAAGGGTCCTGAAGGAGGTACAGTTTGGGCTAAAAGTACAGTATTGTACTTTGGTCACATCCCAAAAGTTTTGGCATGTTGTCTCATTATTGCCATTCTCTTGAATGAAGTTATTGATTGTTTCTATAATTTGTTGTTTGACCCACTCATGCTCTAGGATTAGATTATTTAGTTTCCAATTAATTTTTAGTTTATCTTTCATTGGCCCTTTATTACCTTTACTAATAATTTAAACTCTATGCATCAGGGCCAAGTCAAATCTCCTACAAAGCATTTATTCCCCTAATTACTCTACAATGTCCTTTACTTTATTTTGAATTTCCTTACTACCTATACAGAAGCTGCTACTTTACTAGAATAAATTTGCTTTCATAGGCACATTATAAATAAACTAGCTAATAATCAGCTTCATTTCTTAATATCATGGAACTTTAACAACCTTCTTCAGCACTAGTATCTAACTTAAGTCTATGCTTCATTCTGTTTATTAAATATCAGGGAGGTATTAAGTATTTATACAAACAACTCATTCATAACGGTAGTGGAACCCTAATCAATAGCAAAATATTCACAGAGGTATGGAATTAATTCTTCCATATGGCTACTCAAAACACAAAAGGAAGAAAATAAAACATTTTTAAAAGAATTTTTAGCGCAGTTTACCTAAGTTCTAAGTTACTATCCTATTTATCAACTGAAATAACTGAGTTAGGGGAATCTGGATCCTAAATTCACAGATTTCCAGCTCAGTTACTTGCCCAAACTCATATATTATATTAGGCCTCAGCATTGCTAAAAGATCTATTGCTCTGAGATCTTCCCCACACAGTTATAGATGGTTATAGATGATAAATTGGGCAGAAGGGATTGGAGGAAAGTGAACAATGTTCAAAGTCAACTAAGGATAGAAAGAATTCCTAGGGAAGAGACAGTTCTTTCCCACTCTCCTTCCAATACATAGGTGTCTTTAGTTTTTGTTCTTAAGCTAGCCAATTCCACTGCTGGCTACAAGCATTTGGAATGTGTCCTATGCCTCTGGGGTTTCCGTATCTCAGTCTGTTATAAGCAGTTATATGGCAGAGAGGATTTAGAGTGCTAAGCCTGGAGACAGGAGACCTGAGTTCAAATTCGACCTTAGACACTAGCTGTATGACCCTGAACAAATCACTACATTTCTATCTGCTTCAGTATCCTCAACTGGAAAATAGGAATGATAATTGTATCTATGTGTCAGGGATACTGCAAGGATCAAATGAGATGATATTCATAAAACACTTAGCAAAATGCCTGACATATAGTAGGCACTTAATACTTTTCCTTCCTTTTCAGCACATCTTCAGACAGACTCATCCTACTACCTTCTGGTGATTCTGTAAAGCTTGCTTTTACATTTTTATAGACCACATGTCTGCCCAATGATTGCCTTCCATTTATAATATTGTTGCTATGGAACTACTTCTTATAATGTTGTGGAAACCAATTAACATGCTTAAGAGAGGTATGCCTGTATACCTCTTCAGTCATTTCTTACATGGGATGTTTTATCTCAGCAAAGTGACTTCATACTTTGCAAGAGAAGAAACCAAAGTTTCACCTTTTAAAATCCCTCTGCTATAATGATAGGCACATGGCATTAAACACACTCAACATGTGTTTAATAAAATGCCAATTATTTTACCCAAACTATCTCTAATCATTTTCCTACGCAAATTTAGCCTCCAAAGTTTTCTCTCTCTAACCTCTCTAATTTACAGATAAAATACCATGTATTTACACATGGAACACCACCTGTGTAAGCAAAAAGCCTCCTACAGGTAAATTTTATAGAAAGAAGGGTAAATAGGTTCCATTGTGTCACCATATATACTGTCACATTTCAACATTTTAAGGGCATGTTGAACCACGTATATAATATGGCATAAGAATCATGAAGGTTTTCTATACTATTCTGACTTTGCCTCCATTATAATTACACTATCTTGAGTTACACAGTGAGTATTGACTGCAGACCTGAACCCACATTAAGATGCATCAAAATTGACGTTTTTATAAGCCTAAATATAAAATAAGTGGTCTACAAAGTCTTTTTTGCTTTTGCTGAACTGGTGCTGGGACTGTAAGTTTGAGGGCCACTAAAGTAGCTTGACCTATTGGACAAAAATATTTACCCAAGAAAAGTCAATCCTGTCAATTCTCTTTCACAGCTTAAATACTATCAAATACTAATATCGGGGGGAAAGGGGCAAATACATGTAGATGGCAACACCAGCATAGAAAAATAAGTTGGGTAGGCTGGTGATAGAAATAGAAAACTCTCTTAAGAGTAGCTTTAAAATTACTCCTGGAAAGCCTGACTACAACCTTCAATCCAAATATAAGTGAGAAAAGAATTAGAACTAAAAGAAAGATGTAAGTAATTAAAATGTGAATACACATGCAATTATCACCACAGATAAACGTCCAAGAGCATCATTACATTGGAGAGAAAAAAAAAGTCTTTATCCATTGCCATCAAGGCCTTGTAAGCTGGGATTTAAAAAAAAAAAAGGGTAAAGAATTAGTTTAGAATGTTTTGGTAAAGAGATGAGAAGAGTGAGTTAATTACTAGAGAAAGAGATTATGGTTGTTTGGGAAATGATAGGAACTAATAAGTTAGATCGGTCAAATTATAGCTAGAATTAGGGGTAAAGTGACCAGACAGAGAGAGGTTAGTGATGGTGGTTGAGAATGAATAAAAATGACCTGAGCATAAGTAGGCATTTTACTGGGGAAGGGGGGAAGGTCAAGGTTGAAACAACTTTTCAAAAAAGAAAACTTCTTAATACTCCTATCTTAAGATAATCGATAATTGCCACAAATATAAGGGTATGTACCAGGCATTAGCAAAAAGTTACGAAAACTGTAAATAGGAAAAAGTTATAATTTATTTTATAGGAACGCCTGCATGCACATTCCAAATATCTGCATTTCAATTAATTTAATTAGGTTTGATAGACAGCAGACAACCTTGGCAAACATTTTTATTCAGATTCTAATACAATTGCTCAAGACATTATCATCATCATCAGAATCTCTATAGAGTTCACCAACCTAACAAATTCTTTAAGAATTATTTTTTGTTCCCCATCACCTGTATAAATATGCTCCCAAGCCAAAAGTAATTAGGCCAGGACAAAAATAAACACCAAATTCTGAAAAATAAATTTTAATAAAAATTAAAATTATGACTTACAGTATTCATACCACACATTGTCAGGCTCCTAATGTTTACTCACCAATGTATAAATCATCCCTTTGTACTAAGTAAATGTAAAACAGATAAAAATTTTATATGACTAAACTTTTTAAACCTTTCAGCCTACCCATAATGTTAACATACATCCTACATTCAATACACTGCCCGAAAAAAGGGGCAGTCAAACCTGAGAAAAATAAAAACATCTCTATGTAGCAGTATTTGTGTTCTAGAACAAATGTCAACAAGAATTAACAAGGACAGTAATCAGCATGTGACGTTAAAAGGTCATAGCCACTACAGAAAGTTTAAAAGTTATATCTACAAACTTTGGCTTTAAAATATATTTAAAGTTTCTATTCATTAACACATACATCTGACATAAAACTGTACTAAGTGGAAAATACAATATTCAATTCAATAAACACTTATTGCGAACCTGTGTGTGCAAGGCATTATATTACATTCTTAAAAAAGAGAGAGAGAGAGGAAGGAAGGAAAGAAGGAAGGAAGATGGAGGGAGGAGGTGGTATGTTCCCACTTATCTTAAAGCGAATAGGAAAATTACCTACACTGCCTCTTATTTGGGGCCCTAAAGGCTACTTCTATAATGTACAGAGTACAAACAATTCTACCCACCTGGAACAGGGGTGTATATGAGAGAGACAGAAACAAAAGATAAAATCAAATTCCCATTCAAATAAAAGAAATAAACCACATTTACTAACAGCGAGCGGTGGGGAACCTGTGGCCTCAAGGCCACATAGGGTCCTCTAGGCCCTCAAGTGCAGCCTTTTTACTGAATCCAAACTTCACAGAACAAGGGGCCACACTTGAGGACCTAGAGGGCCACATGTGGCCTCAAGGCCACAGGTTCCCCACCCCTATACTAACCAATGCCAATAAACGGAATAAAATAATAACTCATCCAATTAAAATAACACATTCAAAAGAATATAATTGTTCAAGTGTGAATTGAAAGGATTGAAAAAGGCTGCTCACTAAACACCTGACATACAATAGTAAAACTTCTCATAAATACAAATGCTACACTAGCAATAAATTGGGGTAATTTATCAAATCCAGTGCCTTTTTTTTTTTTTAAGGCAATTGAGGTTAAGTGACTTGCCCAGGGTCACACAGCTAGTAAGTGTCAAGTGTTTGGTCTGAGGCCGGATTTGAACTCAGGTCCTCCTGACTTAAGGGCTGGTGCTCTATCCACTGCACCACCTAGCTGCCCTCCAGTGCCTTTTAAAATTGTATACATCTATCTAAAATAAAAACTTGGACAACACTGAAATCTTAAAACTTGATCAAAAACTCAAATTTTAAAATAATTACCTTTTTATCTTCCTTTACTTTGTGTGTTTTCTTCTTCATTTTTTTATCATCCAATTCCTGATCTGAAGTAATAGCAGGGTTATCAATGCCACCCTTCCAGGTTTCCACAGGAGAAAGGAGTGGATCTTCCTCGCTTCCTCGATGCCTTCCTTTTCTTTTTGTTTTAGAAGTGGTAAAGGCCTCATCATCACTTGCATCTGAATGTGTTCTCCTATAGTAAGATTTGGCTTTGCTGAATAATGTCTTTGACTTGTATTTGTATTTTGAAGGCCTCCGTTCCCCATGACTCTTTGATGTTCTATCAGAAAATCCATTTTCTTCATCTCCCTGGGCATTATTTACAAATGAGTTTCTAACTTTAATAATGCGATTCTGACTGTCATCTGGGACAACATAGATCTCATCAGAATAGCACTTATGTTTAAAAACGCTGTCAATAGGTTCTGCGTAGTTATCTGAGGAATCCATATCTTCAGGATGTGCCAAAGGAACTCGAGAGGTTTGTTTTCTTGGGTTTTTACCAATTCCAGCTTCAATTGTCTTTAAAAGATTTGGATCCAATTTTTTTACATTTGTCTTAGGTACAACTGGTTTGGGTTTTATTGGTGGAGGCACTTTATGATTTCGTTCATGATCATGGCAATTTGGGGTACTATGAATTGGGTATTCATTTCCTTCTAAATCTAAACGATACTTGGAACGGTCACTAGGTGTTGGAAGCAACTGAACATCATCCCCAATTGGACTATAAGGTGGTGGTGCTTCAGTATCATCTTCTGAATCAATATAGCCAGTATAGGAAAAAGAACACTCTCTGGGAGATGGAAGGAAAACATCCTCATTATGATGTGTTGACTCTCTGGTACTGTCAGACAAATAGGAATTCTCTATCAAAATTTTTTTCTCTAAAACATCACTGAAGAACAATGTAAAAACCTCAGTTTGCCGGTGATACTGAGATAAAGAATACAATGCCGTAAATTTAGCAGTAATCTCAGTTGCTATGTGTTCTCCTTCAGTCATCAACTCCTTAATAGCCTCATTCTCAAAAAAATCTGCCTGGCTGTCAGTAACTGCCACCAACTGTACTGGAATAGTATCCTGAACTTCTGAAAGAAATGCTCGGAGCATTCCCATGGATGCTTTCCTTTTGGCAGAGTAAACTAATATATATCCATGGACCAGTTCATCTTTCCTTACCCCAATTGAAGAATGATAAGACAATATTGTAATCTGTATTCGTCTTCTTTTTTCACCAATGATTTTATCAAGCATCAAAGAGTTATTCTGTCCAGCTTGAGCAGCACTACAAGCATGAGAGTCAAGAAATGGTGAAAGAATAAGATCCACACTAAATGGATCACCACACATGGCACACATAACAATTCTCAGGTCAGCTTCTGATATATCTTTGTTGGTGGGAACAGGGCTTACCACATCCAAATTGCGTTTAACTGATTCCAATACTCCCCTAAGAGCTTGTTTTATTTGAGTCTCATTAAATTTACGAGGGTATGTACCAGCAGGTACATCTACAAAAGGACACTGTAGCTTGTTTGCCAACTGCTGCCCTTGATGTCTGAGAATAGGTAAATTTTTGCTAACACTGTCCCTCTGATTAGCCAATATTAACGTAAATGGAAGGTTAGCCATATATTTATCTCTCCTAATCTGTGAAGCTTCAGTTCTTATTTTTCCAATAAAGTCCCCAATAAAACTAAGTGATTCAATAGAGTTAAACACACAGAAGCATCCATGTGGCTTAAAGGCAGCATTCCATAACTGACTCAAAAGGTAAGGCGACTTGGAATCCACTGGTCGAAGGTCTAGTTCATATATTTTTCCATCTAAGGCATACTCATCATCAGTAGACTGTGTCCTTATCTCATTTGCTAGTTCCTGTGCAAGGCCATCCTTTCCCAAAATAAAAAGATTAACTTTATCTATGTTGGCACTATCATGGTACAAGCGTAAACGACCATGATCCAATTGTAAAAGACTGTTAGCAAGCAGTTGCTCTACTTTAAGGTCCATGCAATTCTGACCACTAAGGCAGGTTTCTTTAGTGGGATGATAAACAAACCCTATATGTTTAAGTAGAAGGGACTCTCGATCAGGTGCAAGTTTCTGTAAAGCTTTATATCTGGGTTCTTCACTTAAAACTGTGTGAATTTCACTCATTTTATCTGAACTGGGTGTTGCATTAAGATCCAGGTCATAAAAAAGTTCAGAATGTTCAAAAAGCATTTCCTGAAACTCCTCTTTGGCTTTCTCAACTATTTCTCGCTGATGCCTACTATATACCTCTTTGCTATCAGCCTCAGTTATGTATTTAAAGGCTTCATCCTCCATTACAAAACACATAACTTCTTCCCAGGGTTGTCCAGGTGAAATGAACTGAATTTTTTCCAGAGTTTTCTTGAATTTTTCCTTCATTTCCACCCTCCTCTTCTCAGATATTAGATGCTGTACATGATTCTGGTAGACTTTTTCAGCTTCCAAAGTGCTAAGGAGGTCAAATGGAATTCGCCTATCATTCACTTTGTCTATGTGGTCAGTTTCATCCCAAGGTGTTTTTTCTAGCACCACAAAACACAGTGGGAATTCAGTTCGTGTCTCCATTAATTTTAGGGCTTCTGACCAAGTCAAATGTTCAATCTCTTCAAGATTTGGCAGAAGAGTGTTAAAAGCTCTAGGCAGCGTATTGATATATTCTTCTCTTCTTTTTCTTATATGTTCTTGTTTGAGTTGTTCTATGTGTTTTGAAAATGTATTCCTGGCCTTTCGTGTTCCCTCTAAGTTTATATACTCTTCATAATCAGGATGATTTTTTAATTTATTACTAACAGTTTTCCAAGTTGCATGATAATCTCTCACAGTTTGCACAAGTTTTTCAAATTTATCTGTTGCTGTGACAACAAGTTGTCTCTGTGTTTTATAAGCATCCAGATAGGGAATAATTTTAGGTTTGCCACGGGTTTTATCTAACATTTGTACCAGTGCAGTGAAACATGTCTCAACGTTGACATTAAATCGTGCTGAAGTTTCTACCACAATGAGGTTCTTTTTGTTTGAAGCAAATGCCTGAACCTCTCGAAGATAATGATCTACACATTCATCACATTTAGTTGCTGCTATTATTATAGGTTTTTTTGATTTTGACAGCTGTATATATAAGTTATTTACAAACTTAAGTTGATCATCAAACTTCCTATTGCATCCCTGACTTACATCAATGCATAATAAAAACCCATCTACACTGAGTTTCCCTTCAGGCATTTGTTTCTGATCAAAGTCTTGCTCCAAGCCTAACTGATCAGTGCAAATGTACATCAGTTTTTCTGCAGACTGCAATTTGGATGCAGCTGCACGTTTTATATATGGTTGCAAATTCGTACTCCGATGAGGCAAGAAAGTCTGATCATCAATGAACTCAGTTTGTTCAATGACATGGATTTTACATTCTATTCCATCTTCACCACTTTGTGTTACGTCACCCCAGTACAAAAAGTGATCATTGTTGACTACTCGTCCTCCAAAGTCAATTGTACTAAGCACAGAGGTATGCTCAGGATAATATTCATCTGCTTTGGAACGCACAAATCTATTGCACAAACATGACTTTCCAACGCCACAGTTACCTTTGTCCTTTTCAGTCCCAGATAAGCCTACTACACTGATAGCATAGGATGGAGGACGAGGTTCTTTGTTTTTTGCCATCATAAAGCTCTTCTCATCCTTCTACGTTCACCAAGGTAACCAGATGTATTTCTCATTCTGAAAACATTCCACAAAAACACGGATCTTCAATTTTAGCAGAACTATATTGTATTTTCCTCATTTCTGTGCAGAAAGTAGGTCTTCGTAATTATATGGATCATCTTCCTAGAGAAGAGAAAAAAAGTCAATTCTTAAAGTAATTTACTACATAAAATGTAGCTGCTCAATACCAAGCAAATCATCAATTCCAGTTTAATAATACTGTCTGACTAACTCTTTTTGTTTTATATGTGACAGTGAGCTTAGTAAAGGAGAAGGGGCTCTGGATTTGGAATAAGATAAGAGTTCAAATCCTGGTTCGTCTACTTGTTAGCTATGTGATACTGAGTTTATCACACCTCTCTGAGCTTCAACTTCCTCATTTGCAAAACAGGTACACTGCTATATACACACTATCTACCCCAGAGGTCTATATTAAAAATTAAATGAGAAACTGGTTTTGCAATCACAGAATCTTTTAGCAGAGTGTTATTACTATCAGTTACTAGACTGTGCTGGCTCAAATAAAAGATTATCTTAAATTAATTTTAAAATTACAGTCTCATGTAAAACAACAAGTTTTCTTGCTGTTATTTGCTTAAGGAAAAATAGAATTTTGTTTACCAATGTTCTTGACCCTTGAGATTTACAGTTTAACAGCCCCTTCTCTACTTTTCAACTTTCCAAGGTTTTGCACTACTACTAATAATTAAAATATTCCTGATAACAACTTCCAAGCCAGGTCTGGGGGAAAAGTGTTGGGTTAGAAGTCAGAACATCGAGGTTTGAATCTTGACTTTTTCTGCCACTTATTAGCTATGTGACCCTTGGTAAGCCACTTAACCCCTCTGGGTCTCCATTTCTCATGTGTAAAATTATAAGACTAGATAACTTTTAAGGTCCCTTCCAGTTCTAAATCTACAATCCCATGACCTATTCTATCCAATTCACAAGTTATACAGCTTCATAAAACTGGCACTCTAACAAAAGGGCCAGTATTTCCTTTAAAACCTAGATCAAAGTTCTTCACAACAGTACCTACACTTAGGCTGTGATTGAATGGTAACTCTGATGAGAAAATCATATGCAGCCATGCTAAGGAAGCAAAGAAAAGAAGTAGAGGCCACTCAGCTCCACATCAGTTAATGTAAAATAAGTAGTATTCTTAAGTTTTACTTTTCTTTTTAAAGAAAGCACCTCACTTTATCAAGTCAACATTGAAAAATCTCATTTTCCAAAATTCCTTAAACATAACTTTAAATGGTTAAAAAAAAGTTACACTACACAGAAGAGGTTTTATTTATAACACCCCACTTGCCCAGCTGTCAAATTTCTTGAAATCTCAACTATCTAGAAAACAACTCAAAATCTTCAAGCCCAAAATTAGCTGTCACAAAGTCCATGTTCTTTACTCCATTGGAAGAGGTATGAAGAGCAACTACATCCTGCCTTACAACTGTAAAAGATAAGGTTAATGATTAAGTAAACTTGGCTATTGTAAGTTATAACAGTATATTAGAAATGATTTAAGTATGGATAGGTTGCAAGAGGAACGTACACTGAGAACAATGAGAAATAACAGCTGGATAGCAAGGTGATATCTAAAAACTATAAAAATCAGAGAATTAGACATTTAAAACAGTCTGGACTAATTCTGTATAGAAGAGAAAACAGTGCCTCCAATATACACAGCTGAATACTCCCTGAGAATATTATTTATTGTTTAGTCGTTTTCAGTCCTATTCAACTCTTCATGGGGTTTTCTTGGCAAAGATACTGGAGTGGTTTCCATTTCCTTCTCTAGCTCATTTTATAGATGAGGAAACTGAGGTAAACAAGGTTAAGTGACCTGTCCAGGGTCACACAGCTAATGTCTGAGGCCAGAATTGAACTTAAGAAGATGAGTCATCTTAACTCCAGGCACCCTGGCACTCTATCCACTGTGCCATATAACTTCCTGAAGACATTATAGTAAGGTACAATTCTATAAAGGATGCCTGCTCAAATGAAGTCAATATGTAGCTTGGATTCTGAGGAAACTTATAACTACTCCAATGTAAAATAATAGAAAAAGAGAGGAAACGATTTTACTGCACCTTAATGTGGTTCTATCTACTATCCATTTCTTTACAATAGTCTTTACAATTCTTTACAATAGAGGACCTAGAAAAAAATTTTTTTAAGATTAAGAATTTGAAGACGCAATTGACAGTAACAAGTTTTCTTTCCCTCTTACCTCCTAATAACAACTGTTATTTAAAACAGCAGATGTTATTTAAGGCAACATTTTATCTTGTGCTTCTAAAATATTGCTCTAAAACAGTATTGTCCAAATTATGTTCCAAGGATCATTGATGTACTATGTAATAACATAAATGGGGATCCTAAGAGAGAATAACTATGCTGGCCATTTATTTTTCTCTAAAATAGTACATATAAAATTATATAGGTATCAAAGGAACTTATGTGCAGAAATTTGGGGATTATGAATAAGGCTTAATTACCTAAAATTTCCCAACTCTCCTTATGCTCAGACCAATATTTATGGGTTGCATCAATTTTTCAAGCCCAGAAATGTTCTATAGCCAAAGTATTTCAGGTACACGCTATAACAAGAAATATAAGAAGCTATGTACAATGTAAATGTTTAAAGATGTCAGCTGAATACTATCTTTAGGTAATCATATGACACTTTATCTTAATGTGGTACCCAGAAGTTGGTGGGGTATTTTTTTCTTATGCTCATTTACAATGTTGAAGGGAACAATTAATTTTCAAAAAGGTCAGTGAATACAACCTGAAATACAGCCTCAATTGAAAATATTTTGGGATATTTTAATAATAATAATAATAACTAGCATCATATAACACCTGCTATGTGCCAGGCACTGTGCTGTTTTTAAAAATATTATCTTATTACTTTAAAAATGAGTCATTTTTCCAATTTAAAATATGAAGATAGGGAATTTATATTTTGAAGGCATAAATACATAGAATATTTTCTATTTCCAAGGCCTAATTAACAGACTATAAAGAAGAGATGCAACTGAGAAGTTAAATGCTCCCATCTGACAAATAAAATACTTCTATTGCAAATATCAGAGGAACTCAATAGAACCAAGTTCAAATCCAAACTTGGCTACATATTAAACAATTAACCAAATAAGATTATCTAGCACAAATGAAACTTACAGTTTTGATACAATACATCTTTAGGTTGCTAATTTCAATGAAATATGGAATAGTAAACATTTTAAGGTTTACTTTAAAAAAATCTATCCATAGCCTGAAAATAATTAAATAATTCAACATAAGACTATTCTGTTACATATACTTTCCTAATGAGATAATAAATTAAGGCTTGTACCATAATCAGTCATAAGGTTGGAAGACTAGCTCAAATACTACCTCTTCCAAGAAGCCTCCCGGATAATTACCTCAATTGGTTATGACTTTCTCTTCCACCACAGACCTCCTAAAGAACTCTGTACTAAAATCCTTTACGTATTTAATTACAAATTTAATATCTAGTAATGTGCCGTACTCCCCTACTAATATTTATGCACCCTAAGAAAATGGGCAATCGCCTAACCAAATTTTGCCAACACAGTGCCCTGCACACAATAGATAATAAATGTCTGCTGAACTAAAGTGACATCTCCCCCATCTCCACCCTAAGCATCTAACACTAAATCTTAGCCTACAAATGAGATCATGAAACCAAAAAAATGAAAGTCCATTTCATATGTTTAAAAGTTTTAGTTCTTAATTTTAGGCAAGTCAAAGCCTACATGTTCAAAAAACTTTTAACAAGTATCAGTTAAGACTCTCTAGATTGGGTCACCTTGCTCTGTGACTTCAGAACCAGATTTATGATCAACTTGCAACATGTGACCATTATTTATCCATTCATATTTAGTGGATTACAATAGAAATGAGGAGTACCTTGACAAGCTTTAGACTGAGAAATCGCTGACCTAAAACAAATGCTCTTACTCTAGATTCAAACTGAAATCTATCTTGGTGATCTAATGTTTCTGAGACCTTATTCTGAAAGACCTTTAAAAAAAAAAGAAGGCTGTTGCAAACCCTTCATACTGCAATATAAACACATTTTATCTTATTGATGGTGAAAAAAAAAGAAAAATAACATCATTTCACTTAAGCTATCATTCTTGGCAAGCAATAAACAAATTGAGAGGCAAAGTGGATAAAGCACTAAACTTGAAGTCAGGAAGGTAGCGGTTCAAGTACATTAGGTGGTCACTAGCAGTGTGACCCTGGGCAATTCTCTTAACCTCTGTGCCTCAATTTCCTCATCCATAAAATAAAGACTGGATTCAATCATCTTTTAAGGTCTATTCTAGCTCTAAATCTATGAACATGACTCTAAATGACTGACAAACACCTAATATAGCTGAGATAAGTCAAATTCACATAGTAGGTATTCAGAGAATACAGAAATCTGGTAAAGATTTCAGGGAAGAATAATACAAACTGCATCTTTGAGTAGCAGAGGAATAGGAACTAAAAAAAAAAAAAGGTGAAGAGAAAGGCAGGAAATTGCATAGGGAAAAATCCAAGGAACAAGGATCAGTTGTATGGGATACAATAAAGAGAATCAGCTGAATAGCTGGGAAAGCAGTAAGAAAAAGATTCAACATGAAGGGTAAGCCAAGATTATAGAATCATGAAAGCCACAGAGAAGAGCTTGGAATGTAGAAGATAAAAAGGTTCTTACAGTAAGTATAATGGATAGATTGGAAAGAGAGAGACTAGATAGAGGAAGGGAAAGTGTGAACTAGAACACCATCAACAGGAAAGAGCAAATTTAAGAAGTAATAAAAATTATAATAATAACTGACATTTGTCTAACACATGACTATTTACAAACTGCGTTATACACTTACTCATCTGATCTTCACAACAAGTTTGCGACTTAATGCAAGAATTAACCACATTTTAAAGATGAAGAAACAGAAACTCAGGGAGGCTTAAGGTCACACAACTAACTGGTAGAATAGGGCCACATACCAAGATCCTTTGAATCCAAATTAAGAAAGGTTGGCCTAGTGTAGGTGTGGTGGCACTTGACCTGTGCTTTGGAGCAAACTTGACACAAACTTGAAACCTTCACAAAAAGAGGTGGAGGTGATAGAGGCCTAAACTAGGGAAGGCCAGGTATAAGTGAAAAGAAACAAATGGATTTGAGAGAGGTTGTGAAGTTATAGAAAACTAGACTTGGCAACTGAAAGAATATGAAGAATGATGAGAGTAAGAGTCAGAGATGATTTCCAAAGTTTCAAAACTAGGTGACAGGGCAGACTAGTCTTAAACAGCAAAAGGAAGTTTGAAGGTAAAAGGTGAAATGTAATGACTTCCATTTAAACCATTGGTAATGTGAGACAAGGGTTCTGGAGGAAGGTTTGGACTGGATTTCTAGATCTAAGAGTCATCCACATAGAGATAACTGAAGGTGTGGATGTTGATAAGATCACAGCAAGGGAGAAAGTATATATAGAGAGAAACATGGCCCAGGCCAGACCTTTGGTGGGACTAACCGACAGGAACAGGTCGCAGAGAAGAGTCATAGAAGCCAAAGGAAGACAGTGACCAGCAGAAGAGGATGGTCAGGGGCAGCTAGGTGGCGCAACAGATAGAGCTCCAGTCCTGGAGTCAGGAGGACCTGAGTTCAAATTTAGTCTCAGACACTTGACACTTACTAGCTATGTGTCCCTGGGCAAGCCACTTAATCCTGATTGCCTCACCAAAAGAAGAAAAAAAAAAAAAGAAAAGGATAGTCAATATTGTCAAAAGGTCAAGCAGAATAAGAGCAAATTCAAATTTAAATTATCCTTAACAGTACCAGTTAAATTGCCTGCTGACACCTCTTCTATTGTTATCCTGGAGTGTTATTAAAAGCTTGTATTGTAATTCAGCTTTTCTTGTGTTTATGCTTTATCTCCAACCAGATTATAAGGTCCTAGAGGAAAGTACCCACACATCACAGCACCTAAAATAGTACTATTCATGGCACTATTGAGGACATGGACATGAGAGGTGAACAAGTATTTGTTAATTCAAGAGTGAACTAAAACTAATTTTGAGCTGGAGGAAAGAAATTTAAAACTAAAAATATTTTTGTTTACTGATAATTAAGTTCATAAGGAAATTTTATTTATTGTATGGGTTATTTTACAATTAAAGACTTAAAGTTGAGTGATTAACTGCAAAAGGCATACTCAAGAGTTTTTAAATCTAAAGATCATTGATCATCCAATCTTCTATTTTAAACTAGGAGGAACATTGGCCACTACCTAATCCAAAGCTCTTATTTTACACGTGAGGAAATTGAGTCCCAGAGGTTATATAACTTGCCCACAGTATTCAGCTGCAGAACAGGATTCAAACTTACGCTTTGTCTTCAAGTTCATAGGACTTTCTAGCATACCACTTCAACTTCCCCATGTACTAATTATAGTCCAAACCCTTAAGATATATGATATGCAGTAAATTTGAACTGATTTAGGTAACCAATTTAGTATAATGCAAATGTGAATGAAATGGTAAAAGCTAATCTAAAAACTACAAATTACCTAAAACATCCAAATTACTAAATATTTCAGACTTGATAGTAAAGTGATACATTCCTTATTTACTTGTTTTTAAGAGAGGGTATGGGGGGTGTATGTGTATATAGGTATAATATATGTGTGTGTTATTTATATATCCAATATTATTAAGGAATTACTGAATTAAAATTATCAATAAATTGGGCACCCAATACTGATTTTTTTGAGCCAAGGAACCCATGAAATAGACAAAAAATACAAAATAGACCTAAGTCCAATACTGTTCCCACCCTTACCAAAATTACAAAGGCAGTAAGGCAGAAAAGAGGACAGAAGATGCCAAGAATAACATTTCTTGAACAACCTACAAACTTTGATTTAAACTTCTGTAAGCAAGGTGCCATCTTTTGGTCAAAAACCATGATGACACGTTAATGGATGAACTGAACCACAACTATACTGAGATTCTCCTTTTAAATGAAATTAAAATACAAACCCAAGAGAAAGGAACATGAGTTCAGTTATCTGAACACACATGATTCTATATCCCTATTCCTACTTTCCTTACTGCCTGCTGGACATCTCAAGACTGGGATGTCCTTTAGGTACCTCAAATTTAATATTGCAAAAATGCACTCATCTTCCAAATTAACCACTCCTATTCCCAATCCATTTCTACTCCAAATTTCCCTATTCCATGAGGCACCACCATCCTTCTAGTTCTCTGTGTTTCAAACTTTTGAGTCATCCTCAACAATCCTCCCTCATCCCCTAAATCTATTTAGATGTCAAGACTGGCAGACCCTTATCTTCCCAATATCTCTTATCTATGACCCATTTTCTTCAATGATAGTCACCATTCTAGTTCAACTCCTCAACAGCTCTCACAGGAACTATCACTGCAAACGCCTCTAAGTTGCAGTCTCAGTTTCTAGTCTTTACTTCTCCAATTCATCCTGCACAAAGCTGCCAAAATTATATTCCTAAATTAGCAACAGTGAAACTGCTGGGCTCAAAAGCTTTCAGTGGCTCCCTGATGCCACTAAAATTTCAAAAATACTTCTGTACTTGACATTTAAAATCCTTCACAATATGGATCCAGACTATTTTTCCAGGTTTACTTCACCACTAGGCTCCTCCCCCAAGTTTCATTTACATTTCAATCAAACTAGCCTCTTTGCTATTACCCATACTCAGCATTCTATCTCTCATCAATGGGACTCTGGACAAGTCACTTACCTATTGCCTCAGTTTCCTTAATTGTGATATGGGGATTGTAAGACCACCTACCTACCTAGAAGAGCTTCAGTAAGGATCAAAT
Source organism: Vombatus ursinus (assembly GCF_900497805.2). Classification (NCBI taxonomy): domain Eukaryota; kingdom Metazoa; phylum Chordata; class Mammalia; order Diprotodontia; family Vombatidae; genus Vombatus; species Vombatus ursinus. Next base: position 13,319,241 of record NW_020954572.1, on the reverse strand, counting down.
GAGATAATGTTTGTAAAACCCTTAGAACAGTGCCTCGAAGGCACTATAAAAATTCTTATTCCTTTCCCCATATCTGTCATTGCACAGATCATCACCTCACAGAGTGAAAGTACTACTTACTCACTTCTGCCTCGTTTAGAACCCTAGGTTCTTTCAAAGCTCAATTTACCTGTCACCTCCTAAAGGAAGCCTTACCTGATCTCCCAGTTATTAGTGCTATCCCTCATCAAATTTTGTATCTGTATTGTAGATGTTTATAAACATTTAACTGGGGAAAGTATACTCAAACTTCAGAGTGTGCATCTATATATTCACAATACATAGATGCACAGATACATATACATATATACACATGCATACACTCATTTGCTTAAATGTAATATCCCATATCTATCTATATCTGTATCTATATATATGGAGTTTCTTTACATACTTCTTCCAGTATAAGGTAAACTCCTTGGGTAGGACTATTTTTGGTTTTGCTTTTGTATCCCCAACACCCAGCACAGTACCTTGAACACAGCAGGGTCTAAATACTTACTGGATGGAAAGCCTCCAGCCAGTTAAGCAAATCTTCTAGGGAAAATTTATGGGAAGAAATGGGACAAGAATTACACAGGCAACATGGCACAGTGGAAAGAATGCTCATCTAAAGTTAAGTACCAACTCTGACACATAGCAGCAGCTAGTATTGCACAAAGGATAAGAGTGCTGGGCCTAGAATTAGGAAGAACTGAATCTGAATCTGAACTGTGTGAATCTGGGTAAGTCCCTTAATAGCTATTTGCCTCAGTTTCCTCAACTGTAAAATGGGAAAAACAAACAGCACCTACCTCACAAGGTTGTCTGTAAGGATCAAATGAGATATATGTTAAAAAAAATGCTTAGCACAATGCCTATCACATTGTAGGTGCTATATAAATGTTTATTCCCTTTCCCCTCTCCTACTATGTAACCTGGGCAGAGGGGGGCCTTGACCTTTCCTCTTCTGTAAAATGAAGGGGCTGGACTAGATAACTTCTACTGTCCCTTCCAGTTCTGTATCCATGAGTATGATTATTTGAGGAGATATAAGGGTTTCAATTTCAAACTGCATTGGTGGAGGGAGTACCCAGCACAGATGAAATCACAGATCCAAAGTATCAAAATAAAGTTACAAAATGCTTCTTCATTTTACCAAAGAACTCACCACAGTGTTCCTTTATGACTTTCACTAAGATCCTTTTAAATACGATTTATAAAAAAACTTTTTAGGTATGAAACTGTCATATCATGAAAACTATATGTCAATATTATTTTTTTTAAACGGCCAATTAAACAAATTTGACTACCTCAAATCCTCTAAGAATGAAGAATGTTTATTACCATGTACCTTAATGGAGGTAAAAAAGAAGTGATTAATTTAAAATTAGATTCTGCAAGAAAGAGTTCCTAAAACAATATTTCTGAAAAGTGAGTCATTAACTCAAACTGGACTTCCAAATTGGAATATTGAAATAGATACCAATGTGGTATTTACTTTAAGTACCTGATAAGATTTCACATAAGGCAAGTCACTTCCAAATCATCAGAGAGCTTGAACCCCTTTAATATTAAGAAAATTAATTTCAATAGTCATCATGATAAATTGAAAATTAACATATATTTAAAGTGAAATTTCTACAAACACTACTGATATCTCCTCACATGGACTCGACCTCTCCTAGGCACTTGTTTGTGTACATATCCTATCTCACCTATTAGATATTTGTAAACATTTTGAGAAGCATGATTTAATTGCTTTTTTTTTTCCATTTTTACTTACACCCAGTGAGTGATTAGCACAATGTCCTGCACACAGTACATTTACTTAGTAAATGTTAAACTGAATACTGTTCAACAAAAAATTTAAGATTATGTCAACTTTTGACTATTTTACTAGTCAGTCATAATCTTAGAAAACATCTATTTCAACATTATTTTTTAGATGAGAAAACTGAAGTCCAGGTCTTATAAGTAATTTATTTAAAGATATTTAGCAAGTTAATGGCTCATCACAAGCCAGATCTACCCTGAGAATTAGCCATCAAAAGTGCTTACACTGCTTAAGTAACCCATAGTAAGTATTAAGATTTCTCAAACTTAACAAAAAACTTAGTCATAGGATTTTTGAAAATTGAAAATCAGTTTCAATTCCAAACAATGAATGTAAAAAAATGATCTCCATTTTAACCAATTTCAATCCTCTGACCTGCACTTACAAGGTAAAAAGCAAAGAATTAAATCTCAAGTGAAACACGATGTACTAGTACTGTCTGTGAAACTCTTTTGTTTTAAAGATATGACTTCAAAACATTTAGGATAAACAGTATGAAAGAATTAAGATACTATTTTTAAAACGCTTTACATTAAAATGCCTTTAAGAAGGCATTTTAAATATGGCCACATTTCAGATGAAAACGATTTCCTACCTATAGAAATATAAAATGCTTTCCTCTTGAAACTCAGTAATTATGTTATCAGAGTAATGCAATATCATTGGCTGAATTAAATGAATTCTACACAGGACAACTATATTGTCTTTCAATCAACTCATTTTTTTCTTGCTGCCTTCAACCAGAGGATAAAATCAGAACAATGCTATGACTTGATAACCAGAAAAGTTTAGGGGGAGATTTTGTTTTGTCTTGTTTTTGCACTCTCAGATTTTTTAACGTGACCTTGCAGATGTCTTACTTTTTTTGTTCTATACTTTACCTTATCTTTCCCTCTCCTTTGTAATGCTTCTGGATATAAGTAATCTGGGTAGACATTGGACAGGTGATACAAATTCATAAAGGGTAAAACGCTGTAATTTAAAACTGCCTAATAGGCCAGATGTATACTAAGTGCCCATACATTTGTGACCCTCTGCTTGGTGTAGTAGAAAGAGCACTACACCAGAAATCAGAATCCCTTAATTCAAGAAGGAACTCTAAGTCATCACTCTCTAATTTTCTCTTTTTGTAAATTCAGGTTTTTGTTTTTTGGATTCTTATTATAAAGGAAGAAAGAAGAGACACCTGTTGAAGACATTAACGAGGATTAGTACAGGGAAGCCTTTGACAGGCTGAGAAGAACATCTTTTAAAAAATGTTGCCACTGTTGCCTTGCTAAACATCACAAAGTAAAACCAATTATCTAAGAGAATGCAAACTTCAAAGTTCGTGCACACACCCACCTACAGGCCTATTGTGGTCTAGGTTTAAAACACTTCGCTCCCATTTAAATATATCCAACACCCAGGTTTTATAGGAAAAAAAGAGTGTAAGCTTCTCCCTTTCAACTTTCTCATAATTTTCCTAAGCGTCCTAGGAGCTAGCTTCTCCATCGCTACCTTTCTACCTCGTCTACAACATTCTCCAGACTCCACCTCACAAGCATTTCTAATAATGCCAAGGGAAGGGGGGAGGGGAATGGGTAAGTGTGTATACATTTAATGTGTGTATAAGTGCGCGCGCGCTCCCGCGCGGTTCCCCCCCCCCACCCCGATACTTGTTCCTCAGTGGAAACCAAAGGACTGGGAGTCTAGAGGTTATTCTCGTAGAAACTGAAATGCAGCGCCGGTTGGGAGTTATGTTCACTGATAGCACCTAGTGTTTGGGTTGGCGTAACCCAAACTTCTCTCTCTCTCGCTCTCTCCCTCCGAACCCCAAAAGCTAGGGAATTCGAAGAGAAGAAAAATGGGAAGAGGCGTGTGTGCTTGTTTGGGGGGGGGGGGGGCAGACGGGAGTAAAAGTGAAAGCACTGCTCACTCCAAGAGGGGATTAAGTTCCGAGATTCCGTTTCAGCTGACAAGCCCCCACCCCACCCCACCCCACCCTCCTTTTTCTAACCCTCCTTCCAGGTGGAACTCGTTAGCCGCGGCGGCCCCGAGGAGCCAGGGAGGGAAGAGGGGAAAGACACCGCCACCTTCCTCCTCCTTCCCCCGCGCGCCGCCCGCCACCAGGGCCCGGGAGCTGCGGGGAGCGAAAACTGGGAGCAGGAGGGAGGAAGCCGGCTCCAGCCTCCCCCAGCTCCCAGGCCGGCCGGCCTGCCCGTGTGCGCCGCGTCACCTGGGGGGCAGCAGCGGCTCTCGCTGCCCTTCACACTCGCCGTCTCCCACCCCCGACCCCCGATCGCACTTTCCCCCCACCCCCCTTAACCCCCGCCTGGAAGGGGAGGGCTTCGAGGAGAGGGGAGGGGGGGCAGCCCCTGGAACTGGCTGCAACCGGCGGCCACAACGGCGGTGGCCGCCGGGCGTGAGTGTGGAGAGGGGGGGCGACCCTGACCAGGCCCCGGGGAGAAGAGAAGGTCCTACCTAACACGGTCGGTCTCCTCCGCCTCCTCCTCAAAGGCAGCAGCCCCGGCGGCGGCGGCGGCGGCAGGGGTGGCGGCGGCAGCAGCAGCAACATTCCTGGGGAGAGCTCACGCCGCCGCCGCCGCCGCCTCCTCCTCCTCCTCCTCCACCACTCTCCGCTCGCGTCCCTCCAGGCACTCACCCTCCCCCCCCTTCCACGCCCCAAATCTCCACGCCCGGCCGCGGCTGGGTCGTCGTCCTCTCTCTCTCTCTGTCTCTCTCCCTCCCCCCCAGGCCCCTCCGCCCGTTGCAGCCTGCCCGCCGGCCGGCCGCCGCACTGGGTTCAGTAATGGCGGCTGCTCTGGCTCCCCCTCGCTGACGATTCTAGCTCCCTCTCTCCCGAACTTTACCTCAGCATCTCTCCCGGCGCGCACCGCCGCCGGAACGCGCGCGCGCACAACCCCACACCCGGAGCGGAGGCGCCGCCGCGGCTCCAAGCTGGCGCGCGCACGCGCGCCCTCGCGTCCCGTCCCCCCCACTCCCCCCGCCCGCAGCAGTCCTTCACCTCCCAACACCTCCCTTCCCTCCCCCCGCTTCTCTCCCAGTTTAGCCCCGCCCTGGTCTTCGTCTCCGGGGAGCCAGGGAAGGCGCGAGCTAGTCAGGGGGGAGGGGAGAGGATGGGGTAGCCTGGCTCTCGCCCCTCCACTTCGAGCTCCCCCATTGGTTTCTGATTTCTCCCCTCCCTTTCTTCCTCACTTTACCCTATTCATTGGTTCGCTCGCCTACTCCATTCCTTCCCACCTTCTCCCCTTCACCCATTGGGGATTGTGTGTATGTCTTTTTTTTTTTCCCTCTCCTTTTCCCTTCCTCCTTATCCTACTCCTCGATCCCACCCTCCAGACTTTGAAAGCAACATGCCACACAGGCTAAGCGCCACCCCCGTTTTCCCTTTCCTCATTCCTCATTTTCTCTCCGTAGCTCAGGGCAAGTCCATCTACTGCAAAGGAAAGAACCAGAAAATAGATCCCTTTTCGGTCCGGAGCAGAAACTGATTCTTTGAGAGGAGAGAAATCCGGAGACCCACAAGCACGCTTGCACAGACATGCAAGTGTTTTTACAGTGTGTGTGTCCGCAGCCGGCTTGGCTTGGGGATCACTAGTAAGAAGCATTTGTTCAGTCACAGTAGAGGCAATATATATATTGGAGTCAATGCCATACTTCCACGGAAGGCAAAACTCCCACTGAAGCCAAGAGCAGGAGGAGTCTATTTCTTAACGAACGTAAGGCATATGGACTCAGGCCCATACACACACACATACACACACACACGCTTTGAAAGAGGTTAAAAAAAGGAAGGAGAAGGAAGGGTAAGATAGACACGGGAAAGAGGATTATGATAATATTCCATCCCTTTTGACTAATATCTCTTCATTAGGTGCCACCCTTTTTTTTTAATGGCTTGCATTATTGCTTTTAGTGTATACAAATTTTATGCCGTTTCCAGCCATCCGTTCACATGTTGTGGCTTTACCTCTAGGAATTTAACAAGTAAATCACTTGTTTATAGTATCCATTCTTTGAGGGCACTCAACTCCTAAGCCAAATCTCAGTATAAACATAGAACTAAAATCTTGTTGTTCAAAGGGATCTTGGAGATCATGGAGAACAATTCACCGATTTTTTTTTTTAACATGAAGAAATTGATAGAGAGGGAAGTTAACTGGCTTGTCCAAGGTCACACTAATAGGTCACGTGCTAGTACTTTTCAACAGATTCTATGAAATCAAAGTATTTGTGAACCATAAATTTGTTCCAGATTGTTGTTAAAACTTGGAAAACTAAGTTATTGATGTTGGAGAATTGGGTGATTCCTCTTTGAGGATAGATTTATTCCTGTTCTAAAAACTGGCTATCATCAATAAAGCAAAATATTAAAAAAGGCTTGTAAATTCAACTTCTTTCTTATTTCTTAGGTTACATAAGGTACTGGTGGTATGTAAGGTGGTTTTTTTAGTGCTATAATGATGCAGCTGCTGCCAGCCATAAGTACATTTATGGACTGTCAGTAAAGAAACAACGAAAACTGCCTGTCAGTAAAATCTGTTAAAAAAATATTTGTGTCAGTAAAAATGTCAGGATATTCCAGGAGAGAAGGTTCTTTCTCTTGTTCCTCCCCTCCTCCATCCTCATATTTCTCAACAATAAACTTAGTGGATTTCTGGAAGTAAGGCAGGAAAAGAGAAGTCTCAAGTTCTAATCCCACTTTACCTTTGCTTCTCTAATTAGCAGAAGGCAAATTATTGAAACAAATATCATGCCCTTTAGTTACCTAAGGCCAAGTACTTAGCAGCCAGTTCTACCTATTGAGTTATGGACTGGCTATGTTGTTGGGAGGTTTGAGGTGAAAGCTAGGAAGACAGCAGAGAGAATTAAAAAAAAAAAAATGAGAGAGTCATAAGATACAAAAGGAAAAAACAAAGAGCCATACATAGTGTAGAATAGCAGAGAGCCACTTAGAAGTAGAGTTAGATGCCTGCCCTAAGTTTAAAGAAATTGGGGAGAATAATGCATAAGTACCTGCAAAGCATTTCTTGATTTGGGGGCTAAAAATTAAAGAGATAAGAATACTGTTAATAGAAGTAGTGGTTTTAATATTGTTTCTAAAAATGCTTACTTCTAGAAGCATGAAAATTTCACGTTAATTCAATAAATATTTATAATACACAGTCCTTGCCTTCAAAAAGTTTGTCAACTGTTTTTTCCTAATAAATAAAGAACTTTGTAACTGTTGGCACATATGTCACCATAAACTAGAGTTGCTAGAGTCAAGTAATTAGGTCTCATTTAGATGTATAAAATATATGGACAGGATTATGAGGTTTCAATTCCCTTTTCCCAAGTGGCTGTTCAAGTTTTAGCAGAGACTTTTTGGGGCAATAGAAAGTGTCCTAGACTTGGGTTTGAATCCCAATTCTGCTACTTATGACCTCTGTAACCTTGAGTAAGTAATCTTAACTTCTTTGGGCCTTAGTTTCCTCATCTGCCAAACAAAGGAATTGGACTAGAACAGCAGTTCTCAAAATGTGGTCTGGAGAACCAGAAGGGTCTCTGAGACATTTATATGGGGAAGGTGAAAACTGTTCTTATAATAATACTAAGACATTTTACTTTCTAGTATAATAAATAGATATAACTCACATAGATAAAAGTTCTCAAGGGGATGTTTAACAATTTTTATGGGTACAAAAAAGAGTCCTGAGTTCAGAAAGTTTGAAAAATACTAGATTAGAAAACCTCTGAGTTCCCTTCACTAAATCTCAGATTTAGTGATCTCTAAATTTCTAAATCTCTGCTGTTACACAGAAATGAGAATTAAAATACAATGTAGTAACTATAACCTCATAATCTTATCCTATAAAATTTGACTACTGCAATCAATAAATGACAGTAAACTTTGTGGATAGAATGGATAGAATGCTAGATGTGAATCCAAGAAGACTTGAATTTGAATCCTGCCTCAGACCTATTAGCTCTAATCCTGGGCAAGTCACTCAATCTCTGTCTGTCTTGGTTCCTTCTGTAAAATGGGAATAATAAAAGCACCTACTTCCCAGTTTTTTTGCAAGGATGAAATAAGATAATATTTGTAAAGATTTTGCAAACATTAAAGCACCATATAAATGCTAACTATTATTATTATTATTCAGTTCTATAACAATTATTTGATCCTTGTTCCCCTTTAATGCATAGGTTAACTTTCTTGTCTGGTGCCTGTTTTCAAAGCAGTGTGGTGTGGTCCACGAGACCTTTAGTAAAGAAAAACTGGGTTCAAATCCCATTTCAGATACTTACAAATTGTATGAACCTTGGCAAATTCACTTACATTCTCTACGTCTGTCTCCTCATTTGATAAATGTTGATGATGGTAACACCTATCTCTCAGAATTGTCCTGAGGTTCTAATGAGATCATATATGTAGGGTGCTTTGCAAGGTGCTATTATTGTTATCACTTTAGGTCCTGGGAATTTTTAGATATTATTCTTCCCTTGTCAGCAGGCATGGTCTAAGACAGAATTGGCTTTGAAAAAAGAAAAAGAATACTTTTTTATTAACTTCTTAAGGATGTCTGTTGTTCTCCAGGAAAAAAAAAACAAACAAACAAATGTAATATCTCAAAAATAAGTGTACCCTTTACTATAAAAAGAAATCTCTTTTGTGGTAAAAAAAAAAAAAACACTTTGATAAATAAAAGGAAGAAAAGAAAACAGCAAAAAAAGAATGGCGAGAAAACACAATTTGGAAGTTGAACTAGACCATTAACTAAAAAAAAAAAAGACCACTGAATGTTCAACTTTAGAAAATATAAAAGCGCAATTAAAAAAAATGTGTAGCACTTTTTTTTTAAAAGATAAAACAGAACTCAGCTCACCTATTCTGACCTTCAACAAAGAACTTCTTAAGTGCTTATTCTACTGCACCAGACACCTAAAATCACCAAAGGCTTTCTCCTCTTGGTATTCATTCTTCATCTTATTTGGCAAAATTCACAGAATGAGTCTTTAGCCAGGAGTGTTTTCCATTTAGGCACTCTTCTAGGCAGTCTTAGCACTTCTGTGCATGTTGTTGACGTATCAATGTGTTTCAGCTTTTGAGACTTAAATGGATAGCTATCACTTTTTTTTTCCTTTTTGGAGTAGCTTTAGTCTAGGTTTTGCCATCATAACTAATACTTTACTGGTACTCTAAAGAATTCACATTTCTACATCTCTACGGAGATCTTTGCGGCTAAAGAACCTGCCCTGTAGTGATAACTACGCCCCCTGCTGGAAATTTTGCATCAAAACATCTTCTCTAACCATCTTTAACAAAAGGGCATAGTACACATTCTCACTCCCTTGTTAGTCATGAACAAAATAACCCAGTGTTGTTTTGTTTTTGTTTTTGTGTTTTGTCATCCTGATACAAGTCAGGATTCCTAAAAACAGATGACTTTTGGGAGATCAGCTTGATTCCAGAAGAAATTCACAAAAGAGATGGAACATGAAGTGATATTCACTTAGGTATTTAGCAGAAAATAGTGTTGTAAAGTACCCAACTCTAGGAAGTATACACTTTGCCACTGTTTATTCTATAATTTCCTACTGAGTTCACAACTCCTTTTTTTCCTTTCTGCCTATAATCACTGATTTCTCTCTCTCTCACATCCCTGACAATTCCGAAATACTGATTTGTTTTGAAAGAAGAAGAGTTAGCAACAATGTCATATCTGAACTATTGGGCAAATAGTTTTGTGTTAGTCCCACAGCTACTCCCATGAGCAGAGGTGAGAAACTAGTAGGTATGTCCCCTGAATGTTTAAAGACCACAGATGATATTTTCATTATAAAGAAAACGTGCTAATTATGATTTGGCTCCTGAGTAAGAAAATATTTTGACAAGACTTAAGATGAATGTGAGATGCCACTGGAAAACATCAGGAAAAGAATATAATTGACCTTTCTGGCATTTTGTACCATAGATATTTGTGATGCTGATGATCCCTAGCTGGACTTTCCGATTTGAAATCCCAATCACTATGTCAGTATCTGGTTTTAGAATATCATACTGTTGTAGCTCTAGTCAAGGCACATTATGAAGAATGAAAGCAACATTCAATTTCTAAATGATTAGTATTTTATAAGGATTATTTGTAATGCAGACCCATTTTTTTCAAGAATAATAATTCATTCAAGTCCCACCAGCACAAATACTTTAATTAGACAAAAATCTTCAAGTTATTTCTTCTCACAAAAAGAGGCATTGTCTTGCCATCTGGACCCTCCATTGAGTTTTTATGAAAGATCTCTGCATGGATTTAATCAGCCCCAATAAGGTTAACCCCATAAAGATAGAAAATGATTGCAAGGGTTACCAATGGGAGGGATTTGGGGTCCATAAAAGCAATATTGCTACTGTCCTTTGTAGATTCTTGCAAGAGGAAACTTTAATTTTGTCTTCCTTGAACCTATATGCAGATAAATTAATTTCCTGCATATTTCCCTTGTTTTTACCCTTTTTTATATAATAGTTTAAACTATGAACTCCTCCAGGCAAAAATGTTTGGGTTCTATATAACATCTAGCACATCATTGCTACAGTGCTCAATAAATGTATAGTAATAACAATAACAACATTATAAAAGCCTTTATGTTTTATGGATTTCAATTGATGGATTGTTAACAGAAGGCTTTAGACTGTATTTTGAAGTGCCAGCTGAGATAATCACTTTAGAAAATACAAATCATTTTAAGAAACTGTCAAATTATCCAATGAATATTGGGTTAGATCCTCCAGTCCATATCTACACCTCTCTCCAGATATCCTTCTAGAAAGTAAATGGGAGTTGCTTGCAATAAAAGCCTGAGGGACAGAGACTTCAGGGAATGAGAAATCATAGGGCACAAGTGCATCTGAATACAAATACAGAGGTGAGCATCCATGGCTTAATTAATGTTTATTAATCTTTCCATGCTGTTCTAAACTAGTGCAATCTTTTATTCAGTTCACAGCTATAGCAGAGTAAATTTTTATTTTACCAGTCTAAGCTTCTCCCTCTTTTTCGAAAGGCTACTCAAACCGTGCTTCACATCTTCCTGACAAACACCACCTAGTTCATTTCTTTATTCCTTTAGCACTGAAGTATCATAGCAAATGTTTCCAACTACATCCTACATGTAATGATAGCTAGCATTTATATAGTGCTTTAAGGTTTGAAAAGTACTTTACAATTATTATCTCATTTGATCCTCACAACAACCACGGGAAGTAGGTGATAATATTATCTTCATTTTACAGTTGAGGAAACTGAGGCAGACAGCAATTTAGTTCATTAAGTGCCTGAGACCAAATTTGAACTCTGGTCTTCCTGATTTCAATTTCAGCATTTTATCCATTGTGTCACCCAGCTGCCCCTAAAACATGTTTCTTGGTGTCTCTCTCTCTCTTTAAAAAATTGACCCTAACAATACAGACAAATTGTGGAGTGGCTATTCCCATCACGAAATAATTCTTTTGTCTCTCTCTCTTTAAGGTTAGTGATCCCTCAGCCACTGGAAATGGCTTTGTACTTGTATTTCATATTGATTTATCTGTGTATATGTTGTTGTCTCTCCTTGGCCCAGGTAAAATATAAGCTCCTTCAGAGCCTTCCTCTGGTTTGGCTCTTCCCAGGGCCTAACGGAGTGTCTGTACATAGTTCCTTTATAAATACTAGTTGAATTGACTTGATAGGTTAAATAGCCAGCTATGCTAGTACATTTAAGATCTGGTTTGTTTTCTGATGTACACACAGCTCTTCTATTTCTTTCTTTTCTACTTCCTGAACTACTCCTTCAGCTTACCAGTGGCACTCATGATCATTGCCTAGTGGCACTGAAGGGAATGGGGTGAAATGCTCTATGTAAATATACATTTACTGAATGTGGAAGAACCTCTTTATGAAATTTTTAAAAGTAATTTACAGCACACAATGTAGAATATTATTTTTATAAGGAGCTAATGGTTCTCCATCTTTATTTCATTGTTCCACTCTGTTGATAATTTTGTCTATATTGCTGCTGTCCCAGCTCACTGTTCATTATCAAGTGCTTTTCCTTTTGGGTTCCTTGATGACTAAAGAAGCTTTCTGAGTCTTAGATGCATTCCATGGTTAATATTGCTCTCCTCAGAGCCACACAACTCAAACAAACAGATTGACTGGTTTCTGCATACAAAATAAACTTCTCTTTTTTCTAGGTACCCAATTCCTTTGTCAGCTTGCCTCAGCTCTGTATAGTTGCCTCATGCTGAACCCATAGTTTCTCTAAAAATCCAAGTATCTTCACAGCTTTGCCTGCATAGAATTATCATCCAGGGTTTCTCTTAATCTCCATCCTGAGCTCAGGAACCTCTGGAATGTATCTCCAACTAGAGTCTCCTGGATTCACCTCTACCCAGGCATTTATCTTCTGGCCTCTGCTCTTTTCTCAGTCCCAATATTAACATTAAGATTAGTCTATCTAAGATCAAATATATTTGTATTATCTAATCCCAGTCAAGCTGGGGTCACTTTCAGGTCACATACAAAGTTTTGCAAAAGTGCTTGCCACAGGCTATAACCATGGAACAGAGCAAGCTGGTTGACTCTAAAATGAAACCAGTGACATTGGTCTCATCAGTACAATGCACTAATATGAATTTAAAATAGTAAACATGGATTTGAAATTCTTAAAGATATGGAAGCAATCATTTTAATATTTCTTAATGCATAGATAGTTTCTATTTTAGTTTTCTTTCAGTTATATCCTCCAGGGGTGATTTTCTTATGGACCCATCTCTTTCTCCTTCTTTAGAGAAAATTTAAAAAAAAATAGTTGGTAATTATATCTTTAAAATTCTTGTCAGCTTATTTCACAGACAATATACAATTGTGTCCATCCCCCCATCCCCCCCACACACAGACACATACTCCTTCCAGTTCAAGTAAAGGACTCTGGGGTCTGACTTTTCAAAATGAATCTTGGAGTAGGTGCAATACACACATTTTATCAGAAAATCTGGGAGAAGGACTGATAAACAGTGAGCTTTATTCTCCCTGATCTCAGACAACTGGGATCTCTCTGAATAGTATGAACCTTGAGGCAGAATTTTTGAAGACTATAAATCAAAGATGAGTGCCTACAACTAGTCTTCTTTTCCCTGTCCCTATATCATTGCTTAGTAAATATTTGGGGAGGTGATTTAACTCTTTCAAGCTAAGGGAGTACCACACTGAATGCTTCAAAGTGATTCAATTAGTTCTTCAAAATATTATAATGCGGTTTTATTTTACCCAATCTGGTGGCCTAGAAGTGTTAATGTGCCAGAAAGCAATTTAGGGATGGGGAGAAAAAAAAGAGTGCACTATATTTGAGGCATTAAGAAAAAAAAAGCACATCTGATATCTATGGAGCTCTTTACATACATTACCTTATTTGAGCTTCACAACAACCTTGCAAAGCAGGTACAACAGGTCCAGTTTTATACATGAGGAAACTGATGGCCAGAGAAGCTAAGCAACTTGTTTAGAATCACACAGCTAGTACAGTATGAGAGGCAAGATCTGAACATAGATTTCAGCTGCCAAGAGGCTCAACTTGGCATTCACTTTTTATTTACTATGTATGCATCTACAATTTTGCTTTTAGGTTTGTGTTCCTGGGGTATAGATCTGAAGTGCCATTCTAATGCTAACACTATGATAGCACTGGTGTTATTTTGGAAATAAATATATTTTGGTGGAGTAGACTTCCAAATGACAAAGGGCAATTTAGACAGGTGAAAATCTTTACTCTCCAGCATCATCTCTTCATCCATTAGACCCCGCTAGCATACTTTCCTCTGTCCAGTTGCCAAATACACTTTGAGTTTTTCTAGGTAAATCAGGTCCACAGTATTAGCTATTCATGACAAATTGGAGAAGTGTGCAGAGATATTTTTGGTTGTATGAGGTTAGGCACAAGTAAGGCTTAGGGAGACCATTGTCCACAAAGTTCTCCTGTGGTTCAAAGAGTAATCTATTGGCTGACAAGGGGACACTTCCTCATTTGAATAGGGAAGGAAACTCCTATGTTCAAAATATAGAATTCTGGGAATTGTTTGCAATTGTGGTAATCCAGAATCGGTAACCCAAATATTGTTCATACAATCAAAGGATCCTGGTTTTAGAATTAGAATTGATCTTAAGTGTCTAGTCCAAATCCCTCCTTTTACAGATAAGGAAACGGAAGCAGAGAGAAGCAAAGTGCCTTGTATAAAGTTGCACAAAGAATAGCATATCTGTGGTTCAAAATAGGCCCTCTGACAATAAATCTTATGCTCTTTCTACTATGCCATGCTGTTTGTATTTTCTATATTAGTTTTCTTGAATTTAATTTTGTTCAGATATTTTGACTGAAAGCAAATTGCAGAGAGAACAAACTCCTTACAGACTGACAAGGATTACTTACTTCCCAAATATGCTTTAAAGATAATTTACAGACAAAAAGTATGTACAAAGATATTTAGTTATAATCTATACTGGGCCATTGAACGTCTATATATAACTTATAATGGCCTGGGGGTAGGAGGAGATGCCTCAGAAAATACACCAGTATTCTCTTACATGGACAGTTGCAGAGCTCAGGAAAAGTGAACAAGGGTATGGGAAGACCTGTTGGAGGGTTTCAGTACCTTTATTAAAAAAAAAATTCACTCCACATGCTAATCACTGCTTCATCCCTCAAAACATACATTTTGTGCTTGGACTGATTGGCAGAAGGAATTCAACAGAAGGTTTCACTCGTGGGCAGATATGTCCCTCCTGAGTGTCCACTTAGCCATACCATCTCCCATCCTCTCCATGTCTCATGATTGAATCCTAATCAAACAATGACTGAGCATCTCTTCTAACCCATTATGCCCAAAGATGACACAGTTTAGTGAATAGCAAACAAGTCTGACCATTTCTGTTACACTGTAATAGTTTCATCATTTACAACTTCTATTTTAAATGTGACAGGCATGATAAGGTATGAAAAAATTCTTCTGGAGAATGACAGTTTGAGTGGGCAATAAATTCGGCTTAATCAAACTAATCAACTAACTTGTAGTCAAATTGCTTTTGTGATCAGGGTGTTTTCCCCCTGCACATAATTCAAAATCAGAAAGCTAAAGGCATTCAGAAACAAATCATGCCTTTAATAGACTATTACTTTAAGGCTGGAAGGGACCTTAGGGGTTATCTAGTCCAACTCACCTTATTTTTAGATGAGGAAATGAAGGAAACAAGTAGCAGAGCTGGGATGTAAATCCAGGTCCCAAACCAGCCTAACCTTCTGTACTTTTTTTTTTTAAAGTTCCACAGATGTAATTTTGCAGCTTTTGTCCAATTAGATTGGATCCATGCCTCCACATGAGGCAAGACTGAAGCAAAGTGAAGCCTGGCTTTAACTAACATATAACTTTTATTGGGGTTTCTGTGGAGCTTGGAAATCTGCAACTCATCCAAAAGAAGGGCATTCCTCAAATTCCATTTTACAAAAGCCATCTCTCTTTCAAGTGCTTCTCCTTTGCTCTCCATTGTATCTAAATGTTTGGTCATTCCAAGAAAAAGTGGTAAAGAGAGATGTTAGGGGATCAGGAAAAAGAAACAAAGGAACTCTTATTCATCAATTCTTTTTGGTAGATAAGAAAAGAAAATCTATTCACTTAAGTACAAGAAAAGATAAGAACTAGAAGTATCAACATTTGGGGCCAATCATTAGCATAAAGCATGTACCCAATATCCAATTATGTTTTAAGTACTTTAGCAAAGTGGATTGTTTTTTATGGTGTCCAAACAAAACCAAGGTTTTCAGGATCATTGTTTTATTCTGCATGTCATAATGTTTCTTATAAATGCAAAAATTCTTTCTTTTTTTTATTTTGGAAAGCAGTCTCCTGCAAAAATCAAAAGGAATGTGAGGAAATTGCTGTTCTGGGAGGTGGATGTAAGGAAAAGACTGCATATAGCCAGCTAAGATAGGATTACCTCTCCCTGCCTTTTGATTTCTGAGCAATTTAGCAAATGGTAGATCTACACATAAGGAATCAGTTTCTCTTGATGTATATGTGTAACACTGGTAGGGTGGGGTGGTGATCAGGGTTGTTTAACCTCTCCTATTTGCCCCTCAACCTAGTACTGACTCTTTGATAGGATGGTTTTCCTTGTATAAATTGTTTCCTCTCCTCTTTGAGAAATATCAAAGGATTTGTATCTTTATCCTTTTGTTAGCTCCAAGCTCCCAGCCAGAGACAGAGCTTCTAGGAAAAACACCTCATTGTTAGATCTTTCTCCTTGAATACAACACTGTATCCCTCCAACTGACTTTTTATTGGCTGTCCTCATGCCTGGAATGTTCTCTCTCTTCCCCTTTACTTCCTGGATTCCCTTGCTTCTGTCAAGAAACAGCTCTAATCCTACTTTCTATAAGAGCTCTTTCCTGGTTTCTGGTTCCTCTTCCTCACTTGCACTGCTAGTGATTCTCCACTAAAATTACTCCTCATTTACCCAAGAGATAGATAGATCTATATATTTTGTTTTTCCATGTTGTCTCCTCCATTAGAATATAAACTCCTTGAAATTGGAAGCTAGTGACAATTTGAGAAATCAAGGCACTGTAACACTAATCCAAAGGAATGAAAAAATAGAAGAGAATATGAAATTCTCATTGGAAAAGCAACTGACCTGGAAAATAGATCCAGGAGAGAGAACTTAAAAATTATTGGACTATCTGAAAGCCATGATCAAAAAAAGAGCCTAGACATCATCTTTCAAGAAATTATCGAGGAAAACTGCCCTGATATTTTAGAACCAGAGGGCAAAATGGTAATTGAAAGAATCCACCGATCACCTCCTGAAAGAGATCCCCAAAGGAAAACTCCTAGGAATGTTGTAGCCAAATTCCAGAATTCCCAGGTCAAGGAGAAGATACTGCAAGCAGCCAAATGGAAACAATTCAAGTATTGTGGAAACACAATCAGGATAACACAAGATTTAGCAGCTTCTACATTAAGGGTCTGGAAGGCATGGAGTATGATGTTCCAGAGGGCAAAGGAGATAGGACTACAACCTAGAATCACCTACCCAGCACAACTGAGTATAATCCTTCAGGGTAGAAAATTGTCATTCAATGAAATAGGGGACTTTCAAGCATTCCTGTGGAAAAGACCAGAGCTGAATAGAAAATTCAACCTTCAAATACAAGACTCAAGTGAAGCATGAAAGAGGTAAACAGGAAAGAGAAATCATAAGAGACTTATTAAGGTTGAACTATTTATATTCCTTCAGGGAAAGATGATATTTGTAACTCATGAGTCCTTTGTCAGTATTAGGGTAGTGGGAGGGAAAAAAAATTATATGTATGTATAGATAGATAGATAGAGGGCACAGGGTGAGTTGAAGATGAAGGGGTGATATCTGGAAAATAAAATTAAGGGGTGAGAGAGGATTATACTGGGAGAAGGAGAAAGGGAGAAGTAGAATGAGGTAAAATATCTCACATGAAACAGACAGGAAAAGGTTTTTACAATGGAGGGGAAATGGGGGAAGGTGAGAGGGAATGAGTGAATCTCATTCTCATAGGATTTGGCTTAAGGAGGGAATAACATACACAATGGAGTATGGAAATCTATTTTACCCTTCAGGAAAATAAGGGGGGAAGAGGACAAGAAAGCAGTGGGTCGATAGAGGGGAGGGCAGATTGGGGGAGGAGATAATCAAAAGCAAACACTTCTGAGGAGGAACAAGGTCAAAAGAGAGAATAGAATAAATGGGGGGTAGGATAGGATGAAGGGAAATATACTTAGTTTTTCATAACAGGACTACTATGGAAGTGTTTTGCATGACTACACATGGATAATCTGTATCGGGTTGCTTGCCTTTTTAATGAGGGTGGGTGGGGAGGGAGGAAGGGAGAAAATTTGTAACCCAAAGTTTTAAAAACACATGTTAAAAAAATTAAATTAAATGAAATTAGAATATAAGCTCCTTGAGGGTTGGAACCATTTTTTTTTGCCTCTCTTTGTATACTCAGAGCATAGGCTTCTACTAAGCTTTTATTAAATATTTGCTGACTATCTTTCCTCTGGGATATTTCTCCATCAGTTTCCTCTTCCCAACTGTTTCCAATAAGTAAAGTCAGACTAGTAAAGGCCTGTGGCTAATTATGCTTATGAAGACAAAATAAAAGTATAAAACAAGGAAGGGTAAACAGATTTTCCCTGTTGAAAGGAGGAAAGGTTTCATACTACTATGAGAGAGCCTGAGGATAGAAAGGAAGATACAGTATTCGTGTGGTGCGGTTTATGGTCCTAACATGTCTCAAGTAGTCTCCCTCAAAATCCTTGCCCCCTTCTTTGTGGGAGTTGCCTGCTTTTGTCTGATTCCATGTGGCTTTGGATAGCTTTCCTTCAGTGCCATGTATCTTCTCATCTCATCAAAAGCTGGGTTTCTCTTCAAGTCTGTTTCCCTCCATAGCTAGCTTCCTGTATCTATATCTGTCTGGAATGATTGTTTCTTCTCTGTGCTGGATGCAGTGTTTCTTACTGACCAGCTGATCTCCTTCAAAATTACGTGGTAATGGGAGGGGGTTTGTGGAAAGGACAGGGCAGAGAAATTTCTTCCTTCCTCCCTCCAAGGTAACTCCTGACTTGCAATGTCTCCAACTCTCCAAGTGCTGAAATTCATCCAGAGTTTAGCTATTTAAAGCCCCCAGGGGTGTGGCTAATCTGTTTACCCAGCCAATCCTATTTTTCCCTTCTTGATGAAATCAGAGATGTTCATACCTCATAAAGAAATCAGAAGGTAAACACCTAATTAACACCTTGTGATTCTATTCTGGGCTTTCTGTTACAGCATCAACTGGGGAGGGAGGAACCCCGCCCTTGCATTTGCATAACTCATTAAAATTAATGGCAATGAGTTAATGGGAGACTATCCAAGGAGAGAACAGCCCCCTCCCCAATACATTAGAAGCTAGGACACTAAAGAAATTCAGACTATGAAAGATCATTAGTTTAAAAAGATTTATAAATAGGGTTATTTTCTGCCCCAATGGATTGTAAGTTACGTCAGAACATTTCCACAAACTCTGCCTCTTTGAAGATTTCAAGCAGAATGTTTCTATTTTCTCAGTATCCACTTTCTCATCATTGGCATAGGGTGGCCAGTGTGGAAACTCCCTTTATCAATTCAGACTAGAAATTCGTGGACAACTTATGGTCTCAGAAAGTTGCCTATATATGTAATTTAATACAAATGATTCTAATTTATGAAAATAGAAAGTACAGTAGGGTATAGTGGAAAGAGCACTGGACTCCTAGTCAGTAGAGTCCTGGGTTCTCATCCCACCCAGAACATGACCTTAAGAAAGTCATTTAATGTTAGTGAGCCTTAGTTTCCCCATCTATAAAATAGAGACATATTACTGCTAGTACCTATATCATAGGGCTTGTGAAGGTCAAAAGAAATAACATATGCAAAACATTTTGCAAGTCTTAAAACTATGTAAATGCCAGCTATAATACCATAAAAACTACAACAAAGAAAAATTAGATCATTTAGCCTAGAGAAGGAAAGATTGAATAGTACCTTGGTAAAAATCTTCTGAAGGATGACTAAGGAAAATTAGGTTTAAATAGTAGTAAAGTTGGATGTCAGAAAGAATTTCTTGAGGGTTTAAAAAAAAATGTAAAGATTTACTAAGAGAGATTGGTCCAAAGTTCTTTGAAAATAGAATTCTCAGTGCAGCTAGGTGGTGCAGTGAATAGAGCACCAGCCCTGCAGTCAGGAGGACCCGAGTTCAAATCCAGTCTCAGACCAGACACTTGACTCTTACTATCTGTGTGACCCTCGGCAAGTCACTTAACCCCATTGCCTAGCCAAAAATAAATAAATAAAAGAACAGAATTCTCATCATTGGTGTTTTTGCTTAAAGTAAAAGAATGGACAATATGAGAAGATCCCCAAGATACTGCAAACATCAAGTTAAAAATACCAACAAAATTAAATTACCTGTGCATCTTAACCTGAATTTTTTAAATTCAATTTTATTTCATTTTCAGTTCCAAATTTTCTCCCTCCTACCATCCCTTTACCTGCTCAATGAGAAAGCAAGAAAAACAAAACTTGTCACAAATGAGTATTTAATCTGATTTTTAAACAATGATCCCTGTAATATAGAAATAACTCTGCCTAGGTATGGGGATGCAAAACATTAGAAAAGAGGGATCAATTCCTTTTTATCTATTCTGCCTCATCCAAAATTTTATCAATTTATTTTTTAAAATCCTTTATTGCCTGCATAACACATCAGAAATTCTGACTTACCTGTCCTTAAAACAGGAGTGACTTTTTATATCATCGAATGCTTATCAGGTGGTCACAAATTCATGCTTAGTAAGTTCATGCTTAGGCAGCTAGATGATACAGTGGATAGAGTGCTGGGTCTGGAGATAGGAAAACATGAATTCAAATCTAACCTCAGACACTTACTAGCTATATGACCCTGGGTAAGTCACTTAACTTGTCTGCCTAAGTTTCTTCAAGTGTAAAATGGGTATAATAATAGCATCTACCTCCCCAGGTTGTTGTGAGAGTCAAATAAGGTAATATTTGTAAAGTACTTAGCACATAGTAGGCATTATATAAATGCTTATTCTCCCTTTTCCCCCTTCCCCAATTGTAAATAATCTGAATGTCCATTCTCAACTTATGCTTGACATTTCTATAGCCTCTTTTATCCCCTTACAAAGATTAATTATATCTATTTTCATCTTCATGTTACAGATAGAAATACAGAAGACCTAAAAGGTTTAGTAATTTGATGAAAATCACAGTAAATAAAGGGCAGAGTTGGAAACTAAGTCTCACTCTAACTACTGTTCCATTTTCTGGTAAAGAATCTGGGGATGAAAAGTTTGTTAATGTTCTTTTCACTATAATGAGTAAATCAATGAAATAATCACTGAGGGTTATTTTCTTCTTCAAAATTACAACTTTCATAATTACTGATGAATGTTAAGTCAATAGTGTTCCAGCTTGTGCTATTTGATTGTCATTTGTTAAAGGGTAGTAACACTCCAGCATAACTAAGTCTATCCTTTTAAAAACTGTCATTGTTTAAAACATTTTCAGCTTCTCTTGTTTTGATAATGTAGGAATCATGAAGATTCTAAAAAAGTGCCAATTTCAACAAGCTATTATGCTGGTTTTTTTTTATTTTATATGTCTTCACAATTTAATCTCTATAACCCTATTTCATTTCTTTCAATGATTTATTTATTTTTCTACTTTACTGAAATCCCAAGATCCTCTTCCTAGTGCCATAATTTTACTCTCCTGCCCATTGTTTTCTTAAAGGAAAGTTTTGTGCAAAATTATTATGACTTATTTGAACTCTCTAATCATGAAATATCTCGCTCCTTTCTTTTGGCTTGACTATCATGGACGCTGAGTAAATGTTTCATAAGGTCAGAGGATTGTCTCCAAATTATAACTGCACCATTAGTTGTTATAAGTAGCCCATCATTTTGAAGCCTAATTATGGAAAAATCCTGTTAATTAAAAACAAGGCGGCCTTGAAAAAAAGACCCTGAATTTGACAAATTTGGGTTATCTTATATTTTAAGGACAACAGGGACACTAGTTTATTGGGGAATAGTAGTTGCTGCCATGCTACAGGACTGTATTTTGGAAAAGCCAGCATTAATTTAATGAGATGTTGGTTCTATTCACATTTCTCCCAATTATCCAAAAGCAATGCTTGACTGAGAACCAAAAAAAAAAAAAAAAAGCAATGTTAAGATAAAGAATGAACCAGGACTGGAATATATCCAGATGCTTTCCTTTCAGTGAAGCCCAAAGGGAGAACTTTGAGCCAGGGGAATACTGGGCAGGAGTTTGAGAACTGGTTTCAAATTCCCTGACCCTTCAAGAGTTACTCTTCCTCAGTTCTTCCTTCTTTTATCTTGCATTCAGTTATCCCAAATAACAGCCCCAAACTAATGTTTCAGAAGAAGTAGTGAAACTTAGACAATGCAACAGGACCCCATAAGGCAATGATTTCTAAACATCACATGGTGATACTCCTATTTTTAAGCAAAAAATTTCCATATCCTCACATGCTTATCATGAAACAATCTATAGAAATAGTTTTCTTAGCTTGTATTTTATTAAAACATTTAAAATTATTACAATTGGTAACAAATCCTAAAATGCAACAAAACAATGTAACATATTAATAGACTACTTTAATTTCATATTTCTAATTTCAACAATTAAATGATAACACTATTAATATAGTGGGTGGGCTTTTTGACACAAACATTTTCAAAACATGGTATCAGTGTTGATGTTGTTACTTGAAAATCCTTTTCATTCGCTAATCAAGATCAACATTTTGTATTTATAAAAGCTACAGTAGAAAAGCCTATTTCATATAATTTAGAGGTAAAAGCTATAGTAAAATGTGCATTTTTTCACTTGATAAGCCAGATAGTACTTTATTCATCCAAGGCCAAAATATAATATTTTCAAATTGAAACATTTGTTTTAATATTCAAGATAAAGCTATTAGCCATTCTTCTTCAAATGAAGACCAAATGTGTCATATTTGTCTATGGTATGGCAAATGCATACTTGATGCTTTCATATTTAGAAATAATATGAGAATAACATTGCCATGTAATAATAAAATCCCAGAAGAAGTAATATAAAGGGAAAAACCATTCAAAATAACTCAAAATTGCATAAAATATATGAGAATCTATCTACCAAGGCATATTCAAGACCTTTGGAGATACAATTACAAATAACTCCTTAAAGAAATAAAAATTGCTGGGCAGCTGGTTGGTGCAGTGACAGACACTTGGCACTTACTAGCTGTGTGACCATGGGCAAGTCACTTAACCCCAATTGCCTCACCAAAAAGCAAAAAAAAAAAAAAAGAAAGAAAGAAATAAAAATTGCCTTAACTATTTACAGCAATACTGTGTGCTCATAGCTGGGTGATACCAATATAACATAAAAACTGATGATACTACTTAAATTAATTCACAGATTTAGTGTTGTGCTGCCAAAGGGATACTTTAAAAAGTGAGGCAAAAGCAATACAAAATTTTTTTGAAGGAACAAAGATTTAGGATCTCAAAAGAGCTCTAACTTATTTTATAAATGCATATGGGCCAAAGTTTCAATCTGGGGACATTGGATTGATTTTAGAGTGCTTATTTTTTTTAAGAGTGCTTATTTTTTAAAAATATAAGTCAAATATGCAAGTTTAGGAGGAAATTTTGCTAGAAAATTTCATTATCATCTCAATTATTATTATTAATAGAAATTACAATTTCATCTTTTAGCTCACTCTTCAAAGTGGTTTGGCATGAGATAAATGACATGTTCTGCAGTAATATAGATGTACCTATGTTCTGTCCCATATTGTCATGTAATTTTTCAAGAAACTTTCCTTTCAGTAGACTATTTTTTATGAAGTTGGTTATTCTTGTAACAACTTGAAAATTATACATAACTCCTCATTTGTATTTCTCACTACAAGTAACTGTGTGAGGCATACCATGTTTCCAAATTGCACAAGTGGGCACATTTTTAATTGGTGTTTGTGGACTTGTCTTTCATTATGACATCAATTAAGCTCCACAAATGCAGAGTCCAATTTATCTGTACCACATTATATAACTTCATTTAAAAATTCATCAATTATATTGAAACTTTTTGTGGTTTTGCCATCAATAAATTTGCAAAGTAGCAAATCCCCCCTAATATTAATTTCTATAACATTGTACATATGTAATCAAATAAGCATCTTTACTTCTGCTGCTTTATCCACTTCAGTGGAAAATGCAAAGATTTCGGTTTCTCAATTAATTGATCACAAAGGTCTTCTGACATGAGCAATTTCATTTCCCAACATATTATCTTCAATTGGATACATGCAAAGCAGATTTGTGTGTATTTTGAGAAGAAATATTATTGTGACATCAGTAGCTTCAGGTAGCACCAACATTTCTCCTGCTCAATTAAGCTTTTTACACTTAGAAATTCCATAAGGAACATTATATGATATAACATATGATATGATGACATAATATATCACAATCTTTTTTTATACCACTGACATCATTTTGAAAAGGGTTTTCTTTTTTTGCTTGTTAAAAACATCTAATTATTTCAGAAAATTCTCTTGTCAACAAATCTGCAGGTCAAAATGTCATTCCAATTTATTTAGTGCCTTACTATCTGTGGCTAAAGCATTTGTACAAAGCAGACAGCAATCTTTGCTTTCCATCAGTAATACTTGTAAATGCCAGTGATAAATATAATGAATTGTATTTTCTGGATTTGGGCTTTTTGCCTTGTGGTTTGACATTCTTGCCACTTGCCACTTGCTTCTTTTTGTTTGTTTGTTTGTTTGTACTGGTTTCATCTGCTTCAGTGACCTTTCCCTTCAAATTGGTTATATATTTATCTATTATAAATTAGAGACAATGAACATTTAAGACCATATTCAAGTTATTTCAATGTAGAAGTCTGTGGCCCAGGAAATGACAACCTCTTCCTCCATGAGTACCCAATTCATGGACCCAGTTTTAGTCCTGGGGGATTCTGACCCCAACTCTTTGGCCCATTTTATCCTCACCCCATAGCACCAGAGGAAATCTATAGGTTTGGCTAATATATAGGGTGTCCCAAAAAGGGATAAACAGGATCTTTTCTTAAAAAGGTACAAAGTAGATGAATTATAAGATAACTATTTCCTATAATACAGAAGAAATGCTTAAAATAGAAGACTCATACGCATATATTCACGAACACTTAAAGTGGGAATGCACCATTCCTATTATACTTTTCCAAGATGTTAATGCCCAAACCATTAAATCATCCTATATCTGGTCAGAATAGGCATTTCACCTTCACCTTCTCTCTGTACTGTCAGAGTAACTCACTCTTGGTTCATCTCTTCTGGAAAGCAAATGCTTATCTTGGGCTCATCCTCCCACAAGTAGTTATCTCCTTCTCTGATGGTGAGCAACCTGATGAGTGCCCAGTACCATCCATATCAGGAATGCTGTATAATCACCTATGCTCAGGGAAAGAAACACAAAGCAGAAAAAGCAGCAAGAATTTGAGGACCAGTCTCAGCCTCACCTAGACAAACATATACTTACTAAGTGCATGCAGTTGTCATAACTTCTGGGGGAAGGGTAGATACACTATTCTCCTCTCCCTTTTCCAGAAGTCCGAGGGAAATTTTGAAATGTCCTGATACTTCTGATGGGAAGAAAGAGCAACAGTGAAAGTTGTTTCTCCTTTTAAATCTCCTTAGTGGGCATCTCTTCCTGCTCAGTAACCAATCCTTTGTTTGTTATAACCCCTTTCCCCTTCCTGCTGTCACAAAGATCAAGGATGAACAGAGTCTCTGGTCACACATGCTCTTCAGCAATCAGCCAAGACATGGTATCAGACATAGTCCAACTAGAGGATCATCACAAGAGGCAAGCAAGCACATTCTGCTCCTAGACAGAACAGATGGGGAATGGCTCCTCTGATTACCTTCACTACATGAATTATTTTTTAAGTTGAAGTATTTTTGGAAACAAGATTATATTGTACTGGCCAAAATGAATGGCATTGAGAAATACATTCTGGTAGTCTTTACTTTCTTCAGGAAGATTGTTTAACTTCACATTTACCCATAACTTTCAAATTCTTCAAGCACCACAGTGGTGCAACTCAACTGTGTCATGAGCCTACAAGGACTAAAGACAACAGTAGAAGATCACACCTACCTGACACTTGCTGATGACTCAAATTTGACCTTGTTTGTACATACTGTATTAAATAACAGCTTCCCTGAATTCCCTGGCAATTGGAGCAATCTAACCCTATTAGTCTCGCTTTTGTTGACTTTGATTTGAACTTTATGTTCGTTGAAAAAAAAATATTCTCCCACATTTCTGTGGGAGTTGTACTTGAAAATATTCATTCATTTTGACTGTTGCTTCACACCCCTCCTGAAAGAGTCTCACCCTCCCCCAGGAGACATGCCCCACAATGTGGAAAACTCTGTCATATGATGGGCATCCCATTCACAATTCTCATGCTCCTGTTAATGTAAATTAATTCATTCTGACTCTTTCTTCTAGCCAGAGTGAGTTCTTTTTAAAAATTAAAACAAGAAACACACACACACACACACACACACACACACACACACACATACGCACCCCTTGAGTAAGTACTTGAAGATTCAGAGCCCCCTTACAATCCATTACGTAGTGAATCTGACTCAGGTTTGGTAGGGTGGGGAGGAATTTATCTGACATGCGCAAAGTAAAACATATTCCAAAAGGAAACCTCAAACTACTTGATGAGGCAATCAGTGGTCAACAGTAGCTAGTAAATAAGTAGGGATTATGAAGACAGGGTGCTAAACGGGGAGGAGGGTAAGAGCAAAAACAAGAAACATCACTTTTGCTGCCACATTAACACCAAATGGAATTCTGTATACAACTACAATAAAGTTAAGGAGCACTTACAGTTTTCAAAATATAAATTGAGTTGCAAAATTAATTTCTGCTTTACGGAATCACACAGGGAATAATTAAATGTAACAAGGCATCTTATATGTTCAGAAATTAATTTCTATGCTAATCTTGAACCCTAAAATTTTACCACTCTGCTTTGGTTTTAATCACTTTAACCAAAACATATTCACTTAAGTTTATATACCAAATGTCACTTTTTAACAGTTTTCACAAAATATTTTTGCTCTGATCTGGGGACTTGTCATTCTACACTGCTCTTCTCTAACAAACAAAGGAGATAATCATCCTTTTTCACCTACAAATTCCCAATTTTTGTTTATGTTTCTGGAAATAATGTTTCAGATTGCCAGAATTTTTTTTTAAGCAGCTAGGAGCTTGAGATGAAACAAAGGGGTTTTTTGTTTTTTTTTTGTTTTTGTCTTTTAATTGATATCTATTATTTAGCTCGCCTCAAATAGTGAAAAGATTAAATTAATCTAAGCCAAAAAGGAACCTTGACAAATCTAAGCTACCAGTTTTCTAGTGGGAAGAAGAGGCTTGGTAAGTTTGAAAGCAGGAGAAAGCCCCTCTCTGAGGCACTGGCCTAAGGCAACTTTCTAGTTGGGAAAGAGGAGCTCAGCCCACACAAGGGTGGAAATCAGAGAAAAGAAATAACTAGTTTTCCTCTTGATCCAAGCAGCTCCATGCCACCACCCTTCTTAGATAAATATAATAATTATGACTGAAATAAGGTTGAAAACCCTAGTTCATTATATTTATTCTAGCCTTGTACCCATCTGAGGCATCCCAGACAACTGTTTATTTATTTCACTAGTTTCTTTCTTTGGTGTCCCTGGGGATGCCTACAGTGACCTCACCATCTCCTATCATCCTCCAATTAAGAAACAGAAATAAAGAAGGAGAAAAAAAAAGAATGAATTGATGTAGAGAAAATATAGGAGGATGAGTACCTAATGATAAATTCTGAAATCATAGGTTGGTTTAAGGATAAACAAAGGAGAAAGAAGAGAGCTCTAAGGTCTGTTCCAAATTTAATATGCTATACTTCTATAATTTGAAAGCTGTTGCAGGGTTAATCCATAAATACAGTAAAAAGCTTAATTTTCTTTTCATAATCAAAGCAGATCACAAAGTTTGGGAAGGAGGGATAAGGAAGGAAAGATGAAGAAATGTAGGAAAGAGTCCAACAACAATCTGTCTTTGAGTCGATCTATCAACCAGCCATGCTGAGCTTGCCTGTGTTTTCACAACCTCCTTAAGGCTTGTGGGGCTCCAACTGTATTTAAGAAGTTAGTTTGACCTTATTTTTAGAAATTTCTAGATGATTCCATAACTACTCTTTTTAACACCTTCTAATGTTATGATCCTGATTGTTGAAACCTTTATATTGATCAAAACTTTTCATTTTACAGTACTCAAAAAGCCCAAATTCACAGATGTTTCCTTCCCAATATGCTGGGAATGGGTACAGCAATTCCCCAGGCAATATTCAATGTGTTTAGAAATAATGATTAGTCATAAGAATTCAGTAGGATTTTTTTTGAGATTTAGGTAAAATTTTATTTTTATTCTGCTTTGTCTGATAAAGTAGCTCATTTAATATTTATCTAATAATAATAAGCATATGGAAACCTCTCTCAAGCCTCAAGTTCATGATCTAGGATTACTAAGAGGCTTTCTGCTTAAGCTTTTAAATAAAAGAAGGAAAATAAAGCTCTCACCTTGTTACACTTCATATGTGAACATGAATAAAGTGAAGTCTCAACTTGTTGGGAATCCATTAGCCAAAATTCTTTGGTGAACCTGATAAAGTAGAAGGAGTTGTGGATTTGAAGTCAAAAGACCTGAATTCAAATCCTAACTCTGCCACATAATAGCTGTATGACCAGACTGTGGTCAAGTCATTTACCCTCTCTGGGTCTTAGTTTCATAATCTTTATAAAAAGAAATAAATGGTATCAAACCACTAGACCAATTGTATCAAACTCACAAAGAAATGGAGGCCACTGACTAACCCCTCAATAAGAATCTCTGCAGGGGTATATTGACTTAGAAAATCACATATTAACATTGTCTATGTTCTGTATTTTTATTTATTTTGTTAAATAATTCCCAATTATATTAATCTGGTTCAGGCAGCTCTGGTGTTTTAAGTGTTTTAAGCCAAGGCTTAATGTTTATACTTCTGGACTAGATGACCTCTAGGGTTTGTTTAATTTCTAGATCTGTTATCCTAAATCTGTGATACAGAACTCATTATCTTTCCTCCTAAACCAGGGATGGGGGAACCTGCGACTTTGAGACCACATGTGGCCTTCTAGGTCCTTGGGTGTGGCCTTTTGACTGAGTCCAAGTTTTATCAGAATAAATCCTTTCATTAAGGGGATTTGTTCTGTGAAGTTTGGATTCAGTCAAAGGGTCGCACTTGAGGACCTAGAGGGCCACATGTGGCCTGGAGGCAACAGGTTCCCTACCCCTGTCCTAAACCCTTCCCCCTTCTAACTTTCCTATTATTGTCAAGAGCAACACCATCCTCCCAGGCCCTCAGGCTCTCAACCTAGATGTCATCCCCTACTTTTCACAATCTGTCACAGCACCCCCCCCCCAACATCTAATCTGTTGCCAAGGTCTGATTTCACCTTTGAAGCATCTCTCAAATACATCCCTCCCTCTCCTCTGATACTGCCATCACCCTGGTTCAGACCTTCAGCAATTCAAACCTGGCCTATTGAAATAGCTTGCTGGTGGGTCTGCCTGGCTCAAGTCATGTTAGCCAGCTACTTAACTCCAGTTAACAAATACAAAATGCTCCCTTTGGCATTCGAAGCCCTTTATAACTAACCCCCACCTCCATCTTTCCAGTCTTCTTACCCCTTACTCCCTATCCATCCTGTACTCTTTTTGCCAATACAAGACACGCCCTCTCTCAGCTCCAGGCTTCTTCTCAGACTGCCCCTAATACCTGGAATTCTCTCTCCCCTCATCCTAGCCTCCTTACTTTCCTGGCTTCCTTCAAGTCCCAGCTAACATCTCATCTTCTATAGGAAACCTTTCCCTAGCCCTCTTAATTGTAGTGCCTTCCCTCTTTTAGTCATTTCCTATTTTTCCTGTATATAGCTTGTTCAGACATATTTGTTGTCCCCCTCAATTGATGGTGAGCTCCTTGAGGATAAGGACTGTCTTTTGCCTCTTTTTATATCCTCAGTGCTTAGCACTATGCCTGGTGCATAGTAGGAGCTTTATAAATGTTTATTGACTGACTAATCTTATGATAATGAGTATCATCTTTTAGTCCTTACTTAATACTGTGGTTAAAAGACTCAAGTTCTCTTATGTTGATCCATCTGTTGCCATCCTCTGCTATGGTCCTCTTCTACTACCTCACCATGGCATGAAGGTGAGCCTACATTTTCAAAATCTGTGCCTAAAGAGCACAAGTGCCAGGCAAGTCCTCCCTAGCTGGAAAGTTTTCAAGTATGCACCTGGCAACTGATCATATGACTGGTTTGAGGACCAGCCTATCTAACTCAGGAGAAGCTTATCGTTTCTAGAGGGCTGACCACCAAGAGATGATTTTTTTTGAGGCAGTAGGTGCAGGGAACATAGCATTTCACTAAACTATACACTATGGAGACACAATCTATATTAATACAGGGAGTACCCACACAGATGATAAGATTTAGAACTGAAAGTGAGTGACCTTTTATATCATCTCATCCTTTTTTGTGTTATGGATCAGGGGTGTACTGTTAAATGCTTAATGATCGGTTTTCAAAAAAAAGTATTCAAGACACGTTTTCAAAGTTTAGTCTGCATTATTAATATATTGTCCATTGATTTCTTAAGTCTAGACAATCAACAAAACAATAAATCAAAACCTGATTTGTAACATTTCCCAATTTCTGAGGGGTAAATCCTTACATGGAAAATTTAACAATCAGCTCTCTTTAACCTATATTTTGCTAGCTTCAGCACACCCCTGCGTGGACTACTTTGGCAGTTTGGTGAATCATATAGGCCCCTTCTCAGAATAATGTTTTTAAAGAGATGAAATAAAATACATAGAATAATAAAGAAAACCAATTATGTAAACACAGTTAGCAAAACACATCTTTTTTTAAAGTTCATGGTCCACAGGTTAAAAGCCATGATCTAGTCCAAACTTCACCCCCACCCTCACCCCACCTTGTATTTTTACATATTTTTATAAGAAACTGAGGCACAAAGAGATTAAGTGATTTATCCAAGGTCATACAGGTAATTAGTAAAAAACTGAGGGAAATAGATATTCTTTCCCTTTTATTTTTATATCTCTATAACAAGCATAACTGAATGGAAACTGTCAAAGGTGTGACAAATGTGAGATGGGGGTTTGAACCCAGATCCATTGATTCTAGTGATCTTTTCACAACACCAAACTACTTCAAAGTGCTGACATATACAGTGATCTGCTGGAAGGAGACTAGCCTTATGTTGGGTTAGAATTATATCCCTACTCAGAAAATGGGAAAAAATAAGCAAACTATTAGGTGACTAAAAATCAAATGAAGAAAAAAAAAAGACTACACGTCACAAGATGAACCAATAGCACATAATGTATAGTAGAAATTGAGTAAGATAACAAATGTAAAGCTCTTTGTAAACCTTAAAGTGCTAAATAAATGGTAGTTATTAGTATTGTTGTGATCATTGTTATTATTATTATCTAACCTATGGCAGAGTAAGTTAAGAAGAAAACAAGAGAAAAGCTGTCAGCTCATCATTTCAAGAAGATTAAGACTGTGTCTTAATAAGTCTCCTGTCCCTCTCTCCAGATCAAGCGTTAAGGTGTTTTCAAACAAAAATGTGTGTAACATAGTAGTATAACATATCTGATTGATATGCTATGAGCCATTATGCAGTAGAGATTGCATCATTTTATAATATGTCATACATGTCATTGAGAAGGCTGGAAACACATTCTTTTGAGCTGTGGTAAGTCACCTTGGCTGGGTCACAGAACCGCAAAATATGCTAAGTGCCATACAATATCCCTGACAGACATATGGTAACACACCTACCACTTTGCAGATATAAATGACACCTGCCACCAAAAACATAACCCCATCTCACATTTGTCACATCTGGGACAACAATTCCACTCAGTTATGCTTGTTCATGCATGGAGGTATAAAAGCAAAGGGAAAGAATAGGTTTCCCTCATTTCAACATTATGGAAGGGAAGGGTCTCCTGCTACATTTAAAAACAATGATGATGATCATTTTTTTTTCAGTTTTGCTAAATTTCATTACCTATAAATATGATCTGAATAGCTATAGAAGTCTTTGTTTCATGATGCTCCAAGACCTCACTATCTCATCTAGGAATAATAATTCTTATTTTCTACTTCCCTAGCCAGTCATGACAGAAGATTTCCAACTACTTAAGCAACAATCAGTAAGACCACTAGTGAGTTAAATTATAAATTCAAATTAATTGGCTTGTTCAATTGAGTCGATGCCAATTCCTGAAAAAAAGAAAATGTCAGAATTGGAAAGGACCTCAGTGGCTAACTAGTCCAATCTATACCTGACGGAAAATTCCATTTATAACATATCCAATACGTGGTCGTTCAGCCTTTGTTTGAAGACCTCCAAGAAGGCAGCAACCTACTAGCTCTTGCTGCATCCTATTCCACTTCTAGATAGTGCTAATTGTTAGCTTATTTTTTTTCTCCTTTATTGAGCCTCAACTTGCCTCTCTGGAACTGCCACCCATTGCTCCTAGTTCTTTCCCCAGGGGACAAGGGAAACTAGGAATCCTACTACTGCAGAGCCAAGAACATAATTTTAAACTGTTATTTCTATTTTAATCTTTGAAAGAAAAGGTGCTATTGTAATTCTCTGCATCTGCACACAATATTGTTACTGTTTGTTCAGTTGTTTTTGACTCTTCATGACCCCTTTGGGGGTTTTCTTGGCGAAGATACTGGAGTGGTTTGTCATTTTCGTCTCCAGCTCATTTTTTGTACAGATGAAGAAACTGAGGCAAATGGGGTTAAGTGATTTGCCCAGAGTCACACAGCTAGTAGGTGTCTGAGGCCAGATTTGAACCCAGGTTTTCCTCACTCTAGGCCCAGTGCTCTATCCACTGTGTCATCTAGCTGCCCTCTACACACAATATTCTTTTTTAATGTTTACTTTTATTGAGATTTAAATAACAGAATATACAATAAAAATGAATGAACAATTTAAATAAAATTGCATAGAATTCAAAATCAAGCACCTTAATTTACCAATATATGTAAAAATGTTGATACTAAGATGGAGGGAGAAAAAGAGAGAGGGAAATGGTTTCTAGAGATTCCATTCAATATTTTATCTAATCACCATTGTTCATAATTCTTTTAACTTCACAATATTTTTTTTTTGGACAGGCAATGGGGTTAAGTGACTTGCCCAGGGCTACACAGCTAGTAAGTGTTATGTGTCTGAGGCCGAATTTGAACTCAGGTCCTCCTGAATGCAGGGCTGGTGCTCTATCCACTGTGCCACCTAGATGCCCCCTTCACAATCTTTTGACATCCTGAAAATGAGAGACAACTTTCATTTTTTTTATTCAGCATTTATGTAGATTATATCTACAATGAGTACTAAAAGGCTGTAAGGTATTAATATTTGCATATGTTATTTCTGACAAGTTTTCTGACCCCATTTCACAGCTAATGACACTGAAAGTTCTGCCTTTTTAAAAGTTATACAATAAGATAAAAGCTTCTGAACTTATGTTTCTCAGCCTTGTTTCTTAAATTAACATTCCTAAAATGTATTTCTAGTGTGTTGTCATTAGAGATGGCTATTAGATTCCTTCCCTTCAATCAATGAAATAGTTGACACCAGAACTATGCAAGATAATGAGAGGGGTAAAAAAGAAAACAGAATACCACTCCCAGTCCTCAAGAAGTCTACAGTGTGGTTGGGGATTCCATTAACTCCTCTTACTCCTCCAGGGAATTTAAATAAGATGCCTTTGAAGATCAAGGTGCTATGCAAGTGGAAGTGATATGGCTGAATTCACTTTGTAAATCTATAAAATGCAGACTTCTTGAGGTTTCTTTAGTCTCAGTACATTTCATACCACATCACTCCTAGTATATGTCCTTCCTGTTGAAAGGGAAATATCTATATAAATGTGGTATTTGTGTTTGTGGTTTTGGAAGCATCTCAGAAAGAATGATCTGATCAAAAGAATGAGATATTAGGCAAAAACAAATCACATAAAATACCTAACTCCAAATAATTGAAGTCACAAAAACATTTGTGGATGGATATTTTTACCAATGTGACATTGAATAGGATTATATTTGTTTATCACCTACATATTATATCATTTGTGCATATGTATGTATGTATGTATGTGTGTGTGTATATATATTATATATACATATAATATATATACACACATGTCATATGGTCAAAAAAGAAAATGGACTAGTCATGTGGCAGGAATGATGGAAAACCAACAAACAGCCCAAGTACTAAATCAGTGTTCTCATTAAGTCAAAGAAAAGTGAGGAAGGTCCCTAGCAGATTGAGTGTACTCTTCATGGTAACTTTAAAGGAGGAGATGGACAAGAGTCATAATAAATAGGAAGGCATGGATTAAGTTTTAATCCCTATCATTGAAGGTAATACCCACACAGATGAGATCATGGATTTATTATAGTATATATAAAGTATATACAAAGACAAATAAACATATACATGGGGTACCAAAAGTCTTAGTGCTATAACACTCTGTAGAGATAGAGATACATAAATATATTCACTCACATCTGTACATATGCAAACACATATATGTGTATATAGATATATATGTATATACACACAGATACTGTTTTTGTGATCATGGGAAAGTTAATCTCTGTGAGTCCTAGGCAACTCTTAAAACTGTAAATTATAGAAATAATAGGCAGCTTGCGATCTGGTTGGTTATGGAAGTTCCTACAGTGATGAAATGCATATTGACATGTGCACATACATATATGTAAATGTATTAGCCATATTATAATGCTGTCATCAGGATCCATAACACAGGATCACATTATAGGTCTGATAGACCCTTCCAATAATTAAGACCCCATGGATCCTCGTGGTATCGAAATCTGTACCCTAGGGAACCAAAGTATAGTGAAATTCCATTGTATTCGTGATCTAATCTTGTGATTTTCATTCTTTCTTTCTTTCCTTCTTTCCTTCTTTCTTTTTTCTTTCTTTCTTTCTTTCTTCCTTCCTTCTTTCCTTCCTTCCTTCCTTTTCTTTCTTTCTTTCTTTCTTTCTTTTTCTTTCTTTCTTTCTTTCTTTTTTCTTTCTTTCTTTCTTTCTTTCTTTCTTTCTTTCCTTCTTTCCTTCTTTCTTTTTTCTTTCTTTCTTTCTTCCTTCCTTCCTTCCTTCTTTCCTTCCTTCCTTCCTTCTTTCTTTCCATCCTTCCTTCCTTCCTTCCTTCCTTTCTTTCTTTTTTTTTCTTTTTTCTTTCTTTCTTTCTTTTTTCTTTCTTTCTTTCTTTCTTTCTTTCCTTCTTTCCTTCTTTCTTTTTTCTTTCTTTCTTTCTTCCTTCCTTCCTTCTTTCCTTCCTTCCTTCCTTCTTTCTTTCCATCCTTCCTTCCTTCCTTTTCTTTCTTTTTTCTTTCTTTCTTTCTTTCTTTTTTCTTTCTTTCTTTCTTTCTTTCTTTCTTTCTTTCTTTCTTTCTTTCTTTCTTTCTTTCTTTCTTTCTTTCTTTCTTTTTTTGGTGAGGCAATTGGGGTTAAGTGACTTGCCTGGAACTACACAGCTAGTGAATTTCATGGGTCTGATTTGAACTCAGGTTTGACTGACTCCAGGGCCAGTGCTCTATCCATTTTGCCACCTAGCTGCCCCTAATCTTGTGATTTTCAAAGAGCCTCATCCTACCCCAGCTAGTCACAACCACAGACTAATTACCATTATCTTTGAGTGTTGCTGGCAAGGGTGGGAACTGACAAGGGGAGTGATGAAAAGGGGAAGCATCCTAAGAATGTTCCTCCTATATCACCCTCTTCTCCCAGGAAACCACATTGTAGGGACTGGACTTGGGGGATTTCATCAACTTGAAACTAATATATTATATTATTATAGTTATATTAGCATTAGCTCTATAAAGAACTCCCAGTGAGGAACTTCCTCTAGTAGTGCAAATTGGTACCTTCTCTGAAATTTATAGCCGCAAAAGTTGCCTAGAACAAGTTAAGTGTCTTGACCAGGATCACATAGTATGTGTCAGAGGCAGGACTTCAACGCAGGTCCACTGCACCATGTTGCTTTCCAACTTCACATCATCCCAACCAATACAGTTATCTATTTGGGCATGCTTTTCATGTGAGTTCTCATGATTGCCACCTTCATCTTTTGGAGTAGATAATGTCTTAGGTCACCACATCTTTCGGATACCCTAAATTCTTAGAGATGACTTTATGACTTCCATGACTTTAGATAATCAGATCTCTACTCTGAAGCTCTTGGGATATAAACCCTATTAAGCCTGGAAGGTCTGCAGGGACTAAGGGCATTCAATGTCAAAAGTCAAGAATGTTTAACTTCAGCAGAGGAATATTATAATGACATAGATGCCTTTATTTAGCAGTAATGGAATTTAGGAACCCATGTAGCCTCTACACTGACAGAGCTCTAAACCCACAAAAAAGTGCCTGAAGGGCATGACTGGGAGATTAACTATGATCTACTTCATATATAGGCTCTCTTCTCATAGAATCTTATATGGATTTCACCAAAAAAATCTTCCTAATTTCCCAGTTAGATAAGAACAGGGGGAAGGGGACACACTGTTTAGAAGCATCCTCATTTAATGCAGTATAGACATAGAGATGTGTTCAAACAGGCCCATTGTATATAGGCAACTAAGTTACCCATATTGGGGAAGTAGGCAGAGATGCAAAGTAAATCCTTAGTTAATTGAAATTTACAGGCAATTCAAAAGCTTTATTTCATTTACTGGCTCAGTTTTGTCACCTGTCACCAAATCTTTCACTAGAGATACCAGCAAAGAAGAAAGATTGACTTCTCACTAGTGGAGGTGGCTAATGAACAGTGAAATGACTGGAAGCCAGGCAACCAAGACAAGAAAGAAAAGCAATGGGTATGGATAATACAAAAATGGATATTTGGATCTGTGATAATGTAGAATCGGTTGTATTCCCACTTAAAGAGGGAAACCAGGAGACAATGGTAAAACACAGAGGCAGCACTGATTAACCAACCAACAAGCGTTCATTAAGCGCTTACTGTGGATGAAGCACAGTGCCAAGAACGGAGTACACGGTACAATGAAAAGTGTGCTGAATTTGGAGCGTTGAAGTCGGGAGTCATCGGACCTACGTTCAAAGTTCAAATTCTAGCTCTGCCACTTACAAACTGGTGACCTCGAATAAGTCACTTAAATTCTACTGGGCTCATTTTCCTCATTTTTAAAGTGATAAGTTTGAACTAGACAACCTTTGAGCTCCCTTTCGGTTCCAGATCTACAATTCTATGATCTACTCTTTTTTATCTTCTCTGAGATCACTGAACATCTCACAAGTCAAAATAGGCCTATGTTAGTTGTGGGGTTTTGTTGTTGTTGCTGTTGTTATTTTGAGACTGGGTCTCTTTACTTTGACTGAGAAGTTGTTGTTGCTCAGTTGTTTCAGTCATGTCCTACTCTTTATGACCCTTTGGCAAAGATACTAGACAGATTTGCCATTTCCTTCTCCAGCTCATTTTTACAGATGAGGAACTATGGCAAACAGGGTTAAATGACTTGCCCAAGATGACACAGCTAGTTAAATGTCTGAGACTGGACTTGAACTCATGAAGATGAGTCTTCCTGATTCCAAGCCCAGCACTCTATCTACCATGCCCAATAACTGCCCTGACTAAGCAGGAAGTGCTACTAATTGGCGTGGGAGACCTACTGTTTCCTACCTGGGCCAGTTTACCCCTCTGGTAACCCTCTCACTCCTGGGGGCTCACCATATTGGTGCCAGACAGTGCAGACAGCCAATCATCTGAGCCTAATACTTCTCAGAACTCCCAAGGTCAAATGAACCACCAGCCTCAACCTCCCCAGAAGTTGGGTTTACATAGATGTCTATCATACCCAGCTCCTATATCAACTGCTTACAGCATTTGCAACTCATAGTAAACCAATGAGGCCCATAAGACATCATGCGTTAAAGTCACTAGGAGAGAATCTAACCCATTATCTGCTTACTATTCCTTTTACCATTAATTTGTTCCTGTTTCTCTCAAACATATATTCTCAAATTTATTTCTCCTCTAGAGAGCTTTGTTAAAATGGCAATATGGTATAGTAGGAAAACTACTGAACTGGCAGTCAGAAAACCAGGGTTCTAGAGCCAACTCTGCAATTAACTGGTCATGTGACCTTGAGCAAATACTTTCACCTTTCTGTGTGTCAATTTCTTCACCAATAAGAGAGGGCTGCATTAGACAATCTCTAAGGTCCCCTCTAGCTAAATGACTATTGGGTTTGAGTACTTAAACGTATAGACATAATTGAAGAATTTCAAGAGCGAAGCTTTGATTTTTAATTTTCTTGCCATATGGTACAATAATGACCCAGTGGCATTAAATTTGAGGGGTAAACCCTTCAAAAAATAAGGCCATCACTGGGATCCCTATTTAATGACTTACTTAGCAACTGACTTGCAAATTCTCCAATAGATTGACTGTCAGCCCAACTTCAATAACAATAGCAGCTAGCATTTATATAGTGCTTTAAGGTTCACAAAGTATTTTACATATATTATCTTATTTGGTCCTCAGAATAATGTAGGTAGCTCCTACTACCCTCATTTTACAGGTGAGGAAACTGAGACTGAGAGAAGTTAGATTACTTGCCCAGGGTCACGTATGAGGCCATATTCAAACTTAGGTCATCTTAACTCCAAGTCCCATACTCTACCCAGTGTGCCACCTAAATTTCAGCATGGTTCCTAAATGTTTCAAATTTGTTTTAAAAATCTCAGAAACCATGATGTAGCTTCACTTTTTGAGTATAATTTTCAGTAGCATTAATAATCATAACAGCCAGACTACCCCACATCTGAGTAGGACTTTATAGTCTAGAAAGACTTCTCGAAAAGAGAAATATATTATCTTATTTCTACAGTGGCAATCTTCTGAATTTTTTAGACTGTTATTCCTCTCTAACCACCCCTTGAAAAAGTGCTTGCTAGTTTGATGATATCTTTCATAGATAACTAAACACACTCTGGAAATATTGTAAAAGACAATTTATTAATCCCCTTCATTGCCTATTCATACATAGGCTAGTTAAAGTCTGTGGAAATGGCAAGCAATGATTAGTGACATTAAACTTTGCAACAAGTTGAAAATCTACTTGGTTTAATATTTATAAACTGTCAAAAGATCTAGAGCAGAGGTTAATTTGTAAGTGTGTGTGCAAATGCGTGTGCATGTGTGTATGTGTGTGTGTGTGTGTGTGTACATATGTATGTGATGGCTCCTTTTGGCAGACTCCTTCTCAGAAATATGTTTTTAAATGCATAAATTAAAATGGATAGGATTACAAAGAAAACCAATTATATTGAAATAGTTGTCTATATATATATATATATATGTATATATGTATTTTTTTTAATCCACAGACCCAGATTAAAACCCCTGACATAGAGGAAGGCCTTGCACATAGTAGCCGCTTAATAAATGTTTAATTGAAGGCCCTTAATATATTTCCTCTCTCTTTATCTCCACTTCTTAGGAACACTGGCTTCTTTCAAGAATCAGTTCAAACACCACTCTCTGTAGGAAACCTTTCCTAATCTCTCCAGTTGCTAATGCCTTCCTGTGGAGACAGTGAGGCTGATGACTCTACACAGCTCTGCCTCACTTAAATCCAATTCACTTGCAAGTCAAGACATCATCCTTCTGATGTCATTGGTCTTCTTCAAGAATGAAGGTCGAACAACAACAATACCTTCCATCTACCAATGTGTTTCTTTTAAGTACTTATTTATATACATGCTGTCTCTCACATTAGAATATAAATTCCTTGATGGCAAACACTGTTGCTGCCTTTCTTTGTATCATATTTCCTTAGCAAAGCACCTGAAACATAATAATTGTTTAATAAATGCTTATAAAAATAAATTAATACTTATTAAATAATTGGTGGTTGGATTTCATCCCCTATGGAAGATTTATGGGAGGATGTGGACAAGAGTCACATAGGAGAAGGCATGCATGGGCTATCAGCCCCATTAGAACGCCCAAATCAATATGATCATGGGTCCATTGAAACATTAAAAAATAAAACAGACTTAAAAGAAGGAATTTCTGTATACTTGTTAGCATTCTAGTTAACTGAGTTAGATTTAAGCAACAGATTTGAAGAGCAAAGCTGACTTACTGAACCTCTAGAAAATTGTATACAGTATTTATTTCATTTAAAGGCCTCCTCCTTGATCTGTAACTAGTTATCACCACCTCCTCTTGAAGCACTAATTTTTTCTTTGAAACATTCTAATCTGAGGGCAGAATTTGGCTGTGAGAAGAGATATTGAAGAGGATAAATAATAGAATGGAAAATTGTGAATCACGAGAAACAAAAGAAACACAGTTTATTTAATTATGAAGCGAATTGAGATGCAGTACTCACAGCAATGCTGAGGGACACATTCATTTCAATTTTAGATAGTTTGCAATATTTTAAAAGTAGATTGCAATACTTTAAAAGAGCTCTAATTGAAAAGGGAACTTTTTCAACCCAGTGGTGGTAGTTATCACCAAAGCTTTCAATTATATCACACCCAAGGAAAAGTTTTATTAGGGAGACCCCAAGGCACTCATAATCTTACATAACAGATCCAGCACAGTCACCTAGAGAAGAGCCCAAACACCATTTTGCATGAAATACAAGGTGGGATAATTTTTGTATATTTATTTGCTAGCGATTTCTTTAGCTCCATCTTGGAGAGTTCATAAATTGACTTTGACTTTTCCAGTTTATGATTTTGCACCATCCCTGATGATAAAATGTTTTCTCCTGCAGCCAAGAAGTTTAATGTTGCTACACAGTATATTCACTTGTACTGCAAACTAAGATCAGTATTTGAATGGAAGAGATTACTTCCTTTAAAGCCAAGAATTTTAGGGAAAGTACTTTTAGAAAAAAAAATATCAGATTCATCTTCCGACAACTTTCATAAATGTTATGAAATAAACATGCGCAAACGATTTCTATTTCCCATTTAGGCCTGGAAAAAAAGTGTAACAAAACAGCCTCCACACTCAGGCAAAACCAACAAAACCAGGAAATGAATCAATAAACCAACCACAGAAGAAAGCTCCCGTTTCTCTCCAGACCTTGACAGAAAAAGAAAAGGTAGTAGATACCACATCTCCCTTTAAACTTGTCCTGCATCCTGCAAGCACTCTCCTTTAATTCAAAATGAAGTATGGACTTAATTAAGGAGGACTTCTAGGGTAAAATTCCAGAGCTCTAACCTAACAGACCAAAAAAGCCACATCCATTAGACTTAAAACCTAGTAAAATGTAAATCGGTCTTTTTAGACCACAGATTTAGAGTTGGAAGGCACCTAAGAGGTCATCTTGTCCAGGTCCCTCAGATGAGAAAACTAATGCCCGGAAGAGTTAAATGACTCGCTGAAAGTCACATGGTTAGTAAGTAACAGAAATGGGATTTGAACCCAGGTTCTCTGATCCCAGGACTTTTTCTACTGTACTACAATACTATAATATTTTTTTAAATATGCTCTTTGGAGTCCTGGTTGGCCTACAAAATTTGTGACCATAGGTATATTTATTGTTTAAACAGTCCCAACAATGCAAAGGAAGGGATGGGTATATAAAAAAGGGACATAGATATCTAGATCTAGAAAGACATCTTAGATCTGTCCATCCTCTATTGAACAGAGGAGAAAGTTCCGTTTTTGAGGACATGGGCATAATTCAGGATTAGTTGGGGCCATTTAAATGAAGAATGACTCAAATTTTAATGTAACTATTTTATGACACTGTACCTAAAGGAATTTACTTAATTTGATGCTCTAAAAGGAAATATTTTTTGGTGAACAACTTCTTTAAAATTTGAAGCTTCTAAATACAAATGAGGCATAGAGTAAGTGATTTGCCCCGAGTCATACAGCTATTAAATACATATCTGAGGCAGAATTTGAACCCAAGTTTTCCTTATTCCAACTATGCTCTATTTACTTCATCACCTGGCTGCCATAATTTATGAGGCTATTACTCAATTCATGATCATGGCCTTCCATGATTCCAGTTCTTTACTTTTCTTTTTTCCTTTTAATCTATTTGGGATGAGAAAGTTTTTTTGTTTGTTACTATCCTCCCACTTAACCAACTCTACTCCCCCCAAACCTTCTTGCTTTCTTATAGAGTTTGACGTATTTCTACCCCAAATTCTTTGTGTGTGTACTCAACCCTTTTTATCAATTCATATAATGAGTTTCATCTGATGCCCACTTCCCCACTCCTTTCTTCATATTTGTATAGACTCTTTATATGCATATTATTCATATTTTTCATATTCATATTATGAGAAATAGCAAGTTCTATCCACTTCTTCCTCTTTTCTAGTGTATTCCTTCTACCTTCCCTTTTCTCGCTCCACATCAAACCCTCAGAACAGAACCAATTTACCTTCGGGCCATTTGTTTTTTTTGTTTAATTTCTTCAACACCTTTTAAAGACATTAAGATTTTGTAGCGATATTATTTTTTTTCCTTACTCTATTAGAATGTTAGTACTGCATCACTGTACAGACTTCTAACTGCTCAGATAAATCTATCTTTCTGGGTTTCTGTGACTCTTTGACTCTTGTGTTTGCATTTTAAAGTTTCTACTCAGCTTTGATTTTTCTTCAGAAATGCTTGGAAGTTCTTTATTCCATTAAAAATTCATTACCTGGCTGTCCCCTCACCTCCAACTATAGTACTATGCTCAGTTTTGCAAAGTAAGTTATTCTTGGTTGTAAGCTTTTATCTTTTGACTTTCAGAATATTACATTTTAAACTTCCTTTTATTTCTAGTAGAAGCTGCTAGTTTGTGTGATCTTGACTATGGTTCTTTAGTACTTGAACTCCTTTTTTTTCTGGATGATTACAACTTTTTTTTTTCCCTTTCATACAAAAGTTCTGGATTTTGCCTTATACCTTCTTATATCTTTTTCTTTTAATGTTTGTTTCAGGAGATGATTGCTGAATTCTTTCTTTTTCATTTTGCCGTTTTGTTCTAAAGGATCTGGGCAGTTTTCATTTATGACTTCTTGAAATATTATGTTCTGGCTTTCTTTTGGTCATGGTTTTCATAGAATCCAGTAATTCTTAAATTATCTTTCCTTGACCTGATTTCAAGGTCAGTTGTTTTTGAAATTAAATGCCTTATATTTTCTTCTATTTTTTCAATCTTTTCATTTTATTCTAATATTTTTTGCTCTTTCGTGCTGTCATTGATTTTCATTTGATAAATTCTTAATTTCAAGGAGTCTATTACTTAAGCAAAATTCACTACTTTCTTTTCTAAGCTTTATTTTCTTCTAATTCTTTCCTCTAGAGCTTTTATTCGTTTTTTTTAACTCTTGCTTGATTTCTTCTAGATATTTATATAGTCCTTATATAAAATCCAATTTTCCCTTTAATGATAGCTAATATTTATATAGTACCTGCTATATATCAGATAATGTGCTAAGTACTTTATAAATATCTCAAAACAACCCTGAGAAGTAGGTGTTACTGCAGACGATGAAACTGAGGCAAAGAGAGATTAAATGACTTGCCCAAGATTACACAGTTAGTAAGTCACTGAGGCTGGGTTTGAACTCAGAACTTCCCAACTCCAGGTACAGCAGTCTATCCATTTCACCACCAAGCTGATTACAGTTTTTATGGAGTTACTCTCTCCTTTGAGGCTAGATTTTTGTGTATATATGGTGCTACAAAAATTCTTCATAGTGGTCAATATCTTCTTTAGTTCACTCATTTTTCACGTCTTAGCTCCTAAACTTGGGCTTTATGGCAGACCCAGGCTCCATCTCCTGCTGTGCTTTTGGGTACGGCAGTTAGCCCTCTTTGGTGTCGACAGGGTCACATGAGCTTCGGCAATAACCTCCATCTTCTAGGATTTGGCACTCCCTTTCCCCACCTCCATCTTTGAAATTCAGAGCATCAGATCTTCAAGGTTATGAAGATTAGCCTACAACATCTCATGAAAGAGTGTTAGGGACCACAGATCCTCTCGGCCTGGGGATCCTAATCTGAACACTGCTACAACCACCCTCATCACTGCCAGTAGTCAATAGTCCCCACAATGGGGACCTTGGAAAAGACATCTATTCATTTCCCATCCACTTGCACTCATTTTGACTTCTTTGACTTCAACATGCCTGTATGCCAAACACCTCTCCCTCCCCAAAGTTTTTCAGCTTTATTTTGTGTGTTAGCTTTCCCCACTGTGTGATCCTGACCACACTAGGTATTTCTCAGAGTGGCATTCTTCTCTGAGAGATACAGAGCCTTTCAGGGTACTCTATCTCTGGCCAATCTCTTATGTTGGGAGACAGCTAGTTTCTTTTCCTGGGCTTACATTGATTTTTCTGGTGGCCTCCTATTTCCTCTTGCCTGTGGGATGGCTTCTGGCTGATTTAGTGTGTAGTTTTGGGGTGGAAGAAGTCATTTACTGTGGTTTTACCTTGGCTTTCCCAATCATTATTCAGTCAGGTGCAATTTTTAGATTTCTGATAGAGTAGGGTTATGGGAACAACAGCCATCTTGGCCAGAAGTCCATCTATTTCTCTATTCCTCTTTGGTACATAGTAGGCACTTAATAAATGTTTGTGGACTTACTGAGATTGAGTACTATC
Organism: Vombatus ursinus; assembly: GCF_900497805.2. Taxonomy (NCBI): domain Eukaryota; kingdom Metazoa; phylum Chordata; class Mammalia; order Diprotodontia; family Vombatidae; genus Vombatus; species Vombatus ursinus. The sequence goes on along the minus strand of NW_020954572.1, from coordinate 13,274,863 downwards.
AGGCCTTAACCATCTGTCATGACAGTGCATCCAAAGATTCTCTGAATCTTACTATTTGCTCTCCATTTCTTTGAATTGCTAACTTTTTCCAAATCCTTCAAGTACCACCATCTAACCTGCCAATGCACCCTAAGGACCTCTGGGTCTGATAACACAGCTCAATACTGTACCTTAGGACTTAGGGCCCTTCCTTTTGCCCTGCAGATGATTCTCATATATATTTTCTTCCCCTAGTTAGAATGTGATCTCCTTAAGAACTCGCTGTCTTGGGGCAGCTAGGTGGCACAGTAGATAGAGCACTGGCCCTGAAGTCAGGAGGACCTGAGTTCAAATCTTCCTCAGACCAAACACTTGACACTTACTAGCTGTGTGACCCTGGGCAAGTCACTTAACCCCAGCTGCCTCACCAAAAAAAAAACCCAAAAAAAACCCAAAACTGGCTGTCTTGTTTTTTCTATCTGCATTCCTAATTTCCATCACAGTCCATGGCACATACTAAATGTTTAATAAATGTTTTTTTTTCACTCATTCATTCATCTCATCTAGGAGGATTTGCTATATTCCAGGATTTGATATAATCAATACAGTGTCATTCACAACCATAAACATCTGTAGAACCTTACCATTTGTAATACTTCTTCCATTGGGTCTTTTGTTAGAATTCTCCATGAACAGGGGCAAATATCTTTGGTAAGGAGAGGTCTCCCTGCTTTATACCTTCCTTGATATTCCTAATTAGGAATCAAATAAAGTTATCTTTGTTATTCTATCCATCAAGGAATCTTTTATGATCTTAACATATGTATGGGAAATGCTCAAAGAAACCTTGTTGAAAGAATGGCTCTAAGCCTGTATTTTATTCTACTGAATCAAATATTCTCTGATAGTCAAACAATAAGTATAGTGAAATCATGAATTCTCTGCACCCCTGAGTCTATTGTAAAACTATAAATATGTGGTCTGCTATAGAATATCATTTACAAAAAAGCCTGCTTGTTCACTACTCAAATTTTCCTCAATTACTCTCAGTACATGTGTAAATTATTCTCAGAGATTTCACAAAGATTAGAAAGCAGACATATAAGCTGGGAGTTATTGATATCTTCTCATTGAAAAAGTATTGTTCTCCTTATAATTTCTTCCCGTTCTCCCTACCATAGCTTTTTATTGCTTTCAGAACAAATTTAGTTGGACCCCAAAAATGCAAGGAATAGAGACATGGGATTATAGTCTTATAATATTGCCTTTGCAAGCCATTGTTGCAACAAAATCCCTGCTGTGGCCTTTCATTGTATAGGAAAGACCCTAGAAATACATTATACCCTGAATCCATGGTAGGTAGTTGTAGAAAAGAATTCAGTCACATTTCTGCATTTCTGAATGGGAGTGAGTCCGGCAGGTGGCTATGGTAGAAAAGACCTCTGCCTCATTCCTTTCCCTCAGAATTTAGGGAAAGGCTATGCACTAAAACCCCTGAATGTATCCACTGACTTGGGATACACTGGGGAATATCTGTTTTCAACCTACAGGAGTCAATGAACCTAGATGCTTCATTAATTCAATTCAGTTGAACAGATATTTATTATGCATCTATTATGTGCAAGGCACTGTGATAAGTTCTAGAGATACAAAGACAAAAAGCCTCAAAGAATTTATATTTTACTGAGAATGAATTGGGGGAAGGATAGGAAAGGAAGATAGGAAAAGAAAGGAAAAGCAATTTATTCAGAGATAAGTAAATACAAAATAATTTAGGAGGAAGAGAAAATAGGCAACTTGTTAGGGTTGGAGACCTATGAGTTCCATTTAGCTTGGAAGTGGTACTTGAGATAAGTCTTGGAAAAAGTTAGCAGTTTAAAGAAACAGAGATCAGAGGTCAGTATGGAGTATATGTCAGGTATGAGAGGCAGCCTCCATAAAGGCACACAGATGGGAGATGGCGAATTGAATTGGGGAACAGCAAGGAAGCCAGGATGTCTAGAATAGAGAATATGTGAAGGTGAAATTGATAGGGAAATGTATGTCGGAATAAGATTATGGTGGGTTTTTACTGCTCATCTAAGGAGTTTGTATTTTGACTCCAAATAGAGAGCCACTGATGATTTGGGGGTATGGCTGTAATTTGATCAGATTTGTCTTTTAGGAACGTTAGTTTGGCAGCTGTATGAAAGATGCTTTGGAGAGGGTAGAAACTAAAAACATGAAGAATGATTAGGCCATAGTCCTGGTATGAGGTGATAAAGACCTGAACTGAGAGAGTATCCCTGGAAGTGGAGAAAAGGGGACAGATATAAGAGATGTAGAGATAGACTCAATACAACTTGGCAATGTGGATTTAGACAATGAGAGAGGGAGAACAATCAGTTGATGCTCAGGTTGCAAACCTAAGTGACTAGAAGGATTATGGTACCTTTAATAGTGAGAGAAGTTTAGAAGAGATATAGGTTTTGGGGAAGAATACAATGAGTTTTACTTCGTACTTAAGTTTGAGATGTTAATGGGTTATCCAATTTGAGAGGTCTAGCATATAGCTATGGGGCATCTAGGTGGTGCAGTGGACAGAGTGCTGAGTCTAAAGTCAGAAAGACTTGAGTTCATATTTGGCCTCAGACATTTTTTTTTTAAGGCAATGGGGATTGGGTAATTTGCCCAGAGTCACACAGCTAGTATGGCTTCAGACACTAGCTGTGTGACCCTGGGAAAATCATTTAACCTTGTTTGCCTCAGTTCCTCATCTGTAAAATGAGCTGGAGATCAGTTGGCTGGCCATACTAGGGTACCCAGTGAGGTGGGATCATGACAATGACCAAGTTCTATCATCATCAATTGATTAAAAAGTTGGATCCCGAAGTGTTCTCAGCAAAAGTGAAAGAAAATACATGGAAAATCCTCAAAGATTAAGGATATTTTGATCAACTACATTATATTTAAATTTTCCCAAGAGTAAAAGAGATTGCCCAAGGAGATGAAAAGAGCAGCTCTTCAAAAGGCAGCATCCTAATTCGAAATGACAGTCTTTTTGTCTACACATAGGTTTGTTCTGTTTTCATGAAACTTTTTATTCTTTCATTATCTGGCAATGGTTTATTCTTGAACCTATGATTGGATTAAAGATTTGGCAAATGGTGTTTCCAACTGCAATGGATTTACATGCCATTAAAAAAATGTTTGATATGATTAAGAAGGGTATTGATTGTAAAAGTCATGGTTGCTAGACTATTTCCTGTGAGATGTTTCACTCTCCTTCCAATTAGTCAGCCAACGTGATGTTTCTTTAAACATGGTCATTTCTTTTTTTCTGGAGGTTTGTCTTCTGGCCTGTTGAAGGAAGATGATTGTGGAAAATAAAAGAAAACTTCCTGCTACCCCCAGTACAATACTTATGATTAACATAAAACCCTATACTATGAATGATAAAGAAACAAGTATTCTGTTTCTCACATAAAAAAACCCCTCACACATTTGTTGCAGTTTGATTCCCAGCCAATTTTCATTGTTTTAGTAATAATTATCCCAATTATGCCAATACCCAATGATCATAACAGAAATGACTATACTTGTAATTTAGATCAATCACCTTGGAACAATGAAGTAAGAAGAAAGAGTTTAAATCACCTACTATGATACAACAATACCAGACCTCCCAATTCTGAGTCCAGCATTTGAGTAACCACTCTTGCTTGCAGAAACTAGTAATTCCCATTATTATTAAGAGAGGGACTGGACAGGGGATTTCATTGGGATAGGGAGCTTCCTCTATCAATGAGAGTCAGTTCTTTTCTGCTGTCTTAGAGAATTGCCTTGAGCACCGAGAAGTTAAATGACCCAGGGTCACACAGGAGTATATGACAGAAGCAGAATTTGAACCCATGTCTTCCTGGTTCAGAAGATAGTCCTCTCTATCTACCATGCCATACTGCCTGTTCAATTATTAATAATAATAATAACCTACATGTCTCAAATATTTGAATGTTTATGATGTGATTTACAATACACTACTGTTTATATATATATATATATAGTATCTGAATGTTTACAATGTAATTTAGAATACACTACTGTATATTCTGTATGTAAACATATATATTTATACATATATACTAAACCACACTACCCCTAAACCTTTAGGAAAGAGAACTTTTTAAAATGACAAAACATAATGTTTTTTTAGAAATTATCTAATTCATGTCAGGTTTCTTTTTTTTTCTAGTAGAATCATATATGTCAAGGTGGAACAGGCCTCTGAGACCAACTAGTTGAACCTTTAACTGGACAAGACTTTCCTCAACAACATATCTAAAACGGAAGACCTCCAAACTTACCACCTCACCAAGCCACCCATTCCACTTTTGAATAGCTCTGAATGTTAGGAATTTCTTTTTCCTTACAGGAAGCCTAAAATGGCCTCTATGCAGCTTCTCCCTGTTGTTCTTCAGAGTCAAGAAGAAGAAATCGAATCTCTAATTCAGCTTATCATCACCTCTCTTATGGACTATTGAAATAGCTTCTTAATTGCTATTACTTTATCCAGCCTCTCTCCCTTCTATTATCTTATCTCCATATAGCTGTCAAATTGATATTCCCAGAGCATAATCTTATCATGTCACTCCTCCTCTCAAGAAGCTTTAGTAGCTCCCTACTACCAGCAGGATAAGATAGCAGCTCTTCTGTTTGGCACTTAAAGCCCTCAAGAATCTAGCTCAAGGCTAATTATATACATTCACAGATACATATATCCTCCTTGTCCCTTCTCTTCTTCAGGTCAAATATCTCTCAATTTCTTCAACACACTCTCATATGGCATGGTCTCAAAATATTTCACCATAGTAGATGCCCTTTGTGAGACACCCTCCAATTATCAGTGTTTTTCCTGCAATGTGAAGTCCAGAACTGAATATAGTACTTTAGATTTAGTCTGACCAGGGCAGAGTATATTAGTATGCTTCCATCTCATCAGGCTTGGACATTTTTCTATTTGTAATGTGGCCTAAGATAGAATTAACTATCTTAGCTGCAAATAGCACTATCAAATCTGAAAGGCTATCTAGCTACATCTTCCCCATCTTGTATCTGAGCTCAAAATAGTTAACTTCAAAAGTTTAAGAGTCAAACATTTATGCCCATTAGATAATATGTTTTCAGACGCAGTCCAATGTGCTAGCCAGTCAGGATATTTTTGGATCCTCATTTCATCATCCAAGGTGTTATCCTCATCCACCTTGACCTTTGTGAAATATTTGATACCGTCAGCCATCTCCTCCCAGTGAACATTCTCTCCTTTCTTGGCTTCAGAGATGACACACTGGTCCTGCCTCTCCTTCAATCTCTCTGAGCACTCCTTTTATTTCTTCATCATTGATTCCTAATCCTCATCCTCCTCACTCGTACTTTCTTGCCCTCATTTATTCTGACAGCTTGAACCACCCTTATGCATGACTCCCAAATTTTCATCTTTAGTTCTGTTGTTTCTTTTGCGGTCCCTGACCCACATCTCCAACTATTCACAGTTTCCTCAAGATGCCTCAGAATAACCCTTTCGCTAGAGGTCTTCAAGCAAAGACTGGATGGCCACTTTGGGGATGTTAGAAAGAAAATCATTGTTCACATAAGTGATGACTAGATGGCTCTTTCACCTTTCAAGATTCTGCGATTTTCACCTAGATGGCCAACTTAATCCCTGACAGGAACCATGTGCTCTTGTCTGATTTGCCTTAAAATGCTCATGTCCATTTCTATTCAGGTCATATAGAGAGAAACAAATCCTACCTATCATTGAAGTCCCATCTCAAGTTCTATCTCCTCTAAGAAGCCTTCCCAGCCCTTACTCAGAGTGATCACCTAATTTTTAAAAGGAAGTTTGCTAATGAGCTGTGCCATCTCTATAACTCAGGTCTATACAAACCATAGGTTGGAGAAACATTGCTTGTGAATTTGTGGAACTTAAAACAAATCTTTAAAAGGAAGCAGGGGTTGGTGGGAGGAGTGAGAGGGGATGGGAAATCTAGCTAGTTTAAAATAATATTTAATACCATAAAGAGTAGTTAATGCACTGATACTAAGATAAAATTGTAGAGTTGAAAGTGATTTCAGACATATAACTCCTACATTTTACAGATGAGGAAAATCAGCTCCAAAGATATAAAATGTCTTCACATAGCTGGTTATTTCCAGAACTAGGCATAGCAGTCCAATATTCTGACTCCACATGACTATAATACATTTACTCTATACTATAGAGTTTTGCATTTTTTATATTATTTGTCAAAAGATAACAAATTTCCTCAATGTGGCCTCTCCCGATTCAGACTTCCATGTTCTAAGACTAAGTAGATAAGTTTTAGGGAGTTGTCTGAAGCTCAGAGAGATTAAGGGACCATAAATTTCAAAGATCATATATCTATTTTTAATAATTATTCTGCATGCCCTAGTTTTATCTCCTCAATCAAAGAGAAGAACTCATGGAAAATAGTGACTACCACAGGGTATAGTGGAATGAGTCAGAAGAATTGAGGTGGAGCCAAGATAGCCAAGTAAGAAAAAGCATTTTTGCTTTCTCTTCAGCATATCTCCTCAAAAATAACCTAGAAAAAGCAGAACAAATTGGAATGAAAAAAAGCAAACTAAAGCCACAATGAGTCATTTTTTTTCCACTCCAGAGCAGCTTAGGAAGATAGACAGAGAGATCTGTAGACACTGGCTTGTTCAGGAGTGCCCAGTAGACAAAGATCACAGTGTCAGGGAACATTCTAGCTCCCAGGGATGGACAGGGGGTTGAGACTAAACAATAGGATAAGAAGCCCCAGGAAATAAAGAGAACCCAGGGGACCCCTAAGTAGTACTGTGAACAGGAAGGAATGCCATCAGTCAACTCTGTCATCCACTATCCAGTTCCAGGTCATAGATCCAGGGTGGAAAGGAGTGGTCATGAGTAAATATGGGGCCTAGCTGAATAGGGGGCACAGAACAAATTTCAGAAACTTAGTTGTGTGGCTCTGAACCTGGGAGCCAAGTAGTAACTCATTTATAACTTTTAGACCAGCATAGAAGCCTGCAGTGTGATAACCAGGGTAGGAGACTAAAACCAGAGGAAAATCAACAGTTCAGTCACTCTGAAACTGCAGAATCTTCCAACAAGCCAAGAGTGACTGTGTCTTGCAGCAAGCCAAAAGACCCAACTTGCAGAGCTCAGACCAGCTAGACAGTGAACAGATCTCTCCAAAGATCACACCACTTTGGAAGCACTGAAAACTTACAGGCTTACAGACTGAACTATGAAAGTAGCAGACGGACATAATAGTACGAAAGCTCACGCCAGACATCACCCCATCCTACCCCAAGCCAGAAGTGAACAGAGTCCAACACTAACATAAAGTCCAAAGTCAAGAAGTAGGCTGGAAAAACAAGCAAACAAACAAACAAAAAGAACTGGACCATAGGGAACTACTATGGTGACAGGCAGTTCAAGACTCAAAAAAGAAAAAGACTATGACTTGAAAACATCTACAAGCAAAATCTCAAAGAAAAATGCAGATTGGACAGAAACCTAACAAGAATTTTTATAAAAATTAAAGAAGGAGCTAAAAAATTATATTGAAAATCAACTGAGAGTAGTAAAGAATGGGGAAAGAGACAAGAGCTATGGAAGAAATTTATGCAAAAAGAATGGAGAATTTGGGGGGAAAAAAGTTACAAACACTCACTGAAGAAATTCTTAAAAAATAGAATTGGCCAACTGGAAACTAATGACTCCATGAGACATCAAGAAATAAAAAAACAATGTTAAAAGACCAAAAAATAGGAGAAAACATGAACTATCTGACAGGAAAAAACAACTGACCTAGAAAATAGATAAAGGAGAGATAATTTTAGAATCATGGTCTATCTGGAACCAATGTCCAAAAAAAGATCCTAGATATCTTATTTCAAGAAATTATAAAGGAAAACTTCTTAGATATCTTAGAACCAGAAAGCAAAGTAGAAATTGAAATAACATGGTGGTCACCTCCTGAAAGAAACACCAAAATGTACTGAGAATCCTAAGGTAATAAACAGTTGTTGATTAGATCAAGAAGCATACATTTTATGGATAGGGTAGTAATGTTATACTAATTAAGTTTAGGTTAGTTATCATGAGTCATTAAGTTTGTCAAACACTTTTTGTTTTACTCTTTACAAGTCACATTTTCTTTTTTTATTTAATATTTTTTCAAATTACATATAAATATTTTTAACACTCAACTTTAAAAATTTTGAGTTCCAAATGCTTTCCCTCCCTCCTTCTCCACCCCCTTCACTGAGAAGGCAAGCAATTTGACATAGGTTATACATGTTCAGTCATGCAAACATATTTCCATATTAATCATGTTGTGAAAGAAAAGACAGACAAGAAAGAAAGAAAGAAAAAAAGAAAGAAAGAAAGGAAGAAAGAAAGAAAGAAAGAAAGAAAGAAAGAAAGAAAGAAAGAAAGAAAAAGTTTTTAAAAGTATACTTCAATCTGCATTCAGATTCCATCAATTCTTCCTCTGGAGGTAGATAACATTTTTCATCATAAGTCCTTTGTAAATGTCTTAGATCATTGTATTGCTGAGAATAACTAAGTCATTCCAGTTGATTTTCATACAGTATTGCTGTTATTGTGTACAATATTCTCCTGGTTCTGCTTATTTCACTTTGCATCAGTTCATGTAAGACTTTCCAGGTTTTTTTGAGAGCATCCTGTTAATCCTCTCTTATAGAACAGTAGTATTCCATCACAATCCTATACCACAACTTGTTCGGCCATTCCCCAATTATGTGTGTGTGTGTGTGTGTGTGTCTGTATCCTTTTCCTTCTTGTTTTTTATCTCTTTGGGATGCAAATCAAGTAGTGGTATTGCTGGGTCAAAGGGTATCCATGGTTTTATAGCCCTTTGGGTATAGTTCCAAATTGCTCTCCAGAATGGTTGAATCAGTTCATGATTTCATTAACAGTGTCTCAATTTCCCCACATCCCCTCCAACATTTGTAATTTTCCTTTTCTGTAGTATTAGTCAATCTGCTACATGTGTCTGTGGGGGGAGCACCTCAGAGTTGCTTCCATTTGTATCTCTCTACTCAATAGTGCTTTCAAACATTTTTATATGATTATAGATAGCTTTGGTTTCTTCATCTGAAAACTGCCTTGTTCATATCCTTTGACCATTTATCTATTGGTGAATGATTCTTATTTTTAGAAATTTGACTCCATTCTCTATATAGTTTAGAAATGAGGCTTTTATTAAAAAAACTTACTGTAAAAACTTTTCAGTTATGATTCTTACTGTGTACTTCCCTCCATCCTATTTTTCCCATTTATCCTATTCTTTCTCTCCTTTCCCCCTGTCCATACTCAAAAGTGCTTTGCTTATGATTACCACCTCCCCCAATCTGCTTTCCCTTCCATCAGCCTCCCCCCCTTATCTCCTTCCTATCCTACTTTCCTGTAGAGTAAGATAAATTTCTATACCCAAATGAGTGCTTATGTTATTCTCTCTTTGAGCTAATCATGATGAGAGTAAAGTTCAAGTTCTTCCCCTACCCTGCCACTTTCCTCATATTCCCCTCCACTGTAAAAAATCTTTTGCACCTCTTTTATGTAAGCTAATTTACCCCATTCTACCTCTCCCTTTCCTTTTTTCCTGGTGCATTCCTTTTTTTACTTCTTAATTTTATTTTTTATATAATCATCCCATTGTATTAACTTACACCCATGCCCTCTGCTATATAGACTCCTTCTAACTGCCCTAATAATGATAAAGTTCTTTGGAGTTAAGTATCATCTTTCCATGCAGGAACACAAACTGTTTAACCCTATTGAATCTCTTATGATTTCTCTTTCCAGTTTACCTTTTTATGCTTCTCTTAAGTCTTGTATTTGAAAGTTAAATTTTCTATTCAGCTCTGGTCTTTTCTTCAGGGATGCTTCAAAATCCTCTGTATTACTGAATATCCATTTTTTCCCCCTGAAGATTATATTCCATTTTCCTGGGCAGGTGATTTTTGGTTATAATCCTAGCTTTGTTGTTGTTGTTGTTGTTGTTCTCCAGAATACCATATTCCAAGCCCTCTGATCCTTAAATGTAGAAGCTGCTAATGTTATTCTGACTATGGCTCCATAATATTTGAATTGTTTCTTTCTGGCCACTTGCAATACTCTCTCCTTGACCTGGGAGCTCTAGAATTTGGCTATAATGTTTCTACAAGTTTTCATTGTGGGATCTCTTTCAGGAGGTGATCTCACTGAATTTTTTCAATTTTTATTTTACCTTCTGGTTCTAGACCATCAGGGCAAATTTCCTTGATAATTTCTTGAAAAATGATGTCTAGGGTCTTTTTTTTAAATCATGGCTTTCAGATAGTTCAGTAATTCTTAAATTATCTTTCCTTGATCTATTTTCCAGGTCAGTTGTTTTTCCAAAGAGATATTTCACATTTTCTTCTATGTTTTCATTCTTTTGGTTGTTTCTTGATATTTTATGGAGTCATTAACTTCCACTTGATCAATTCTAATTTTTAAGGAATTATTTTCTTCAATGAGCTTTTTGTATCCTTTTCCATTTGGCCAATTTTACTTTTCAAGGGGTTCTTCTCTTCAGTAAATTTTTGTACCTCTTTTTCCATTTGGCCAATTATGCTTTTCAAGGGG